>NW_027437628.1:0-318502 GCF_965140245.1 Athene noctua | reverse complement strand
GTTTTCCAACTGCTTTGGATAATATTGGATGATTAATGGGCAACAGACTCAATATTGCAGTTTTTGTATTTTCTGTTAACACACCAAACACCTCATCAGTTGGAAAAGTTCTTAGTAATTTACATTTGCTTACAATGCTGATATGTATTATTCAAGATATTTTGATAAAAGGTCGAGCATGACTTTTGGCCCTACTTTTTGTATAAACAACACAGTGAGAGATCTTTTTCTATGCATTTCACTACCTCTTTTCTTCCAGTGTTACAAATTTCCCTCATTCTCTGCTCTTATTTTCTTCCTTCCCCCAGTGGTTGGAGATCACGCATGTTTGTTAGCATCTGCTGTGCCTCATTCCTCAGACTCCTCTTCTGTTTTCTTCAGAGAATCCTCCATTTCCCTTCCACAGCCTTACCTCCCCTTCTCCTTGGCTGCTTGTTCCTCCTTTGATCCAGCAAGCTCTTGTTTTTTCTCCTAAACATCACAAAATCCTTGTTCTGAGGTTATATACAAGGACTATATCAGACTGGAAGCAAAGTTGATTTTATGTCATACCTACATAGTTTGAATAGCTTCTGTTTTGACATGAACTGGGAAGGGATTATTGGTCATTCGAATATATTTGTTGTACAAACACTTCTAAACTCAAAGATGAAAATGCACAAAAAGCTGTAAAATTTCTTTATGGTCTTTTCAGTTGAAAACAATATGTATGTGGAATAATAAAGAAAGGAATTGAGCCCTTAAGACTAGGGTAGCAGGCTGCAACAGATTTAATAGTAGTACTATTACTATAGATGATCCTGTACTCAACTTCAGTTGAAACCAAACTCTACATTTACTAATAAATATATTATTGTACAGATATATTAAGTGTATATATATATCACTTTATACTGTATTTATAATGTATATAGAATTATAATTTATATGTATATAAATCTAAAATATATCTATAAAAATAAATTAATATTTACAGAAATGTTCAATTAAATATCTGTTTGATTGTGCCTGCTTAATTTCTTGTATGGACTTAAACTTGGAAGTTATAAACTCCAACAGGCTTCACAGAATGAAATGATGTATTGGAAACATACAATAGGAGAAAGAGAAACTAAGAGAAAAGAAGGAATAATATATAATGTTTCAAAGAATATGGTTTTTTTTAATGTTTCTTAGCTGAAAAATCATCATACCTACGTGCAGTCTGTACCACCTACATCGTAGCATAAGAGCCTTCCATCAGTGTTTAAAGTTTACTGGTTGAAATGACAAATTAAGGTATGAAACAGCATTTTCCTCCAGACTGCTGCTTGGAGAAAATTTTATTGCATTATTATAACTAGTTTGCTGAGTTTAATAGTTTCTCCTTATGCTAGTTCAAATGCTGTAGTTCTCTTCATGCTGCTACCAGGCCTGGAACAGCAGACATTGTAAATGATTGAAATGAATTTTAAGTATCAGATTTCCACGGCTAAGCCAAAGGGGTAAGATGACCAAAAAAAAAAAAAAAAAAAAGTTTAAGGTAGAAAGCAAATATAATAGAGGATTTACATAGAACACAGATTAATAAAAAAAAAAAAAAAAAAGTACTTAACTGAGAACATACTGATTTGTCTATGAAACATATCTCGCATTGTGCTTTTCTTCCTTTTACTGTCTTTCATTTCAAAATAAGTTCTGTGAATAAAGGTACATTTCTTAGTTGCTTTAAAATGGGGGCATCTTTTCACTTAAACAATCCAGAAAATCTCTTTTTTCAAAGTTACTTGATCAAAATTTAAAACAATCACCTTTTCATCTTTATTTATCAGGAAATTTCATGTAATCTCAGAAAGAGTTGATCCACCACAAAACATCCTGTGTCAATTAAATCTGTTAACTAGCCACAGTGTGTTTGGGTTTGTCCTTCATTTGGAGGATATTGGTACCACCACTCAGCTGGAAGGTTTATGAACATTCATTATCTGCTATCATGCAAAGTTGGCCAAGTCGCTTCAAAACACTTTTAGTGTCTGTTCAGACTAACTCAACTCACCTTAAACTTAGGTAATAACAGAACAACAGGCTACAGATAGCATGGTGGAAGACAGTCTCTTAAACAGTCACAACTGTTTTTATTACTAGCATTATCAAATTTGTTCATCTTCTACAATACATAGTAATATTTCAGGCAGAAATTCCTAAGCAAAGCATAAATTAATATTTATACCATTGTCTGCAGCATTCTATAAGCTACAGCCTTCTCAGTTTATACTCAGCATAATTTCACATTGGTCCCTTACACAACCGCAATCCTTACTTCTATATTATGCATTTCTCAAACATTTAATTCTTCTTCAAAATACCCTATAAAAGATAATTATCACACTCTATTTCATTTTTATTATCTACAATTGCTTTTTCCTTAATTTCAGATTTACTTGCTCAACGTATTTTCAGTCCTAGGGAGATGCTCTGATTATCATAACAGGTCACTAAAAATAACAATGTCACTGGAAATAGTGACATTTTGAATAAAATAATGTCATTCATAATCCTATGTGTATGATGCTTAAATCTCAGCTTTGAAATCGTGTTATATTCATATTGTGTGTCATTTGGGTCAGGTGGATTTAATGTAACAGTTCACCTATTTGCAGATGTTTGTGAGATTTAAGAGTGAATTTTATGATTATTTAGAGCTTTTTCAGGCACACAGAAATAAATAGATAAGTCAGTTATGACATTCTGAATGATGATAAAAAGCTAATCATACCTATGTCCAACAGCCCTAAGACCTGACTACAGTCAAGCATCATGTAAAGCCTGTGAATTTTCTCATCTGCATTTGTGAAGTATGACAACTGACCGAAGTCTGACCAAAGAAGAAATAAGCGGGACAGGAAAGAATATATTTCTAATGTTTTGCCAATTTAATGGGTACTAATCTTCTGGAATATGTTTCTATTTCATTCTAAATAATTGAAACATGGTTACAGCTGGAAATAAGACTCTCAGAGAAAAACAGTCATTTACAGTTTGGGAGTCCAGTCACTGGTGAGAATGGCTTACTGAAAACAGTTACCTAAAGCTAATCTTGAGTCACTGTTGTAGACTGAAGCAGACAAAGTATATGAAATAAGGAAAAGTGATTCTTTTTCTATTAGTCTGAATATTGCCCACATTACTGTTAACTTCTGTGCTAGGACTCCCTGTCAGGTATTCTGCATGGCCGTTTTAATGTCAGTGTAGAAGTCTTCACTTGTTTGTGGAAAACAGATAAACCTGTCAAAAAAAAAAAAAAAAAAAAAAAAAGACCTGTAGGTAACAACATATGTTATGGGAGGTATTGTTTTGCATCTCAGGAATAGACAAGAGCAGCTCCAGAATCTACAGTATGTAACAACTCACATGTGACAACTTGCCCAAATGTAGAACGGAACTGAGAGGTTTTTTCATTGATGATGCTTTTTGCCATTTTCAAAGGCAAAGCAAAAATCAGAAACTGACAACATTTTGTAGGGAAGAGAAAGGAAGGAGAAACAGAAAGCGAAGGGTGTAACATCAGGGATTCAGCTAACAGTTTTACCATGGCAACTACTGTACCACAGAAAAGGTTGATTAACGTCAAGCTGGAGATTAGGATGGAATAAGAGTGGTGTTACTAACTCTCTTCTTCCCTCCCTCCAAGGAAGTATAAATGCAGCCAGTTGGCATGGGTAGATATGCTTTTCCTCAGGAAAGATGAAGATAGCCAAGAGAGATACAGAACTTTTTATTATTCGTCCCCTATCAAAACACAGAGAACCAGAAAGCATTTGTCAGTCTTTGCCCCTGTGATGGTATTTGGGTCACTCAATTTGCCCTCTGTTGGATCTGTTAATGGAAGTCCTGCTCTGTCCTATTTCTGTGAGCTATAAACTTTGACAACTTTCTGAAAGCTTGTATAGTAAAGGGTAGGTTTTAGATGAACTCATCTTAAAGGCTTATCTTGTCCTGGAAAGTTCCAGAGTTTCATCTAAGCTTTTTTTCAAGACAGGAATAACCTTCAGATAAGAATGTATCTCGGTTCTTTTGAAGAGTTTTCTTGAAAGAATTATGTCATCCTTCACCCTTACTGCAGGCTTTCAGTTGGGTGTTGGATTTATTTACAGTGATGACAGTTTAAACACCCTTTTCTGCTTTTAAGGATTTTAAATATTGATGCAAAGCTAAAACTATGTAATAGCAGATGAAAAACGTATTTTCGCATGTGTACTATGAACACAACGTAATGAAAATATCTTTGATGCTGATAAATGCAAATACAGCTGACATGTCCTGATAGTTCATTTGTTTGATTAGACAATTTATTACAGCAGCAGCAGGGACACATATTACTCTTAGGAGTGTTCTAGTTGTAGGGAAAGGTACGGCAGTGCCGTAATCAGCATCTGTACTGTAGCATACATGTGGCTAGCAGAGCAGCCAGTAGCCACTAGCGCAAAGCATTTCTGCACATAGGAATCTGGACTTTAAGTATATTTAAAAGTGACTCTGTTGTATTTGTGATCATTGTGAAAAATTATACTAGCATTTTAGGTATGTATGCATGGTTGTGTTCCTGATCTCCTTGCCTCTGATGATGGCTTTTTAATGATCACAGTTCTGACAACTCTGAATCAAGGTTGCTGATATAGGCCTTGCTGATAAATAAAGGGGAGTTTTTTCTAGCTAGCTTTACATATTCAAAGTGCAACATAGAAAGTACTACATATTAAAGCATTAAATATCACTTTTCTCACACTTACAGGGAAAAAAAAAAAAAAAAAAAAAGAGACCTAAATTACAGTAGTTAAACTGAAAAAAAACCCCAGCGTGGAGAACAAATATTTTTGGATGCAGAAGTTTCTGTTGGATGCTGGCAAGAAGTCTGGCATAGGTCAGATGTACGGCAGCAGCAGTCTGCTTATTCCAATGTTTTCATTTCTGACCCTACACAATCTCTTCTTCTTCTAAGCTCTTGCTTTGCTGAAGTGCATCTGACCTATCTCTTCCCCTATGTGCAGAAAGTAATTCTCTATAGAAAGTCACCAGCTATACTAATACATGGAACAAAACATAAATGATAACATACAGTGTTCCCAGCGGGCCTGTGGGTGAAAAAAAACAACCAACCAAAAAACCCCAAAAAAACACAAATCCAACTGATAGTTTTCCAGTTCTAGAAATCAATAACAACAACGTTAGCTACCACAACTAAAGGAAATATAGAGCATAAGGATTGTGCCCAAAGTTGTAGTTTTACTGAAGTTATATAATTTTATACACAAAGGCTCACTCTGCCACTGTAGATGTAAAAAGAAGTGAAGACACCGTTATAAAAATAAACTTCTATTCTGAAATTATATCCAAGCTGTTCAATTTGTCATAAGCTACCAAAACAGGTTCACTGTTGCCAGCCTATGCTTAGGCTTATGTAGAACATGAAATAGCTGGGGACTGATGCTCAGGGAAAGAGTCTCTGGAGGTGGACTTGAATTCTAATTCAGCCTCTTGCTTTGTCATTGATTGCTTCATGGGATGGGTAGGGTAGCTGAAGGCAAAAGTGTGTTTGCATTCAGCTCTGAGAACAAGCTCTGGCCACACTTGTCCAAGGTTCCTCAGCCAGGGATGACTTACAAGGGCTCAAAAGGAAAATGAACTATCTTCAGACTGTGTTGTCTTCTCCAGCTAGTTTAGGGATTCAAGTGAAAGGATACCCTGTCAAAAATTTTCTATTGTTATTTCCAGAGAAACAACGTCCCCTTCCCCAGATTCTAAAAGTTTTTAAGAATAAAAATGCTATTTAAATTAATAAATTCTTTCTGTCTTTTATTTTATTTTATCCCAACCCTGACTGCTGTGTTACGGCATACTGAAATTCTTTCTAGGTTTCAGATTTATATAAAGACAGCAGCAATGATGGAAAACATTTTGTTTTGTTTTAATAGCTATTTCATTCAGCAGGACTAACAATGCTGTGGACACCTGCTGTGACCAAAAAACCTTAATTGAAATGGGGAATATTCTTGAAGTCTGAAAAAATGGATTCTGTGATGCAGCTGGGAAAATTTTCACCAATATGTTAGCAAAATATTCCTATGCTTCTCCTGGCATGTATATTTGAAATGCTCATAATCAGTCATGCTGAAACTGTTGTCAGTCAACTCTAGGTGGTTAATTATTATGGATATACTTCAGAGTGAAATGATATGGATTTAAGTCCGAGTACCTGACATATGTTTATATATTTTAAGGGATAGTAGTAGCTTGCCAAGAAATTATTTATTGATATCGTATGGCAATCCCCAAATGATAACTTAATTAAGCTTAATTTATCTCATAAACCCCCAAATTTTTTTTCATCAAAGAGACTCAAGGACTGAAAATATTGCTTAATATGGTTTCTGGGATTTTTAGAATTGTTCCCTTTTTTTTCCTTTTAAGAGTTCTTAAGATGTTTAAGGCATCATTTAAGGTGCATGGTGCTACCATAAGGAAATAAAGATGAAGAATGCCTTTTTCCCAGGTATTCCCAAGTGTTCATTTTAATGCTGCTTTTTTAATAACCTCTTGCAGCTTGCTTTGAAGTCTTTCCTGCTCAGAAATCTCTCAGCTGCCAGAGGTCTATTAAAGAAACATAGTAGATACCTAGAAATCTGCCAGAAATCCAGAGATCAGACAGAATGTATGCGCAATAAACTTGAAAATGTATTTAGTATTATGACTGAAAAAAAGTGCAGAAATTTCGAGCGAAAATGATTTTTAAAATACTTAGGTATGTCCTCTAAAAATACAGTAGAAAATCAGAAAGGGGTGTAAAAAAGTACATAAATGGCTATGTTATTACTGTGTTGTATCGATGTTCTGGAATAGTGCGTGTGTGTTGCAAACTGCTTTTCCATTGTGCCTGTTAGTTAAACAAGGTAAGAGGACCTGGGAAATTTGATGCAGGATAGCTTTTTATTTTTCATGGGTAATGCGATTACTTTTTCTTCTAAAACCTACTGATTAATATGACCTACTCTACTGTATTTGTGTTGATCATTATGATATCTAGTGTTTTAATTGCCAGCTGTGGGTTGTATGAGCTCACAAAACTACATGAAATACCAAGTTTCTTTTTCTGACCTCCTCAATGAAGAAAGAATAGCAGTCTGAAAACAGGACCTGAACATGTTATGTAATACGAAAATAATATCTTTTTAGTATTTATTTTCAATGTCATATTTTTATATCAGTGTAAATGTTAGGAAGGTTAAAATTGTTACTGCTGTTCATGATTCTACTATTACATAATTTTCTAAGCAAATGAAAGGAAGAGGAAACCCAGAAGTCAGTTTCTGAGGTGAGTATATGTGAAAATAGCTTATGTAAAGATTAGATCCACTTAATATCATCAAAAATACAGCATAGTAGTGCAATAACTTTGAAAAAATCAAATATATATTTAGGCACGCTTTTCTAATGAATACCAAGACCTCATGAAATCAGTGTTTCTGGCAAATACGTAACATTAAAAATCTGAAATGAAGAAACAAAAGTGCAAGTTTCATTTTGAATCTCTTTTCTTCCTTAGCTGGAGCAAGCTACAGGGGTATATTCCCTTCTATCTGACATGACACATATGAGCCTTGCTTAGGGAGTTTGTCCATCGTATAACTCAAGGACAGTGCATAGCAACATCTGTTATGTATGCCTAGGTCTATTAAGCAATTCTATCCTGCTGCAAAACAACAAATCTGCATTATGATACATGGCATCCATTTAGTATACTTCAGGAACAGGTTTTCTTAAATGTTTGCATAATAACTGTTTAATGCAGCTAAGCATATAATATCATTCAGATAACAATCGTATTTTCCCCCTTTTTTTTTCTTTCCTTTCTTGTGATCATGGAATGACTGCAAGAAGATGACTATTTCTGACTAACTGATTCCAGTAATTTTTTTGGAAGAATGCTGAGGTACTTCGTTTTGGTTTATTTTGTTGATTTCTGTCAGTTATTAGTAATATATTTTCAAAATGTAGTTCTAGATCTTGCCATTCCTGAGCCAAGCTCACCAGGAGAGTAGCTGAGACATATTCAGGGAGAGAAGACAACCCAGGTCCTACCTCCTCTTAAACTCTTTCAGATGGAAGAGATATTATGGAAGGCCTATATTTATGAAGAGAAAAAATAAAAAAGAAACCTCTCTGTGAACAATAACGGAGCTTTATGTACTCAAATTGAAGTGTTACCTTGACTTAGCTGATTAGAAAGGCAGGATACAGTTGTCTGATGCTCTTTAAAATCCAGAAACCAGTCATTTCGATGCTTAATTATATTCAGGATCTGAATTTTCTAAGCGGTTTTGGAGTATAATTAACATACGCTATAGGAAGTGACTCAAAGCTCTATAAAAGAAGATTGATCTTTTGCTTGAGCATCGTGCCAAACCTTATGTTTTTGCCTTTCCAATGAAAATTCACAGGGAAGGATGGTGCTTAAGAGGCTTCTTAAATATGATCCATCCCGTTCCTCAGTTTGAAGATGGAGGAGTGTATAGCCCAGGTTGCCTGAGTTGTGGGGACCAAGAGGAAACAAGAGAGAGACTCATCTGTCATCAAATTCATATCTGAAGGTAACAGGTCTCGACATTCAGGACTCCTCCTTCACAGACAAATATCCTAATCACCTAAGTTAAGGGTGAGACTAAGCAGCAAAAGCACCACCACCACTTCAATAAAAAGGATAATGCAGATCCCCATGTCTTTTCCTTTAGTTATGCTACTTTCCAAGCCAAAGATATGGCTTCAGGCTCTTCACAGAACTAAGCACCCTCACTCCTGACATCAGCACATTCTTGTAGTGAAGAACAGTGTTTCACACACAACCTTATGCTTCTGTCCTATGAACTGACTCTGGTCAGTGCTGATTGCTGATTGCCAGTCCAGGACACCTACCTCTCCTCCCTTTACCATTTCTGGAACACAAATGAGCATATCAGCGTTGCCAATCACACTCTCAGAGCTAGATGCCCATTTTGAATATTCACAGCATTAAGGATTAAAATGTCAAAATCCCCTTTTTAAATTTGACTTGGAGTTTGGCTGGTTTAAGCTAGTTAGACCTGGCGTTGCCTCTACATAGCTTTAAAAACTAGGCCTAGGGAAAAGTATGAGAGAAGCACATGCAGGCTAGTCATGTTTCACTTCTAACACGAAACTACAAAGAATTCAGGGTCTGTCATATTCAGAAGAGATGGCTCCTAGCAATAGACTAATGGAAGAGAAAGATCTTACTCCTTTGTTTTTCTTCCTGGTAAATAAAGAAACAGAAAGAAGACTGCCTGCTAGATTATTATGATTAATATGTTTGCGTGAGGGTCTTAGGAGGATTAGCTGGATACATATTGCTCCCGCTAAGTGATTTACAAAGAGTCAGGGTAGTGGAGAGCTTAGGATGGTTTGGAAGAATCAGGCAAAGCTATGGACAAGCTGAGGATCTGTTGGAAGAATAAACAAAAAGACTGTGCCAAAAGAGTTAAACATCTTTGAGATTAGAAGAAACACTTTTTTTCATTCTAATGTCTGATTTCCAAGAGAAAGATTCTTGCATTCTTTCAGGGCAAAAATGATAAAAGCTTCCGAGAAAGTCCATTGTGATGGGAGTCATTTCAGACAAAATCTCCAGAGGAAGAACAGCCAAGGAGAGGCAAAGACAATTCTGGTTTGGTTCTAAACATTACTACTGACTAGAGAAAAACATTTTAGTTTGAATAGTCTCCCTACTGTCTCTTTAAATAGTGTCTATGAAGGGGAGACTGAAGCAATGCCCAGAGGGATGTAGTTAGTCTTCCCTATCACAGAATGATTAAATGATCAGATCATGTTTTTCCTTCTGGACCAACTGGGTCCTGCATAGAAAAACAAGCAATGTGAAAAAAAAAAAATTCTTATGACTTATGAGCTATGTTCCATCTGTGTGAGACCCAAAGCAAAGTAGTAGAAGCTTTTCTACAGTTGTAATTCTAACATATTGCTTGTATTAAAGTTTTCTTTAAAAAACTTTAACCCCACAGGATCCTTTTTCACCTAATTCTCGTAGCTATAAAATAGATCCTTCCTTCAGGAAGCTGAAGTTATTCCATGTGAAAAGAATGAATCTCCAAAAGAAAGGTTTGAAGTGGCAAAACCATTAAATAGTCATTAGCATGAGCTCAAATAAGCAATCTGATGTACTTCAGGAACCCTTAAGGAACTGGTAATTTGAAAAATCATAAAAGTATCATAAAAAGAATTCTGTGATTCTGTGAAACAGAGAAGTACATTGTAAAGAGATATAAAAGAAGGTTAAGGATGTGAAGAAATGTGAACACCTACATATAAGTGAAATCTGAAAGAAAAGAAAAATAGGCCCAGAGAGAAATGAAAAATTTAAGTAGTGGCATTTACAAGATATAGATGAGAAATTATGAACTTCACACTACTTGGTTTTTTACAAAGAATGAATTCATCTGCACCCAAGGATGGTAGAATGTGATTTACTGTGTGACATCAGAAAAAAGCCTTAGGACTCTAACAACTTGCCACTAATATATATATGTGTGTGTATATATATATATATATATATAAGTAATCCAAGTATATTACTGATTTTTAAATCTTTTTACCTACATTTTTATAATGAAAAGAATCTTAATTAACTAATAACAGAAGGCAGAGATAGAAAGAGAATGGATTCTTCTTTTAAATATGCTGTTTTGATTGACAAGGTGTAGCTGGAAATTTCACTGTGGTCCTCTACACTGTATAAAAATACAAGTGTGCATTTATTGTTTTGACTGGCTAAGCAGATTTTAATGAAAAGCCTGAGGTCATAAAAAGTTATGAAATTTTTTCTTTTTAGGTTTCACAGGTTGCTTTGTTGAGAAATCATATTTCACCATGATGAAATTTTTATTCTGGTTCCCACGGAAGCAAGAGCTGGGAGGTATTTGATTCTCAACGTGTTAGACAAACTAAGTAGTAGTCTGACAAAGCTCTCTGAGGAAGTCCCTCCTGTGTCACCTGAAGTTAGTGTTCTGTAATTTTTGTAAAATTGCTGATAAAATGAAATAAAGATAAAAATATTAAAGAAAATATTTTTCTAAGGTAGAAAGAGCATGTGTTTGAAAGTAAATACACTATTTGGACTCAGCTGTTCTCTCCATATACTAATTATTGGTGTCTATGAAGAAAAAATCAATTATGTTATTATTTCATGTTTCACATTTTACTGTCTTCAAATCTGACTGTTTTCCACATACTTTGATAACATTGCTAAAGTTATGGTAGCACATTTTATTCCAGATTTCCAAATGACTCATACAGTTAACGAAAGTTCATAGTTTGCCCGTTAGATTTCAGAAAGGACAAGCTTTTGTCTCTTTCCTATCAATGCCTGTTTGAATTAGAAAAATGATCCAGAGGCCCCACTTCGATTTTCTTCTTCTGGCAGGTGTAGGCTTCGACATAGTGATTACTCACAGCCAACATGCCTCCTTAAGGCCACCTTATCTGTCATAGCTGGTTATTTCCTGATCAGGCTTGTCTGATCACCATGTAAAATATTTTCTCCAGAGTGGTGACCTTCAATCTCACATTTTACTTCTTTTGTCTGACAGCTGCAGTTTGGCTGCATACTTACTTAGTCAAGAAATTGGTTCTAATCTGAGGTGGAAAATGCTTAGAAGACTTTACTGCCTGTTGACCTTAGATCAACTCATAATACATGTTTCTAAAGCTGGCCACTCTGATGGCATGATTAGAGATTCATGTACATATTTATCAATCAAACTATATTGATATTGTGCATAGTGGGGAGAGTGGGCAGTAAAAAGGAGTGTTTTGAAAGGACGCTAAGGATTAGGAAGGTGAAGGTGGGTAAGAGTGAGAAAGAAAGAGGACAACTCAGTATACCATAGGCTTAAATAACATACCCATACGTTTCTCATAGTGATGAAGTCTTGAAATTAGAGTGGGAAAAGGAGAAGCCTTCTACAGGGAAAATCTGGTGCTTTAAGGGTAGTGTGTCTTCTTTAACTTAGCAAACAGGAGACTTGTCTGCTCAGTCGTTACCTTTAGGAGATCCATACGGAAGGATTTATACAACGGTAAAAATAGAAAAGCACAGGAGTTAATGTTGATTTAAGCAACATTTTCTGCACCTGAAGAAGTAAAATGAACAGCACAAATTTGCTATAAATGGCAAATCATTCGGTTCACAGTAGCCACTGTTGTTATGAAGTCCCCAAAAGACATATCAGGATGTTGGAATGAGTCTAGCTGAAATGAATGGGAACCATCTCACTTTTACCTCACTTATCTGTTTGCTTTGGGTAGCTTCCTGTCATAAAACTGAATAGATGATCTAAACCCCAGCCAGCAATCTTGTTCGAGGCCATTATACATATGCACAAAAAATGTATTTCATTAGCAGAAATTAGCAATCGCATCACAGTGCTTTTCCTTTGTTCCAAGTCTTTACAATGTATTACTGAATCATAGCCCGATAGGTCTGTCCTTAGTGATGTTCTTCTAGACAGATTCTGTTTGAATGCAGTAATGTCAACTCTGACAAAGAAATGCCCTTCTGACACTTTAAAATGTGTATATATGGATAACCCGAAGTAACAGTAGTTTTTCCTAAGGTACTGGTGATATCTTTTGTAATTCAGGCTGAAGTTTAAAAAGCTTGTGTCCTTGCAAAGTCTTGCTGTAGTTCTGTTCTTGTGAGTAGGCTGACATTTTCAAACTCTTTCCTCTTTTTTTCTCTACATTTGACACGTCTGAAGACGTAGTAACTACCATCAGCCTGTGTGCAGCCAGCTGATATTTTGACGCTTCACAAAGACACATGCCAGAACATAAAATGAGGCCACTGAGGAAAAGAAATAGATATATTATTTTGTTAGCCTACTTAGCCAATAACAACATTAGATAAATAATTCTTTCTCTTTTCCCAACCCTTAAAATGCATAAGAAAGCTTGAAATAAAATTCTAAATTCTTCCTTAAAGAAAGCATATCTTTTTATTTCCTTTTTGTACAGGAGATGGCATCTAGTACATTATGTCATGCAGTATGAATTACTCATCTGAAAAGTTCTGCTACAGTGCCGTTGAGTGGTCTCAGCAATAACTCATAAACACTGCAGAAGGGGAAGGACAGAGGATGCTGTCTGTCCTAAAGAGTTAATAATCTAAGGATGGATAGAAGAAGAATCATTGACTAAAACATATGGAGGGGAATAAGAAATCAAGGCGATTAGACTGATAAACATGAAAAACAGTGGGCACAGAACGTGCAACCTTCATGATGTCGTAACTAAGAATTTTACACCTTTTTTCCACAGTCTTCTCTCTGCCTGTCATAATGAAATCCAACACAAAGTGGACATGAGCTGAAACAACAGAATTTCATAGGTCATGTACTGAAACTCTTTTATAATGTGCCTCTAGATCAGGTCCTTCTATTAGCAGACGTGCACTTTAAATCAGCATAATAGACAAGTCTGTGTTCCTAGAAAGGAAAACAACAAATTCATGCAATGGCTGAGAAAGAACTGATCAAAACAATAAACATGCAAGTTATTCTCTCCCGTAACATCAAGCAACCAAGCACACAGGAGCTTTGGCATAGCATATTTGAAATTACCTTCAGTTTCTCTCTGGCAGTGTTAACTGAAAATGCATATTATAACATTTCAGCTGTAGAAATGCAATGACATTGAAATCAACAATGGCACTCAATGTGTCTGTAACTGCTCAGTTTATAAAAGAAGTCTTAATTTATTAACTCTAGGGTACTGAGTGCATCTATTGTCAGTGTCAAACATTCCTAAAGATAAAGGTTGCTGTCACTTTCCTTTAGCTTAAGGTTCTGTATTGATCTATGGCATCATAAATGATCCAAGTTATAACTCCAGCAGGTTATAAATATACAAAATTAAAATTATGTGCCCAGTATAAGAGTAGAATAGAGGCAGTACTTTAGTAAGGGGACGCAGTGTCCAGCAATGCTCATTTTCTGATCAAAGTGAAATCTGAAAAATCTATTATTTTCCAACTCAGTGCATGCTCCTTGGATTTTTTTGCAGATCTCAGGAAATAGACACGTACTTAGGTTGTGTTTGAGTGGTGGTTGGTTTTGTTGTTATTGCTGGTGTTGTTGGTTGTGGGGTTTTATGCAAAACAGCATAGTCTCCTGTATTTTACTGAAACATCCCTTGCAAATACGGTTACAATTTTTAAAGATGTTTTAATTAAAGCAATGTATTTCAAATATTTGTAATGTCTAGAATGAAGCAGCTGGATGCCTCCCTCTCTCAGTAATATCCCAGAAAGGGCATAAAAGAAAAACCACTATAAGTCAACCCAGGAGAGGGGGAATTATGGCATGGGGAATTATGGCATGGACTTCTCCTGTCCGCTAATTTTGCTGCATTTCCATATTTATTTCTTTAGATTATTATTTTACTCAGTACTAGAACTTTAGCAAATATAAGCCAAAAAGCCTCAGATCAGGGACATAATTAAGAAGTGGTCACTCAGCCAAAGGAAATCTTAAAAAGCTACCCTCTTATTGACTTTCTTATGTATCTGTTTGGAAAATACTGTAATCTGAACAATCTATTCATTCCTATGGATACATTAAAATGCTCAACCTTGTCATAATTTCTGTTTAAAACCACTAAAACAGTGTTTTAATTAATTCAGCAGCACAGACTTCCCAAACATCTTGTTTTTGAGATTGCACAAATACTGCATCAGTCCTCCCTACAAATTTGTCAAACTGCTAAGTGAGCTGATGGGAACTCAAGCTGGGGAAATGGCAAGCAGAGACTTTGGTGATAGTAGCAGCACAAGGATCCCAGCAACTGGACCTTTGTTTAGGACTGATCCTAAACAAGAAGTTATAAAGAATTTTCTTTTGGTACTTCTGACACCTAAAGTAAGAGTAAGAATAAGAAGAATAAGAAAAATTATTTCTTTGTAAATAGCTGCAGCTTCCTTATTTGCTGAAAATTTCTTTGAAGGCTTCTAGGATGGATGTTCTCCTACATAACTTGAAAAACTAATCAGTGCCATATGTGTCACCCCTATTTCAGTTCTAAATCTCTTCTAAGGAAAAAGAATCAGGTCATTCTCTGCCATTGTGAACACTAGTGGTATCCTGTCAGAGCAGTGCCTTTGTGATGGAAACCAGTTATGTCCTTGATGTCATCAATAGGTAATGTAGAACTTGACTATTGCAAACTTACGGTGTGTTTGGCTCTTGCTTAGTAAGAAATTAGCCCTGGATCTTTCAGAAGGAGCCTTCAATACAGGAAAGACTTAACAGGCATGAGAGGCAAGAATGTGTCATACAGAAAAAGGAGCATGTCTGGTTTTTTGTTTGGGGTTTTTTTTTGGGTTTTTTTTTTGCTAATCATATATCTACCTCGTTAGGAAAACTGGATCCAGAAGAATGATCAAGTAGTGTCTTAGTTTAGTAAAGTATTAAATACTTAGGCCACAGGTTAGTAAAAGTATTAAAGAACTTTACAGGTTCAGAATAAGTCAGGATATTTTTAAATAAGCAAACCCAAAAGGCAATTTGATTGACCAGGAGGAGGTTAAGAACAGAGAATTTCTGGGATGTAAATTGTAGTATTCACCTTAAAGACAGCTGAGGAATCCCCGTTACATTGATGGACTTTAACTATGAATCTGGCTATACGGAATATATAGGTGCAGCACCATGAGAAGTCTCTATGCTAACTGCCCTTATTTCTCATTTTTATTAATGAATAGCATTTCCATTGCCATTGCTGTTTCTAGGTTCCTTTTCAGATGATATGTAGTTATTGAAAAGTATAATACAAATATGAGATTTACTGCATTGTAATAGAAACCCATACAGACTTGTGAAATTTCATTTGGTTTGTGTTTATATAGAAGAAACACCGAAATAGTTTTTACTATATTTTTATGACATTTTTTTCTTGTGTCTTGCATCTCTCCACAAATAAATTATTATTCTGATTTGATAATTTTCTTTGACTTTTTTCTGCACCTCTTAACTAGCATGGCTGCAGCTTTCCATTTCTTTTACTATGAGAAGAAAAGTAATAATTTGGACCATATATTAATGCCTTTTAAACTACATTTTCAGTTTTATCAGGGGAATGTGACTGTCACAGGAAAAAAACTACTCAATTAATATAGTCTAAGCCAAATTAGGACTGAAGCAGTTTACTGATTTATTAATATATAGTTGAACAGTGGACTATACACTCAAAATCTGTATCAGCAGTGCCACAGATAAAGAAGAACACAAGACTCTTATGAAATGTTGAAAAATACAAATTCCTAAATGCTGTTCTCTAACTAATCCCAAGGTGTTCTAATCACACACACACACATGCACAGTCATGTGTGCACACGCATATGCACAGATTCCCACCATTGCCCACGCACACTCTCCCCCCTCACAGGCCCTGTGGGTTGCAATCACCCTCCCGTTTATTTTTTTTTCAAGATTTTGGGTTCCCTTATTTGCTCACCTCTCTGGAGGGAGATATGGGTGCTTCCACTTTCCATGTGCCCTGGTTGCTCTTTGCAGCCCATGGAGCTGCACATGGGTGAGGAAGCCCCACCACGAAGTGCTACATGCACACCTGAGGTGTGGATCCCCACTTGTTTTGCCCTGGACTGACAGCACCCTATATAGGCACAGGCTGCTCACAGTGTCCCATGGGCAGCTGGCACTTTTCTGGCCTAGACTGGGGTTACAGTGGCATGGAGTAACAGCTAGTAGGGCCAAACCAGGAGCATATGACCATGTTGAGGGTAACGTGAAGATATCTTTGATATTGCACACACTAGAAAGTTAAATAGAGACAGATTTTGTTAATTTTCTCACTTACTGCTAAAAAGATTATTTTAGAGTCAGCTTTCTCTTCTGTTTAAACCATCTACAGTCAAAGGCAAAACAATGACTTCTCTCGATTTGCAAAGGGGAAAAAAAAAAGGTATGTGAGTTTAGTGCACAGGTTAGAGCTGGATGATTCAAGGTCTAGTAAATCTATCTGATATCAAATATCTTCTGGGATTTAGCTAAATTTTAACTGCTGAGGAGGACCACGGCCTGATTTTTGTCTGACCAAAGACCACATTTTGGGGTTGAGGAAGCACTTGGAACATCAGAAAATTCTGGTTTGTTGTTCTTGAATGAGGAATGGGCTTTGTTGTTCGCTTCATTTTTTTCTCTTTAACAAATAACTACTGAGAACAGGAAATGTTGCCATAGATGAGAAAATGGCACTGGTGACATTTCTCCTCTCTTAAAATGGATTACAGCTTCCTAAGGAAAAAAGAAAAAAAATTATATTGAAGAACTGAACATTTAATGTTAAGTCCTTTACATTTAATTTATTTAGAAATAAAAATTCATTTCTGTTTTCAAGAAACTGGTGTTTCTCAGGAACAAGCTAAGCTAGTTAGCAGAATTGAATAAGTCAGCCAGCCTTGTTGGTTTTGTGGCATTTGATAGCATTGATATTGTACTTTATTACTGTGTCTGAGTACAGCTGGGTTGTTCCAAACCAGCTCTGCTGAAGCACTGCCAGCTAGTTTCAGTGGCAATTTTTCTTTCGGGCATCCAGAAATCTGTAGGGTTCCCCAAGGAGCCATGCTGACCCAACTGTTTCTGAAGTTACTATATGCTGCTTCTTGAATAGCTCTATCAGAGGTTTCAACTGGAGTGTGGCTGTTAGGAAGGTGATCTCTAACCACATATCTTATGCTCTTTAACAATTGCGGGAGGCAGTAGACCCCTCAGCCTCTATACAGGAAAAATCCCAGAAGAGCTGTTTACAGGACTGAGACTGAATTACAAACTCTCCATCAGATACATTACATCTTCTTAGATTTCAGCACGAAACCTATTCAGTTCTGGGTAATATTAGTATTATCTGCTTTAAATGGTGCTCATATAAAGACGTAGTAACACTTTAATAGAAGACCCTTCAGGATATTTTTCAAAGTTAGGAAATTCTGGAATTTGCTGGTGAACTATGAGATGGCTCTCGTGCAACTGCATTGTTTTATAGAAAATCAGACACTTAAGAAGCATATACACAGATCTGTAGTTTTCTGTTGGGGTTTTTTGTTACTTGTTTTTTTGTTTTTATGGGTTTTTTCCCTCCATCTTGATCATCTTCTAATTTACTATGCATTACTGAAGCCATTTATTAAAAAAATTAAAAAATAATATTTGGCTTACTCATTTTCTCTGATGGATATTATTCCCCTGTTGAAGTGTTACAAAACCACTAACTGATGAACGCCTTGACAAAACACAGCACTTTTCCTACTCTGCAGTCCATGCTACTCTGCCTGTCAACCCAACCTCATTCTCATCTTAGTCCCAAACTACAGAAAACGAATGTTGAAACTTCCAGTACAGAGTCCATTCTTTTTTCCAAACGAGTAGCACTTCTCAGACACTGCCAAAAACTGCCCTAAGACCCTTTATTATTCTATGTATTAATTATTATAGTATAACCTAATATGAATATATATTATAGTGTTCATTTCTTCAGACTGCTCATTCCAGATCCAGTTTGCCCAGTTCCCATTAGTTCTCTCACCTTCTTAAACTTCTTGTTCACTTCTCCTTACTAATGTTTCCCTGCCAGACTCCTCCTTCCTTGCTCAGACAGAATAATTTCTTGCTTCCTATTTCTCATCAAATCAGTTTCTCTTTTCTCTGTTATGCAACCTAAAAGCAACCCAACTCATGCCAGGGTTTCCCCTGGCTGTTTAGCTCATGCTCTTGTTCAGTTGGTCACAGTTCTTTTTACAGTGTCACTGTCTGTGGGACCTGTGAGACTTTATCCTTCCTCTCCTCATGGATTCATCTGCCTCACAGCCAAATTAATACCAACCACCTCAGTTGCCATTCTAATTTCAATTTTGCCCTTTCCTCTCCTCTATAATGAGTAACGTATTCCTGATCAAACCTATCAAATACCAGATATCTTTCTTATAACACAACAGTTCAGTTAATCAGAGATATTCCTAGAATTTCTTAGCAACATTAAATCTTACCTTGCTCTACCTAACAGTGACTGAATTAATTTTGCTGAAATCTTCCAAAAATTTAGTCCAAATAAAAACATATTAGGTGAAATTAATCAGAAATTTTAAAAGTTAAAAAAAATTAAATATTTTTTTTTCTTTTAATTGCATTAAGATTCTATTTTCATTCTTACATAACACAGTTGGAAAAACCCTTCAAAGGGGTGATGCTGCAGACTACTGATAATATAAATAATGGTTGTTGTTATATTTATAGGCATTGTCATTTCTATAATCCCTCTGTTATAGTCTGAAAAGTAACATGGAACTGACAATTAACAAGCAGTAAAAGGAAATTACAGAGCCTTAGGACAAACATATCAGGTTTAATGACTTTTGTCCTTGTTTTGACAGATTTTTAATTTTATCGTACTTTTTTTAACATGATTTGTGAAGCATACATTTGTAGTAATAGTAAGAATAAGCATAATCAGAAGCAGATTCTTGAAAAACTAATAATAAAAAATAATGGAAATAATATTTTTTAAAAATTATTTATTTGCCTAAAAATTTCTAGTACTATAACTAAACAAGCATATGACCATGTCATTAAATCAACATATAGATATGTATAAATTAATATCAGTACAGTTCAAATGTGTTCCTAACTTATTCCTCAACAAATACTATCATTTTAATCTTTTAGCAGACTTCCATTATTGAAAGACCGAGGTTATTTTAAGCGTTATCCATATATAAAATTCAGATGAAAGTTCTAGAAAAATGAGATAATAAAAACTCCTCTCAAAATCATTTATCATTAAAAGTAATATCCATCCAACTTCACTGTAATACATTATAAGAAAAAGCATTCTCATGAACCTTAGTGCTCTTTGTCTTCTAGCACTTGGTTATATTTCTTTAGACAGATGTTAAATGCAGTGCTGCAAAACCGAAAGGTAACATAGGCCAAATATGTGGCAGGAAAACAGCAGGAAATAAAGTCCTTCAACTCTTTTTGAGACAATCAGTTATCAAGAACAGTGCATCAAAAAGAGCTTGCAGATAAATTAATCTTTAAAAAGAATGGGAAAAGTGCATAGGTGATTGGAAAAATAAAGAAAAAGGAAAAATAAAAGCTTGAGCTTTCCAGAAAAAGAGTTTAAAAAAGTTTAACCGTCTAAAATTTTGTCATGTTGTACTAAGCTAGTTACCTAGATAGTCAATACAGAAAAGTGACTCCTGAGAAGTGTCTAAAATACACGAAGGTAAGTAGACCTGCAAATACCTAATGCTCTTGTAAAGTGAACTGTAAGGGCAAGCTTTAAAGAAAGGTATATTTTGGAGAAAATACTTACATACTAATGCAATAGAAAGAGATACTAGATGCTTGAATCCTGATAGAGACCTGAACCCTAAGCTATAGCATTATATAAAGATCACTGTCAACTTAAATTTTCCCCATTACAAGACCACTATGCTGTCACGAATGAAGCAGATTAAGTTAAAAAGCTTCAAAATGCCAATTACCGGAAGTGTTCATAACAGGAAAAAAGAGCTATTCTTGATGAAAAATAGTTAAATACTGATCATTGAAGCAAAGTCAAAAGTAGTCTTATTCTGTGATGCATACATACAGATAACGCAAGTTGCAGTGTAATATTACGTAGCCATATGGATGACTTTGAGTGAAATGCTCCCCTGTGTAAAGGGAAGAAGTCACCTTGTGTGAGTCGGCCAAAGGGCAGTTCTGAGGATTTATCTGGGTATAGTTCTGCCACCTTCACTTTGCATGTCACAGCTAACGAGAGTTTATCAAATAAACAATATGTGATAAAAATAAGACTTTAAAGTACAGGAGGTGAAAACAGTGGCTAGATTGACCCTTGAAAGGTGAATATTTGATCAAGTCATCAAATTTGAAATCTCGTTAGATATTGATATCGATTGTAAACCAAACTGTGTTAAATGTTATTTTAAAAAGCCATTTCTAATCATCTCATCTGATCAGATTATTTCATCCCAATGGAAACTGATGCAGGTAACTAAAGGCAGTTTGACAATTTTAACATGACAAAAGCTGTAACAACTTGTAGCTCCTTCAGAAATTAGGAGTGAGGAAGGACTAAGATGGGATGTTTCCTGTCTTAAAGTACATTTTAGCCCATACTGGTGTTATATTTCTCACCAGCTCATTTCTCTCTTGTCTTCTAGGGGAACGGGGTCTTAGATTAGACACTTAATTTTTAGATTGCTAACATAAGCCTTAGATAGCTAACATAACACCTTAGGCCAAGTCCTCTAAAAGAAGCAAGATGTATAGAACTTCACTGTGAGGTGAAATTCTTTTTGCAGAATTGAAATTTCTGTCCCATATTTCCACCTTTTCCAACTTCCCTACCAAGTGATTTTCACCACTTTTAAGTTTTCAAAGGTCTGTCTTCTATCAGGCTTAGTCCATTAGTGTGAAGACACCATATAATTCAGCTTTTCCTTATGAAAGTGTTGTTCTTTCAAATAGCCTAGTTTTAGGCACCAAAAGATATTTTCATCAAATGACCTTGCAAAACTAAGCAAGCATCTTTATCCCAGTCTCATTCTGTGTAAATCATTCTTCAAATATGGTATCTCTAAAACCATCTCCAAGCCTGGTTTTAAATACCATTTCTGGCCATCAGCAATAGCTGGCTTTACTCATGCATTTCAAAATGTTTCTCATGTTGTGCATTCACATAGAACACCAACAGAGACTATTAACGTATTGTTGTGACCTATGCGATGTTTTACATTTTCTTTTTTAAGCTAAAAGTAATAAAAACAGAGACCCAAATAGCTCTCATTACTCCTTCTTTATTTTTCAATAAGTAATTAAATAACTATTCAGCTTTCTGGAGGAGAGATTTATGTCACAAATAGTAATAGATGTAGAGATCTCAATGGGGTTTGGGGGGTTTATTTAAAATGAAAAATTAGCAATTACCCCAATGAATGTCGATGCTTTAAAGTGAAAAATGTAAAAACAGATTTTTAAGCTTGCAATCACTCAAGTTTCTTTTTTGTGTAAAATTAATATCCAGATTTGTTCACCTCTTTCTTTTAAAAAATGCTTTCGTCACTGTGTGCCAAGAATAGCTCCTGTTTTCATCCCTCCTCATTGAAAACTGTCATAATTACCTTCAAATACGGGCTCTGATGAAAAAATACCTTACCGAGAAACAAATCCTATTAAAATATACTACAAAACTAATTGAATTCACTCTTTAGGGAGGACAAAGAGAGTGCAATTTTAAAGCTCATCTCAAAGACACACTACTCTGTAAATAAGAAAATGTTTTCTTCTGATAAGACTATCACCACAACCACCCTTCTAAAATACCGCTCTAATTCTATTAACGTGTTTCCTGGTCTGCAGTTATGAAGTGTTGTTATACACTAAATGGATGTAAGTTAAAATATTTTTCCAGGCTGTGTTAAGTTATGTTATGTTAGTGACAGTTGATAGCCATGTGTTACTTAAATAGACCAGATCAGCATCTCTTTTTTTGGTATGTACGTATTACATATATAAAAATACTTTTGCCATCTGAAAATCATCCATCATTTACCCTTTCACAGATGGAAATTGACCTCATTCCAAACCAAACGTCCCAAGTTGAAGCCTTGTCAAGGACTCTTTAAAAGCTACAGACTTCCTGGAGAACAGTCCTTTCGTTGAAACCTTCACTGATACTCCATTCCCGTATCATTTGCTCTCCATGCTTGGTGCCCTTCCAAGGGTTACCTATACTCAAAATCAGCTTACATCCCCCTGCTTCCTTTTTACCTAATCTTCCAAGAACCTCTCAATGTTGTGATTCCCCATTTAGCTGACCATCTGACCTCTAACCATGCTCTTGGCTTGGCCCTCTGGGTTGTAGCACCTGAGTTTTCTACCACACCCTGGCCTGCTTTTAATTGCAGCCCCACCCTTTGTCTGTAAGTTATTCCTTTCCTTCTCTGTGGTTTAGACATTAGTTCAGACATCAGTTCTTATGGCTAACATTGTCTTCAAAGCAAACTCAGTGCAGATTTAACCACTCAAAATGACCTGAAGGTCGTAATTGAATATCACTTTCCTTTCAAAAAAACAGAATCCCTTTAATACTCTTGTGTAATATGAACAAGCATTGCTCCCTCCCATTTGTAGCCCTAAAGTTATTCTTGAAAAATACGGATATAGTTAAAAAAGAGACCAATCTTTATGCAAAAGAAACAAATTATAGGCAGTAGAAAAAAATGTTGCAAGTTTGGTTTACTTAGTTGGAAAAAATAAATGAGCATCAGATACGGTCATTTGTAAACTAATTTGCAGATTTTCAACTGGTTCACTGGTTTTAGTGACATGAGAGAAGTAATACCTGTCACAAAGCACAATACCAAAATGGTCAGTTAAGGGTCAGTTTACATCTTTTCACATATTAACACACTGACAATAGAATCAAGGGCTTCAGTAACTGAGAATCAAAAGTACAAACTAATCCTAAAAGGATGAACACTTACATCCTGTTTACAGCTACATACTCAGCTCAGAAGTGCTTTCCAATCTTGCTATTGCATACTCAGATAGGTGAAATAAATTACATGTTATCTCCTACCACCGCATCTAAACCCCTGAAAATGCAGTAAGCTAATATGTTATCACTGAGAGCTGTTTACATGAGATACTCTTTGTATTGGCAGCTGATTCAGAGGAAAGAAAGATTTGTTAATTGCTAACCACTTATTAGAATAAAATTAAATGTGCTTCACAAACGCATTCTCCTTTTTTCTGTATGTTAGAAACAAAACCGTAAAACACTGAGTTGTTTTCCCGACCACAAACTGCAGCTTGGTAACTGATTTAATGTACTTTAATAGCTGGTTCCTAGCTAACCCTTCTATCATACAAAGTGTCAGCTCAGAAATGGCTGCTTGTTTAAAGCTAGGGATTCTTGTCAGACTTAAATAGATTCTTTTCCTATTTAGCCACATATTTCAATTAATAACTCCCATTTCCAAGAGTTATAAATGGAATATGCTTGCTTGCTTTTTTTTTTTTCTTTCACATTAGTACAGATTTTAGACTGTAAGTGTTCTCTTTGAATTGGTTTTGTGTGTAAACCGCGTTGACATTCAGTGCAGAAAATCTGCAGTTACTGCAATTGGCCACAACTTTCTTGGAATGAAAAGGAACTAATCAATCAGAAAACACATTCTCAGATCCATGATAAATAAAGCTGTCTGCATACATTCAAAGTGGATGTGCTCCACCTGTTTGTTCAATGAGATGCCCTAGATTTAAGTGGCAATTAAAACTCACAACTCTTGCCTGAATATCAGCTGCCAGGAAATGCCCCACCCAGGTGAAAACTTTGCTTAATTAACAAAGGAAAAGTGTTCTATGAGTACTTAACACATGGTTACTTTGCACTGAGTGCTTTGTATTTCCCTTTTTATGGGAACAAACCATTCAATTTTATGATTTTCTTCACTTATGAAGCACTCATAAATATGAACTTGATCCTGGAAGATGCTGAGCATCTGACCCAGGTCCAGAAAAGCACTTCAGCATATCTTTAAGTACAAAACTAATCTTAGGGTTTAACTGACAGTTATCCCGGAGGCCTGTGTGCTTTCATGAATCAGTAAGACTGGGCAGAAAGGATAAGGCTTTGGAAAACAAAATTTGTCTGTTCATGCTAGGTACTGCTTGCAGTTCACTGCAAGTTTAGTGGAAGCCTGGACCTTCCCATAACCTGGCAGACCACTCCTTTGCCTTAATGATCTTTTTTTTTCCTTCAGCAGTGGAACCCTGGCCTTATTACTAGCTCTGATCTGGTAAGTGTTTTCAGGTACGACAGCAAATGATGTGAATCCAGGTGTTTCTTGTAATAATTGGGCAATATGTCAGAGCATAGTGATTGTATGGTGACAAATATACCAGAAGTGATCATGGTTCTGATTTCCTGTGGGTTTAATCATAGTTCATATCCCACTGCAAAACTATGGTAGTTGCATAGTCCTTATCACATAGCAAGGAATCCTTGCAGACAACTTTGTCTAGCTTAATAGTTCTACTCTTTAACACACAGTTTGATGAGAATACATAGGTGCATAATTGAGCACAAGCCTAAGGATGCCCATCCACTGAAGGATCGATACGCCTTTTTGCCAGCACAGGATTTGATTCACATGATCCACAGTACATCAAAGTTAATGGCTTTGGCAGGTTTCAATCAGGCACAAGAATATGAGAATTATTTCACTGGCTGAGACCGAGAGTTAGTCTAACCCAACATTACTTCTCCAGCAGTGAACCTAACCAGATGCCTGAGGAAGACTAGGACCAGGGCAAGCTTATATAAATATGCACCTGCAATATCCTGTGAAAGGATCCTCAGCCCAAACATGACAAGTATTTAGCAACCCTTTCAAACTTTTCCACAGTTTCACTGAGCCCTTCTAAACTTCTTAAATCCAGAACATACGTTAGCAAAAATCTGTCGGAAGAAAAGACATATTTTTCTGTTTTTAACCTGGCTCTCACTGACTACCAGTTTTATGAGACTCCCTAAGTCTTACAAGTGTGATCTTTGCAGAGTTGTGAAGATTTTATCTCTATCTACCCTCTTCATGCCAAAAATCTCGGTATCTTGAAGATTTCTTTCATAATCTCCCCATGTTCTCTTTTTCCAGGCTGCTCATATGGCTTTTGATCACCCTGTTCTCACAGCAATCCACTCTTTTTCCTTTGGAAAAGGAGGGAATAAGACTTTCCATGGTGAGTGTTTCAGCTGACTAGTTTCCTAAAGAGCTTGTTCATTTGAATTACCACATTTTGCCCTAACTAGTATGTGATAATTAATTTTTAGTGACCGATAATATCAAAGCTTTACATAAAGCCTATCTGTCCTAATCCCCTATCTTCCTTCATCTAGTCACTTTCATAAAACTGTTGCATTAATTGCACTGTATAATATCTATAATCCATTTCATACAAACTGAAAAAGATTTTCCTAAGAGTTGGGTCAGAGCCATAACAGAAACAAAGGTTTCCTTTTCTCTTCATATTCATTACTTTAAAAAATTGGTTTGAAAAAGGGAAGATGAGAAGGGAACAAAAATATAAATAGGATTATTCCTCTCAGGAACCCAAATACAAGCAAGAATTATTACAAGATGGAAAGGAAATGACTGTTTTAGTTCGAATTTCAAGCAAGATCAGTGAATACATTACTCAGAGTTCTAGCCCATGAGCCTAAATTCAAAGCTTTTCAGATCAAACTAGCACTGTGACCATTTTTGTCAAAAAGCAAAAGAATATCTCTAGTCCATTCATAAATCATTTTTCCTAGGGGGGGAGATAAATCTTTCCCCTAAAACCAGATATTTTAGTGAACTATTTCTATTATGTTAGTATGAAACTTTGACAGATGGTGTGCTTCAGGAAAACATGGGTTAATTTGATTATTTTTTGTGAACACTTTTGTTAAAATGAAAGGAATGTTTAAAGAATATCATAGTTGTCTTCCATCTAATCAAAACAAATTTTATGTCAAGCTAGGGATTTAAAAATTATTATTTTGATTCATATTTAAACTGGTTGTTGTCTTATTAGGAAGCCACATTTGTAAGGGTAAAACATTTTAAAAAACATTTTAATTCTTCAGTTCTTCTAAAATGAAACTTCGGGCCACAAAATAACATGTCAATATGATTAAAAATTATTTATTATAGATTGACTTTTTAATCTCCCCCTACATAATTAATATAAGTATTGTGTACAGATAAGTGCCCGTGTTCAGGTGGAGTACTGTGGTCCTTGCAAGACTGACAACTAAAACTATCCTATTAGCTCCTGCAGCTCTTTAACTTAACCCTTAATTAAACTTGTATTCCAGGCCATTAGTTCTTACCCACAATAAAATGAAGCAAAGGCTGTTCACTCCTACCAGCACAAACCTTAACTTTAGTGGTTAGTTAATGAATGGCTTATCCTGCTAGTCAAGTAGGGAATCTATGGGGCTATAGCTATCATGATATGGCTGAGCTATTTCTAAAGCTGTGGTTCAGTACTGCAGGAACTGACAGGTTCTGTTTATTGAGGCTTAGCAATGCCACATCTACATTTCTGGGATGAGGCCAGCAGAGCTGAATGAATCTCACTGCTTCTTAGAACAAAAAATTAAAATATTTAGAATACAGTTAATGTTCTGAAAAGAAAACTAAAATCCTAAATAAGGTATCTAATAAAGTATCTAGAACATATTGACTCTGTTAGTCTTACTTCCCCTGTTTCACCTATCTTAAGTCTTTCCCCTACTTCTTTTGGGTCTCATATCTCTGTCCAGCGTTTTACTCTCATGCAGAATAACCCCAGTAATGCATCAGTAATTGCATTCTAGGTCAAATGATGATGCCTGAAATAAGTTCAGAGTTGGAGAGAATGATCTCTCAGTACAGGCAGTGCAATTGACTTCAAGTGCGGGGTGGAAAATTTTGGTGAGATAAGTAATCAGTGTTTTATGTGTAACTTGAAACTGTGATTAGAATATGATAAATAAATAAATAAAAAGTGTAGTAGTGAATGAGAACATGGGTATGTAATGTTTCTCTAGTGGAAAAAAATGGCTCACCAAGTCCTGTCTTATGATCCAAGCTATCCATTCCTTCCACGGTGTCCCAAGCCTGCCACAACTATGGTGCTATGAACTGCTTGTAATTTCAACACCAAAAACATTCGGTTTTCTTTCTGTTGGCTGTATAACCCAGTTCTTTATAGTGATTCAGTTCAAGTTGTTGTATCAGCACAAGTCACAGTACCACAACCGCTGCGCAGGAGCAGGTACAAGTGACAGGGCAGAAGCAACTTAATCTATCTCACCACCAAAAAATAAGTGTACTGTGCAACCAGAAAGGAAGAGCCTACTGAATTTAAACTGACCCTCAAATGAATTTTATATTCAGAAAGGTTCTTCTTGCATACCTGTAATTGGTATAAAAATATTTTCACTAATATTTTGTCTGAAGTCAACCTATATTCTTCTCATACCTGTACTAATGTTGCTTTTCAGTTTTTACACTCCGACATTTCTGTCATGATCTTCACCTTCTTGAACCTCTTTTTCACTTACAGTGCCTTCACCATTTTCAGGATCTTCATTGTACACGTATCATCTTCTGTTCCATCCATGGGATTTAAAATACAGTATTTCTCAAAAATACTAGCTACAGGTTTTGGACTTATCTGATCTGGTGATCTCTTAATATAATGATGAGGTAGTTTTGCACCACTACGTATTTTTCCTGTAGAAGCTAGAGCGTGATCCCTGCCAATAGTCATTCTGAGTATGAAGACTTCAAATGGTCTTTAAAGGGCATATTCACTACTCTACAGAGTTTTGACGTTGTTACTCTTGATATAACCACAAGATCAATATTCATTTTCTTGGCAGAATTCTTCACAGCTGGCATTAGATGACCTCTGAATGTATCTAGGACAACCATTCTTTTTCTTAACAGCACACCTGGTCTTCTGATCCAAATGATGTCCAGACAATTTTTCATTAAATTTTTAGACATCCATCCTTGGTTTTGACGCCTCACAATTATTCCAGTAGGCATCTATTCCTTCAACATTTCTTTATGCTTCCATATCACGTATGGTAGCAATATTATGCCATCTGTTAACACTGCCAACATTACTGTATCATGCATTTTTTCATCCACGAGAGCTTTGATGGTGGTAGATTTTGTACTTATTTTTTCAATGTTACAATGGATGGTAGGTCAAAGTAAACCAATTGTCTTGTTTGGCTAAGCAGATAACAAAGCAAGGGGCAGATTCTTGGCAAATTGAAGTTCTTTGCCATAGGCAAAAGAACTTTGGTTGTATCATTTGAATGGAACACCCCCTGCTGGTCCTGAATTCTTGCTGTGAAAAGTTTTGTACTTAAGCTAGCTCTTGATCTTTCTGTTTAGTCATTCATATATTTGGGTTTCCATCTTTTCTTTGACTATGCACAAATTATGCAAATTTGTGCTCCCTCTTCATGGTAGGATCCTCTTCTGGGTCTAATTGGGCACCAATTTAGGGCATAAAAGATTCTATTTTTAGTTTTTCAATATTCTCACATTTTCTTTTGCCATTATATTTCTTCTAAGCCTCACAACTCTTAATTGTTGCTGCACACGACACCACCATTAGTTGAAAATTTGCATCAAAACCTTTTCCTGTACCTTTTAGTACATTCCCTTTTGCACTCATACCTCTCATCTCCAGAGCAGTTTCCATATTTCCATTTCACAATTCAATTATAAGATTCACGGAGATTCATAAAACTGCCAGAAGCAGCAGTGGGATTCTCTGAGCTACAGCAGGTTACACTGCTGCACCACTGAGGGGGTGAAGAAAGCAGCAGTAATCAGGGGCTCTCTCTATGCCACCATTTTCTGGGTACATATGGTATATATCAAGTCAAGACATCATTAGAGTCTTGATAGAATAAGGAAAATCAAATGTGAAGATTTAAACTATTAAATACCTTTTTGTAGTCCAGCTCCTGGAGGTTGAATAAAAGGTTGCTTAAATGTCTCTAGTGCTAGGGAAAAAAAGAAAAAAAAGTAAAAAAAAAAAAAAAGTAAAGTGGGCCCACCTTTGAGGTCCTTAGGATGGAAAGAAGAAGCTATAAATTGCCTGGCAATAGATGACATAAATTAGAGCTTCAGCATGTGTTAAAGTCCTTAGGTACCTTCAAACAGTAATATCATTTATTTGAATAAACATAGAAGTTAATAACTGTTCTTGCTACACAACTATTTAAACCACATAACTGGAGGTGAACTAAAGATCCTGTTTGGTGTACATTCTGCAAAGTTTAATTCATTTGTTTTTACTGAAAGTCAGTATAGTTGCAAGATAAGGAAAAGAAGGTAGTGTGTATATTTTGTGTGAGTGTCAAACAAATGGATACATGAAATATTTTGTGGTGAGACTGGAAGCTGTAATAGAAGTGAAAGGCTCTTAGCAAACCAAAGCAAGTGGTTTCCATAATGTATTTTGTTTAAGTGTAATAAGCAAATCTTTTACTTTAGACTAAAGCTGATGATTTGCCTCTCTTCAGATGTCTTTTTCAATCAGATGTGCCTCATCTGATGATTAGATTTATGGTGAGCTTTTTAGGCTCTCTTATGGTTTAGAGACTAAATCTCTCATATCTTTCACAGAGACATATATTTCACTTAAAAAGACTATTGGCATTTGATCCATCTTTGGGACAGATGAAAGATACAATAACCTGCATATTTTCTCATTTAAATGAATAAAACACCTCAGTATCTTTCTGACCCTTGTGCACACAGAAAATTCTCATTATCCTCATTAAGAATTCAGCCTTACTGCATGAAAGATATAGCTCTGTCTCTTAGATGTTATGATACTTATTTTTATTTGAATATACGGTCTATTCTTAATACCAATATGATAGAGAGAGCCTTTGGAGATTTCTCCTTTTCTTTTGCCCTTCCAAAGAAAAAGAAGGCACAGAAAAAAGACAACAGTAAAAAGAACTTACTGGACATTAATAACAGGATGAAGTATAAAGCACTATCAGGTCTGCTGGTAGTTAGTTCTCTATTTATAGACTTGATGTCAGAGGTATATTCCTCTGTTTTAAATAACTGCTATTAGTATAGCCATTGGCAGAATGAGCTGTCAAAAAATAAAATGTTTCACTGGTTTGGAAAGACAGAGCCCAGCTTTGGTTCGTCCTTTTTAAAGCTTCTGTCTTTTTTTCTTTCCTTTTTTATTTTTTTTTTTTTTTAAGGTGAGAAAGTGACATCGATGGCAGCTAATACCTAATGTGTCAAGGTTGCCAAGTTAACAGGCTAGAGATGTGTCAGTGAAGTCTGTTTCTATGAGAGGAATTCAGCAGGCTACAGTTTCAAGTACTCAGAAGTAAACTGATCCCATCTCTCTCTCTCTCTCTTTTTTAATTTAAAAAAATAATTTGTGCTCTAACCAATGAAAATTAATGTAGTCAAACAAAGGATACAGTACATGCTTAAGATGCAAGTCTAAAAATGGATAGCTCTGTTAAGAGTTTGTGTTGCTTCTAAATCTTAAAAATAGTGGAATAATTAACATAACATACCCAGTTGCAATTTCCAGAAATAAATGTCTGATTGAAAAAATGACTTGAACATATCATCATTTCCTTGATTGGATTAAGGAGGTACTATAAGCAAAGTATGAGTTTAATTGCTGAATCAATTTTAAGAGCACAGAATTTGACTGGGTAGAATAACAAGGTGTTAAGAAATGGCCAGTAGGAATTTAGCAGGAAGAAATTCAGTCAAACCAGTAGAATTCTTTTCACAGTCTGAGAGCTGACTTGGTCAACAGTGGGGAAAGCTGTAGACGTGATACTTAAGGAAGCACTCCTATTTTTACACTGACTTCACTGACTCATTACTTACCCTCGGACTGTATTAGGAGAATTTTGCAGTGGTCTGTACTGGACAAGATAGTGGTCAATATCTTCATTAATGCTCTTCATTATGGAATAAAGTGTTTCCTTATGAAATTTAATGGGAATGTTTGCAAGCACTTTGGAGGACAGGATTAGAATTCACAATGGCCTTGATAGACTGGAGAAACAGACTGAAATCAATAAGATAAAAATCAGTAAGGACTAAAGACAACTTTAAAGTATTACCTGCAGGAAAGTAGATTCTCTCCCCCCAAAAAATTCCTTCAGTGCAGAATTAAAGATTTAAATCATAAAATATGACAGTAGGTCCTTCCAGAGGACCATTTTTTTGCTTTGCATTAATCTGTGTATCCTCTTGCTGTGAATTATGATGCACGGTCTTTCTGATTAAGGAAGTTCCAACAAAAGGCAAAGTACCTTTGGTTGAACTCTTTGCTAACACCTCTATCTATCTAACTGTCAAGAAAGAGATCATGTCTGGCCAATATGGTCAGGAACATTTTAGATCCATCCAAGCCTGAACTGCATGGAGAGATCTTCAATTAGATATTTCTAATGAGTGTGCCAGAGCCAACCACCTATGGTTTATGCATGAAGAAGATAAATTAGGCAACCTGGATCTTTGCTGTGTATTTGGCCAAGAATGTGCTCTGTGTTCAGAGTAGTACAGGCCTAAATTTTCATGAGATTTAAATTTATGTCAAGCCACATTTGCATTCACTGATAGTTTTCCTAGGCTTACAAAAGAAGTGGTGCCTACCATCTGAAACATACAGTACAGTATGTATTTTGGAAGGCAGGTTACAAGCTTATTTCAATACACTGTGAGTATGCATGTCTGTCTACTGTAAAAAGTATCACCAAGGGAATAGGACAAAAAGGCAAAACCAGAAATAATATCCACAAAACTTTACCTGAAATCTAGTAAATCCAATGCATGCTACCCTTGCAAGAGGCTGTATACATACCTCTAAAATCCTTTTTTTCTTCCTTTCCCTGGCAGTGTTCCTTATTAGCAACTTACTAGAAAAGTGGATTTTTTTTTTTTTAATGTTGCAAATCATGCTTGATGTTAAAAAATGCTAAGATTACATACATTCATAAGGTAAAAATACTTTGGAAAAAATATAGTATTGTCAAAACTTGCACGGATGAAACCAAACCTTTCAGGGTTTTCCCCTATTTTAAAAATGAGAATGACTATGGTGAGACACCTCATAGCTTGATTCAAAACTTTTATTTGTGGGTTATGTACATTCAAGTCTCAATTTGCCTAACTCAGAGAAATTATACTCTTGAAGTTTTCATGGTTTAGAGGCTTTCCTTTGTTTGAGCTTTGGGTAGTGTTTTTTTTCATTATTATACTTCTTTCTGGTTTTGATATGCACCTGTGCAAAGCAGGATAGCCGTAATTAAAAAAATACAGAAAAATTCTACCTGGAAACCCCAGTAAATTTGCATATATTTTCTTCTGATAAGTAATTTCTCAGTATTGAGGGAGTGGTGAAGGCAAAAAACAAGTTTCATTTAGCTCTTCTGCTTACCTAGGTCTCAGACCCTAATAGTAAAAAAAAGAAAAAAAAAAATCACAAATGGAATAAACCGAAGTGATCTAAAGCAGGGTTAATATTAGCCATATGAAAGTAAATACCTCAGTTGACAGTGCCTGTTTTGTCTATGCTAGAGGAGGTGGGAGTTAGTGAGTGTAAGCCATACAATCACTTGTTGCCTCTTCCTTGCAGAAATCTCTGTTGCTGCTGACGTTGTTGCAGTAAATGGACTCACAAGAAAGCTTCCAGTAAATGGCAGAGCCAAACTCTTGTGTCTTCTTCCACTGTCTCATCTCCAAATCCTGGCTCCCTAAGTTCCCAGCCTTCCACCCTAGTTTTTCTTAGCCTCCACTCTCCTTACTTAATACCCATCAGAAACCAACAGAAAAACCAATTTGCACTCCCTTTTTTCTATCTGCAGCCCAAATAAAGCCTTACTAGCATCTTCCACTGGTCTTACAAAAAACTTCCCTGAAATTCTTACTGACTAAATAGGCAGCCTTACTTTTCAACTTTCCCCCATTATAATCAAACTAATGGCATATGTGGTGTTGTTACTATTGGGCAGATAAGCCCCCATCCATTTGCTCACTCATTCCCCCCCCAGCTGAATGGGGGAGAGAATTGTAAGGACAAAAGTGAGAAAAACTCACTTTTAAAAATTATTTTTAAAAAGACAGTTTAATAAGTGAAGCATATATGTGTGCATAAACGGAGTAAATTAAGGAATTTATTCACTATTTGTCTTTGGCAGGCAGATACCCAGCCAGTTCCTGGAAAGCAGGACCTCAAAATGCATCATGGTTACTTGGGAAGATGAAAGCCATAGCCACAAATGGTCTCCTTTCCTCCTCCTTTTCCTGAACTTTTATGGCTGAGCACAATGTTAAATGGTATGGCACACCCTTCTGGCCAAATTGGGTCAGATCTCCTGGCCAAGCCCACTCCCAGTTTCTTTCCCACTCCCAGCCTAGTCCCTTTGAGGGTGGTAGAGTGGGAAAAAGAAAAAGCCTTGATGCTGTGCAAGCACTGCTCAGCAACTGCTAAAATATTCGTGTGTTATCAACACTGTTTTAGTCACAAATTCAAAACACAGCATCATACAGTCTGCCATGAAGAATATTAACTCCATTTCAGCCAAACCTAGTACATGGCAAAATTCAGTGTTATCTGTGTTGCTGGGAAGTGTATGGTGAGGTGTGGCTTGGAGTTTGAAAGTGCAGAATGAAAAGTCACAACAGTTCAGAACAAAATTCTATGAAGAGAACGGATATTTCTGTATTAACAACGCCTTACAAAAAAATCTGATTATTGTTTCCAACTTTATCTCCTTCAGTGAAATTCTTGACAATTTATTTTCTATATAATTCTAAATTATATATCTCAATTTTAAGGTATAATTCCAAAAGAAAATAGAATATATGTATGAAAAGCACATTATTAATAGTGAAAATATATGAGGCTAATATATGAAGGAAACTGCTGGTTTGATTTCCCACTTTATCTTCAAAAACTGACATAATATCTCTGTCAGCAAACAAAAATATGGTGGAAATCAGTTTGCATATGATTCCACATTGTTTCCACAGATACAACATGAAAATTGTATGTACTGAACAGTACATTTGAAATAATGGCAAATAATAACTACTCTTGTCTTTTTTAAATATTCAGATATACATTACAGTAATATTTTAACAGCTTTTTACGGAAATAAACCACTTGTCACTGATATTTCAAAACCAATCATAAACTCAATGATTATTTACTTATTCTTTCATTCTAATTTCCTTTGAAATTTACAGGAATATTGTACCACTGAGTAACGGATGGCAATTTTTTATTACTTTAGCTAATGCTAAAATGAAGTTGTTCTCGGTTCAACTGATCCGAGATGATCAGATGATCATTCTCCATTAAGGAGAATAGAAATTAAAAAGTAAAGGCAGCATTTTGCTAGGGAGCATGCAACATCTTCTCTTATTCAAAGTGCAAACTAGATCACCCCGCGCTGCTGTGAACAGAGATAATTCACTGAAACCAGTCTACATAAAAGAGTAGAAAAAACAGTGAGGAAAGAAGGGTAGGGAAAGAAGATATACATTTTCTTTACTAGCACAACCTCATCACAGATATTCTCTTTCTGAGTCAGCTGACAGGATTTCCAGGAGTCAGTAACTATGCTAGTACGTTCAGAGAGCTGTCTAAGGTTGTTTAAATTATCATCTCAAATCAAACCAATCAACCCACAGCTACTTTTAAAAGCCTCTCAAAACATAAATTTTTTTCTGTGTATATGTATTTATACTCAATCATTCCAGGCCATCATTAGCTTTTGCTTCCTATGGTTATCTAAAATATAAGGAAAATTGGTCAAGTTTCTTTTCTGATTCCTACAGTAATGCAGTGTTTAAGACAGTTGTGAGTAAATACTTTGAAAACTGTGGCTAATTACTGTACTTTCTACCAAATTCAATAATTTCCCTAATAAAACTGTATCTTTTTGTCTTTTGCAATACAAAGGATCTACAGCAATGCTTACCCACCCTTCTGTGTCAAGCACAATCTTTATATTCATGGGGGCTTCCTCTCTGACCACATAAGAAATAGTATTTACTATTCTGAAAGACATACCACCATAATCCTTGAGAAGGCTGCCAGTAAATGATACAACAAAATTTAATGACGAGGAAACAGCTCGTTAACATTGTTTTCATATTTAGTGTATTCAAATAACTTTGAAATAACTATAATGTGTAATAGTCCCATATCACAGCTGGACTTTCAAGTCAGCTATTACAAAATCAGCAAGTGCTTTGAAAACTCTGGATTCCCATGCCCAGCTGAGTGCATATTCTCGGTTGTGTTTGCATTAATTGTCATGGCACTTTAAGTACAGTACTTAGTCTCAGAAAATGTTCTGTAATCAGTCAACCCTCGTGGCTCTTTAGAGCCTGAGGTGCATATAGCTTCCCTGAATAAAGACTATCGCAGCTACTGTCCAGATGTCTGCTCTTTGTCCTGGGAAGAGGATCTCTAAGTTCCCTCTCATCATCTCTACGCTGTCCTTAGGGCCTTCAGGTTCTCACTTTGACTAACATTAGTATTGCACTGGAGAACACGGGAAAAAGCTTCAAATGACACAGGGACTGATTCCTCCTGTCTCTCCACGCAGCCCTTTCCTCTGAAAATCTGATCTGTAGTGCTGGGCTCATCAGTAGGAAGGTTTATTACTCAGCTCAGTATTGAAATGATGAAGGGGGCATTCTATAACAATAATATCCGCAGACTGAAAAAATCCTGAAGTACAAGATATTCTGATGAAGTCCCACGTTAGGAACACTCTGCAGGGCCTGTTCTCCAGCATTACTTATCGGAAGGAACAACTGCAGGGTATCAACAAACAACCTGCACATCAGCAGGGCAGTTCTTTCTTCACGCTTTGCTATTTCAATTATCTTAATAAATACAGATCTCATCATTAATAGGACACCTTCCTCCAGCAAAGATTTAGAGGTGTGTGCAGCAGGTGAGTTTGTTATTTGGCAGCATTCCCCCAGGTACACTTACCTTCTCATCTGAAGCCCTTAATCATCTACTTGTGCATTTCCAGTTCTTTTATCCTTCATTCCTTTCAGGTTCTGTTTTTTCCCTTAGTCTTCTAGATTCTCACCCAACTGCTATTATTTATTATATCTGTTATTTTCTCATAAATTACTTTCTCTTTTGTTTTAATCCAGACTGCATTATTTTATTACTTGATCCTTCATTTGCAAAAGCTGTAATGTAGTTTTTCCATTCTGTGTAATTCTTTACTCATATAAAACTCAAAACGTTCATTCTTAAACTGTTCTTAGTTGAATTCGAGAAAGTTCTAAATTTCTGCTACAATTCATCACTCAGATATGAGGGAGGGGGTGAGTGGCAGCTTGGTGCCTACTTCTTTTTTTAAGACAGGCAACCAAACGCCCCAGTATTAGTTTAACAAGAATGTGTTCACTTATTAAGTTCTTGTAGTGATAAGACAGGATGACATCAATTCCAGTCAATAGTCAATAAGTAGTGATTACTGTAAACTTAACTAAATTACAAACAAGTGCATCTCCAAGACACCTTCCTACTAGTAATCTATACGTGTTTTGTCCTTTGTTTTGTTAGAACATTAAGGTGTAATACGGAAACCAGCAATAATCAACAGGATTTAAGCTGTGTTTGAGCCAGACACCTGAGAGATTTTGACTTGAAAAATTTCTTTGAGTTGATTTTGTTTGAGACTTAGAACTAATTTCTAGAGGAAATGTGCTGAATTTTCAGTTCATTGGGGAGAATGCACAGTTTCCACTGAAAACAAATAGTAGCTCTCCTTTTTCCTCCTGCTTCAATCTGATAAGACTGAAACTATATCTTCAAATGTGTACGTTTGTTTACAATAAAACTGATGTGCTAGAAAGTGAGACAGTGAATCTGACAACATGAAACACAAAGAAGGATGCCTGCAAGCTGAACCCACAATTTAAATAGTTTAAGGGACGTGTTATAACCTCAGGTAATCTAGTTTGCTTATTATCTGAAATTGCCGTTTTTACATCAAAATACAGCGCTGGTATCAGAAAGTATCTTGACAGCCTGTAAATAAGCATAAAGAAATATAAACTTCAAATAAGGGTCATGATATACAAATACCTCTTTTCTGATAAAAAACACCTCAACAACAATAAATAATGTTATGAAAAAACAAAAGGACTGACTGGCAAGTTGGTTTCATCCGATAGACTAGAGGAGTTCAAAATGGTCTTGTATTAAGGAAAATCATCCCTGAGTGGAATTCTAGTGTGTCAATATATTTTTTAAAAATAACAAGTAAACAATAAAAATATGTGAACAAATAATAAAAGGATCTTTGCTACTATCTCTATTAGGAGCATTCTTCGTGCTGTCCTTCTATTAAGAAAACAAACATCCTTACAGTTTAATAGTATTTAAAATAAAAAGCTTGAAGAAAAATGGAATAAATTATACTAGGGAAAGTTATTGTAAAAAACACATTCTCGTGCTTTCCTTAGTCCTTCTCAAATTTAAGCCTTAGCTCTGGTAACAGGTTTTGTAATTCGTTGGGATGTTATTAAGCAGACTGCATTGTAAATGGCATGGAGTTCTTGTCTGTTTATTTTCCTCAACAGCTTTTCAGACCTCAGGATTCTCAGACACTTGTAAGAAGGGATTAAACAAATATCTCTCAGAAACAGTTTTGATGTAGTTCATCGTATCTTTTGACGGAGCAATGGCTTAGACAGGATCTTGAGGTACCTTCCATTTCTATTTTCTAATTCTATGATCTCTCAAACAGATTCTGTAATTTGGAAGTAGCCTCTCTTTTGTGTACTTCCTCCGGTTTCTTTGGTATTGTTTATTAAGGAACTGTAGCCTTAAACCTTTTTCTCTTCTGACAGTCAGTGACTGACACATCTTTTTTAAGCTATCAGGTGGTTCATGCTGCATTTGTAAGTAATTGCTGCTTCTTTCAGATATTTGCCTCTTTTCAATAAATTATCTCTGAAGTTACCACAGATCTCCTTTCATTGTCCTTTTTTTCAGTTTTCAGGATACCACATCAGGAATCAGTCAAACCAGTTTCACCTCCATTTTTGTCCTACATGCCCTACTTAATATTTCACTTCTTTATTGTTCTTCATTTTTGTAGTTTCCTCTTGTTCTGTTTGAAGTGCACTGTATTTTTTTCTGTTTTCTGGTATTCTAGCACATAGTTTTCACCTACAATAATAGAAGCAGTTGTTTTTGTTTTATCTTGAGGTGGATGAGGATGACGCTTCCATAAGTAAAACACAAGATCATCTATATTTTACACAAGTATGTATAGGACAATTTAATAACGTTTCCAGTAATCCCTGGGGGGAAGAAAGGCACCTGTTCAGCAACGTCTTTGAAACTGAGCTAACATCACAATATTCCTCCTGAAGTATTCTCTTGTATTTTTTTCAGTATATTAATACAATTTTAAATATAACATTTAAATATTACATTTTGCCACTGTGTGTCTAAGTTAATGAAAATAAGCTTTCATGGAGTCCCCCAGTAGTTCAGGTTTGTGTGTGCAGAAATAGTAAGAGAAATCATAAAATGGAATATATGTCAGATAAAAAAAAATTTTTTTCAAATGTTATTGTTCAATGATGGGGGGGGGGGGCGGGAAATCCCTGCAGCAAAGAAATCACAAATGTCTTGTACTAGCACATTACAATTCCAGACAATGGAATGGTCTTAATAACTTAATAACTTAAAATAACTTAAGACTGACCACCAACTCTTTTTAATTGCATGCAATTTTTAATTAACACCTAGGATTTTATATACTAATGTGGACTGGTTCTGAGCTTCACACTTAGGACTTAAATATAAAGGAACTTGTTTCACTTTGAATATTTATCAAGAACATCCCCAGTTGTTCACAAGAGCTCTGTTAAGGGCACTGGCTGGAAGTATGGCAGGAGCCGGTTGTAGTCCCTTTGTATGGTTCTGGGTAGGAAGCCTACACATTGGCCTGCTATGTCTTAGGCATAGCTATGCCTTTCCTTGCCCACAGAATTTTCTTTTTAAGCCAGACTGGAATAGTCTTGCTTCTTCTCCTATATGTGATATGTCAGAGGGACATTCTAATAAAGTACTCCAGAGCCATGGACAAGAGACACTTTTTCTCACTGAAAGCATGTGTGTTGGTTTGGTTTTTTCCCAGTATGAAGAGGTATTTAAAGGGATTCTGCTATTAATGTCTAATTTGTTTTGTAGAATTGTGCTTGGTGCTTCTTAACAAGAAGTCTGTCCTAAATGGACTTCTTGAAAGTATTTATCAACTTTAAGCAGTCAACCTAAAGGAAGGGAGTCATAAACCAGTTTCTAGTGTTGCCACAAGTTCCCTCTCACAAGAGGCGCACCCAGTTATAACACTACGCTAGAAATATTGGTATTTCATAACGAGTCTGTACAACTGTTTACCTCTATTTGGAAATATAAATCAGGTTTGTAGTTCAATTATACAAGTGCAACGTAGCAGAAAGTTCCATTAACTCTTTCTTTAGGGACTGCTGGTGCTTCTACCCAGTCTCCTTTAGCATTCTGCTCTTTTTTGTAGTTTTCATGTGGTCACTTTCAATACAAAGTCTGATTACCAGCACTGATTAAATTCTCTAGTCTCAAAGAGCTTCAAAACCAGATGATATTGGAATTCAGTTTTCACAGAAGTATTTTTCCCTTATTTAACTTGCATCTTCTTAATCCTGAGTTATCTTAAGCATCCTTTGTTCTTCCTGAAAAATGAAAATCACAGAAATGAAGACTTACTCTCTGAATGAGACATGTATTATAAAAGACTATTAGAAGATTTACTGAAATAATATAACGCATATATCATTGGTCTGACAAAAGATTAAGACAGCGATTTAAAAAGTACTGAAACTTCAACTTCAGGTTCCTGATAAATTTGGCCTTAAACCTCATTACAATATAACTTTCTAGTCTAACACTTCAAACTGACACCTCATGCAATAAGTGTGGCTCAGTTCTGTAGAAGGATGTCTTCTGAGTACTTTGTATTTAAATGTGTGCATGATGATTTCGAAACACCTCTGAAACACAGGAAGCGAAAATATTCATTAAATGCTTGAAAAGAAATAAAATCAGACTGTTAGGAAAGCTTTCCTCACTCACTCAAAGACATGGCTTTCATTAAGACCATTAACATGGGACAGTTACTCTTGGTTACTGATAAATGTAGAGTAGATTATAGTGAATTATCGAAAAGATTAATCACCTAGTCCTTTTCTTGAAGACTATTAACTACTATATTAATGCTTTTTCCACTGCACTAGGATTAGCTAGTCAAATTGTCAGTCCTAGTATGTGGTAATTCTAGGCATGTTGATGTCTAGAGATACAGTCCTTATAAAGCCCTTGCCTATAAAGAGACTGAATGTTAGAGGCTTCTGGAGGTCAAACAAATATTTTTAAAACTATTATTATTATTTCAAATAGTTCTATATCTAAATGCTCAATATTGTATATAGCAGCATGAGCCTGCATATGTGTTGTTTATCCCACTAACAAAGTTTGAGGTTTATGTCTTTCAAAGTGTTCTTATGTATTGGACTTTTAAACCTATAAGGTGATGGCGACTGCATGCATTTCTAGATATTTAATGCAGTCCAAATGTGAATAAGTAACAGCTGCATAAGAACATTTAAGAATTATATAAATTATCCTCTTCATGGTCACTGTTTTTTGTGATCTTATTTGTGAGATACCTAGCTTTGAAAAAAGTTTGTAATAACGTTTTTGCTTCTTACTCTACCTTGGCTTTCTCAGTCTTCAAGTAGTATTTATTGTTCTTCATCACTATCTAAAACTGGAGATTACACCGGGTTGTGTAATTACTCACATATCCTGGACTGGAGTCAGTGGGCAATTTAGGCTCGGAAATGTTTGGAGCTGTTGTTTCCTCTCAAAGTAAAAAAAAAAAAATATGTATCTGAGCTAATAATGTTAGATTAAAAGAAAAGGAGCAGTATAAACAGGTCTCCTATGGAATGTTCTGTTCTGACCCTTTCTGTAAGACTATGTGACAGACAGTTTGCAAAAATTCTTGTAAGGGGAAAAAGGGAGACCTACAGAAAAAAGTAATAAATTAATACACAAAAATCAAAGGTAGTTAAAGAAAAGAAGGTTAAAGTAGAGAAACAAAACTTGCAGAACATGCAGCAGAGGAATCAATGAGGGGAGGTGTTCTGCTGGACCTTGTTCTCACCAATAAGTAGGGACTGGTGGGGAGTAAAGGTTGGAGACCGTCTAGGGTGCAGTGATCATCAGATGACTGAGTTTTTGATCCTTGGAGAAACAAAGAGAGGGGGTAGTAAAACTGCTACCTTAGACGTCCAGAGGGCTAAATCTGACCTGTTCAAAATACCGATTAACAAAATCCCTTGGGAGGCTGCCTTGAATGACATGGGAGTCCAGGAAGGCTGGACATACTTCAGGAGCAAAGTCTTAAAGGCGCAGGAGCAGGCTGTGTCCGTGTGCAGAAAAACAAGCAGGTGGGGAAGGAGACCGTCCTGGCTCAACAGGGACCTTTGGATGGATCTCAAGGACAAAAGGAGAATCCATTGCCTTTGGAAGAGGGGGCAGGTCTCTCATGAAGACTATAAAGATGTAGTGAAGTTGTGCAGGGAGAACATTGGGAGAGCCAAAGCACAGCTAGAGCTCAACTTGGCTACAGCTGTTAAAGATAACAAAAATGTTTCTATAAATTCATTAACAGCAAAAGGAGGATTAGAGAAAATCTCCCTCCTTTACTGGATGCAGAGGGAAACATGGTAACCAAGGATAAAAAAAGGCTGAGGTGCTCAACGCCTACTTTGCTTCAGTCTTTAGCAGTGGATCTGGCTCTTCCCTGGACACCCAGCCTCAGGAGCTGGGAGATGGGGAGGGGAAGTAGAATGAGGTCAGCACAATTAAGACAAAGTGGTCAGAGACCTGCTGCACCACTTGAATGCACACAAGTATGTGGGACCAGACGGGTTACACCCAAGGGTGCTGAGGGAGTTGGGAGTTGTGCTCGCCAAGGCCCTGTCCATGATTTACCTGAAATTATGGCTAACTGGGGAAGTCCCGTTAGACTGGAGGGTAGCAAATATAACACCCGCCTACAAGACAGGCAGAAAGGAGAAAAACTGGCTGCCCATGGCCTGGATGAGCGACCGGTCTGCTGGATCAAGCACTGGCTGGATGGACGGTCCCAGAGAGTGGTAGTAGTGGAGTTAAATCCAGCTGGCGGCCAGTCACAAGTGGCCTCAGGGCTCAGTGTTGGAACCATTTCTGTTTAACATCTTTATTGATGATCTTGATAAGGACACAGAGTGTATCATCAGTAAGTTCGCAGATGACACCAAGTTAAGCGGGAATGTCGATCTGCATGATGATAGAGAGGCACTACAGAGACACGTGGATAGATTGGATTGGTGGACCAACGTTAACGGGGTAAGCCTCAACAAGGCCAAGTGCCAAGTCCTGCACTTGGGCCACAACCACCCCATGGATCGCTACGGGCTTGGTGAGGTGTGGCTGGAGAGCTGTCTGGAAGAGAAGGATCTGGGGGTTCTAATTGACAAGCAGCTGAACATGAGCCGACAGTGTGCCGGGGTGGCCAAGAAAGCCAACAGCATCCTGGCTTGAAAGAGAAATAGTGTGGCCAGCAGAAGTAGGGAGGTGATAGTCCCCCTGTACTCTGCACTGGTGAGGCCACACCTTGTGTCCATTTTTAGGCACCTCAATATGAGAGAGATATCGAGGTGCTGGAGCGAGTGCAGAGGAGGGCAACGAAGCTGGTGAAGGGCCTGGAGAACAAATCCTATGAGGAGCGATTGAAGGAGCTGGGACTGTTTAGTTTGAGAAAGAGAAGGCTGAGGGGAGACCTCATCACTCTCTACAGCCACCTGAAAGGACATTGTAGAGAGGTTGGTGCTGGTCTCTTCTCACAGGTAATTAGCGATAGAACAAGAGGGAATGGCTTTAAACTGCAACAGGGGAGGTTTAGACTGGATATTAGGCAAAAAATTTTCACAGAAAGAGTGGTGAGACAGTGGAATAGGCTGCCCAGAGAGGTGGTGGAATCACCATCCCTGGTTGTGTTTAAAGGTCATTTGGATGAGATGTTGCGGGATATGGTGTAGGGGAGAAGTTTGTAGAGCAGGGCTGATAGTTGGACTCGATGATCCCAAGGGCCTTTTCCAACCTGAATGATTTTGTGATTCTGTAGACTGAGAGAGTTGGGGGTCATTCAGCCTGGAGAAGTCTCTGGGGAGACCTTATAGCGGCCTTCCAGTACTTAAAGGAGGCCTACAGGAAAGATGGGGAGGGACTCTTTATCAGGGAGTGTAGGGATAGAATGAGATATAACGATTTTAAATTGAGAGGATAGATTTAGATTAGATATAAGGAAGAAATTTTTTACTGTGAGAGTGGTGAGACACTGGCACAGGCTGCCCAGAGAAGCTGTGGCTGCCCCCTCCCTGGCAGTGTTCAAGGCCAGGTTGGATGAAGCTTTGAACAACCTGGTTTAGTGGAAGGTGTCCCTGCCTGTGCAGGGGTTTGGAACTAGATGATCTTTAAGGTCCCTTCCAACCCAAATCATTCTGTGATTCCATGAACACCACAGGTTCCTGGTAACAATAAGTAGTTCTCCTTTTGGTGGTTTTTATAGCCTCCAAGAAAGAGGCACTCTTGTCGGGAGTAAGGGGCGAATGGTAAAATACAAAATCTTCTCAGATGATCAACCTGCTTCTTATTTACTTCTTATGTTGTTACAGATCTCCATTATGTGGCCAGATGTTGTCAAACCGTGGTTGACAATATCTATAGAACAATATCTGGAACAGTAACTATAAAACATCACAATGTATTTGTTTATAATCAAAATTGTTAACTACCGGTTCACTCCCATTTCATTTGAATGATATATGTTCAGCCAAAAGTCCTTGCAAATCCCTCAGTGCAGAGAGCCGAGGTGTGATTTTCAAAGTCTTGCTAAGGCATACACCACAGAAATGATAGGTGGGAAAATGAATGATAGACTCTGACCAGCACTGAGCTATGAAGATGTATGTTTGTCACCTTCAGCATTGCAGGAACCTTTCAGACAGTCATGTACGGACAAGCATGAAAGCACACTGATTAAGAGTCCTCAAGAGAGAAACTGAACAAGCAATCCGATTAATTAGTCTTTTCTGGAAAGGTTTCATGTATTTTATTCAGATTTTTAAAATAGAAAGCTGTTAAACATCAAGGAAAGGGGAAGATTGGCAAACTGTCAGGGCACCAGTGCATTAAGCAAATGTATATGAACTCAATCAGTTTAGAATACCTTATTTCTCCTCCTCAGGCCATGATCTGCTTATGACTTTCAGAGGTGCATTTTACAGTGAATCTGCTGATTGTTCTGACTAGGTGTCATAGTTTCTGACCTATTTTTTCTTTCTTTCCCTTTAAAGAAATAAGAAACGATAAATCTGTTTGATGCAGACTGAACAGAAGCTGTTTTGAATTTTCTGGCAGAAGAGTTTTATCTGATTCAGAGATCTCACGTATACATCTCTGCTTGATGTCCTATTGAGAAACAGAATGAATAATTTTCCCCAAAATAGATAGATAATGTCAAATCTAATGGCAATGCAAAGCATAAGATTACCCATGGAGCTTGGCTACACCGCCTTGACTTTCAGGCACGTTACTTTTCAGTGGAAATGGCAGCCTAAAGTGGTATGTTACGTGGTGAGTCTTTGAGTCACAGAGAGCACGCTGAGTCACTCTTCTCTATAGGGAGGAGGATGACGCCCAGCACATTGCAGCATACTGTGAGAGAGAACATTACTGCAGCTCCTCCTCTAGCTCAGCAAGATGCACTGGCACTCACTGAATGAAGTCACTGGAACTCATATCATCGAAACACCCAGTAAAGCTCTGAAATGCCTACATTTCTGCTGCTCAGGATGAACAGCAATGCCTACAGTAAAGGTGCTCTTTGTCTGTGCTGCATCTCGATGACAGTGGGATTCACAGATTAGACCTCCGGGGTAGTATTTTGCAGGCATGCGCAGAACAATCTGAATGCCTTGCAAAAAAACCCACAGAGAAGTGTCCACTCCTGCCATAGAGCACAGCTGCAGAGCTGACAGTGTGCTCAGCTGGGACTCAGTTAATGTCTTTTCCGTATCGGATTGTATTTTACATCTCAGCAGAGTGCCCTAACTACAATGTTACTAGATAGTCAGGAACACATTTCTCTTGCTCTGAATTCCTTCAGCTGAAGGTATTTATTTAATTTCCCTACCAGAAAGTAATGAAATAGTCGCTGGAACAAAGAGAAAGGAGAGGGAAGAAACACAAGGTTGGCTCATGACCAGGTTCTAGTCCTTGCTTCAGTGAACACTGAAACCTCTTAGTTGAGAGGTAGCATTTTCCACGGGAGATAAATTTACCCTGGAATACAGCTCAGCCCTATGGTTAGGCTATTTGGTCAAGTATTAGTATAGACCTGATCTATGCTGAATGACTTGCGACTATAACTGGTCTGGTCTAGACAGCTACTGAAGGGCAGGGGAGGTTCAAGAGGAAGGCTCTTCTGCATATCCCTGTCCATGTATTCTTGACTGCTTCCTGTTCCCTAAAAGCCCAAACATATTGTTCATTATTGAGAACTTAAATTAGGGGGTAGAACATCTCCCAGCAGTCACTGTAATACCTAACTTCAATCTTTCTGTCAAATATAGTCTCCCATTAATTTTAGGAATGCAGTTCTTGTAGTAGTGGGAATGTGGAGCTCCTTGCAATCTTTTTCCCTCCAGCCTAGTGGAGGTGGTTACATTTATTTATTCAGCTTTTGAAAAAGTAATTTTGAAACAATATGAAAATGTATCAGCAGTACACAGTCATGCTGGAATGAAAGAGGCATTAGGTAGTGTAAATAAAAGCTCAATCAGACTGTATTTAAAGCAGTGTTAAGGCAGTGACACAATTAAGTGAATGTCAACATTATCTCCCAATTATCATGGCTTTGTATAATTGCTCTTAATATTGTATATAAACAGATCTTTTTGCAACTCAGTAATTAAGGAAATGTATATGGTCAGGATTCAGTAGGTATTTAAATGATGCAAATTTGTTTTGTCCTGTGGGATATAGAATAGTTCTGCTATTCTTCAGCCTGAAGGCTATATTGGACTATATGTCAAGTGAATTTAAATGCAGCCTCCCAGTTGCACCTTCAAATGTTTCAAATCATTGCTCACTTCGGTGGAGTTCTATCAACACAATGTCTGTTTTTCTTCTGCTGGAATCATTTACAAAAAGTAATCACTGTGTAAAAGCACTTTCATTTCCAAATAAAACGTAATGTGAGACTGTATTTGCATGAACACCTTAGATGGTCCAGTCTGTCATGTCATTTTTTTTCACCTGCAAATTTATATATGGCTGATCACAAAATATACAGTTTTTAAATTCGACAGTGTTTACCCACGTAATAAAAACCATAGTTAAATAAAAAGACATTACTTTTTACCAGGAATAAATAATTTTTCAATACCAAACTGCACTTGCTTCTCAGAATTATCTGTAATCATAAAAAAAAGGGTTATGTTATTAAGTAAAATCAGAATTTTGTAACTCTACTAGGCATTCTTAACATTGTCAGTAACTATAACAACAGATCATGACTGTCAATGAGATGGATTTATTCCCACCTTCAAGGATCTATGACTGTGAAATTTGCATTGGTGTTGCATTAGTGTGAATTAATAAAGGAAATAAGCTAGCTATTTTCTCTTCAGAACTAGCGTGTCCATACGTAAAGACCGGAGAAAATTAGAGGTAGAAAAAAAAGTTTGAATCGAATATACAGAAAAGGACTGGCAGGTAAATGAAGTGTCACTGATGTCATTTAAGTATTAATAGTTAGAGGATCATGAAATTGAAGTTTGTTGATAACTGGTTAAAGAATCTTGTTAACACTGTGCTAAAATGAAGCATATAGTTCATCACATAAAATATCATTATGGGAAGAGGGGAAGGACAGGGAAGGAGGTTTTGTCATTATGTATAGATATGCAATGACACCTGGGAAAGGTACAGGAAAAAAAAATAATCTACATGAATTAACTTGTATCACAGAAAGTTTTCTATGCAACAGTTTCTTTCAAATGATGAGACGAAGACAGGCAGGTGAAGGTCTTCAAAAATCTCCAGACATGTCGAATTAATTACATGGCTGCACAGACCAGTAGAAAATCACTTTTCAGGCAATGTGTTAGAGAATCATAGAACAGTCCGGGTTGGGAGGGACCTTTAAATTCATCTAGTCCAATCCCCCTGCAATGAGAAGGGGCATCTTTCACAAGATCAGGTTTCTCGGAGCCCCATCCAGCCTGACACTGAATGTGTCCAGGGATGGGGCATCTACAACCTCTGTGGACAACCTATTCCAATGTTTCACACTTGTTGTAAGATATTTCTTCCTTATATCTAGTCTGAATCTACCTCTTTCAGTTTGAAAGCATTGTCCCTTGCCCTATCGCTACGGTCTGTTCTGAAAAGTCTGTCTCCATCTTTCTTATAAGTCTCCTTTAAGTATTGAAATGTTGTAAAAAGGTTTCCCTGGAGCCCTCTCTTCTCCAGGCTGAACAACCCCCAGCTCTCTCAGGCTTTCCTCAAAGGAGAGGTGTTTCATTCCTCTAATCATTTTTTTGTGGCCCTTCTCTAGCCCTGCTCAAACAGGTCCATGTCTTTCCTATGCTGAGGGCTCCATAGGAATCCAGGTAGGGCAGAGATGCAGGAATCCAGGTGGGGGTCTCACCAGAGCAGAGTAGAGGGGCAGAATCACCTCCCTTGACCTGCTGGCTGGTCGTGTCAGACCACCTCCCAGAGATCGGAGTTCCCCGTGTGACAATATTAACACTTGTCCACCTGCTAACGCATGTGTAATTGATGAAAGCAGCGTAGAGAATATTGTGTAAGGGGGGAGAGGTAGGAGTATTTTTCATTTGAGGTCTGGTTTTCTACATTTCTTAGCATGCCGGAAAGTATCCATTCATCTGTCAGCCTGAACATTGATTCTGCATTTGTGAGCATTTGGTTCCTCTTGAGATCATTCATAACCATGTCACCTAAAGCATCCCATATATTCTGAGATTTGCATCAAGACCACCTCCTTTTCTGATGTGCAAGGATTATGTTTTTCCAGATTTGGTTTGGTTAATAATTGAGTGCTAACTCAGTGCAATTGTATGTTTTCTTTCCTGCTAATCTTTTCACTCCCCTGGCTTATGAAAGTACATTTTGCATCTACAGAAGGTTTAGTAGACTTTTGCCATTGAGTTGATTTCAGATGCTACCTTTCAAGTGCTTAAATATTGCTCAGATTATCTTTCTTTCCAATCTCTTATGTCTATGTATCAGATAATAATCACATCTACAACACTGTGCTAATCACTCCTTTCCACTTCAATCAATTTCTTCTAGAAGAATCAGTCTTTTTCTATCAGTCTTCTATCTCCTAGTCTACATGCATCATCTATTTTTCAGTCTCCTCTAAATACATGTATGTATATATTTAAATAAATGTATTTTCTCCATTACTCCTATCTTTGTAATATCTGGGTTAACTCATTAGTTTGCAGTGATAAATCTCTTTTCCTAGAGTTGCTTGAGTAATGCAAACTGATATGTAAATGAGAACAATGACTTTGGCTCACAGTTGCTTGTTAAAATCTTCTCATTAATACTCTTTTTTTCCATTCATTGGTTAAATTTTGACACCCTAACAATTCAAATGGGGCACGGAGTACTAATTATTTTTGTTGTTACATCATTTTTGAAACTGTTGCATTCATGCATATCAGAATTAATACTGCATGACTCAGGGGAATGGTTCTTCACAAAGGGTGAAATAATGCCATCGACAAAACCATTACTTTTTAGTCTGTAAATACTTATGTAAGTAGCAAATGAGTTATTAAAAATTACAGTTGATTAATGAATGATTGTCACATGTGAAAGCTAAGTTTTTTATCCTATTATTTGAAATAAAAAGCCTAATCAAGTCAAGAAACATAATTAGGATCTGCATAATAGATGCTATGCGAGCAAAGGGTCAACAGAGTTTCCATCAACCGGTTCCTCCAGGTGGGGGATTCCCGCGGGCTCTGTGCGGGGACCCAGGATGGGCGGCCGGGAACACGCGGGGGGAGGGGGTGGGGGGTGGGGGGTGGATCTGCTGAGGGTCTGCGCCTGTTCATGGGAGAGAGAAAATGCACCAGGGACGGATTGAAAGGTCAAAGGACAGTTAAAAAAATGAGAGTAAAATGGGGGCTTCTAGGCGCCAAGTCCGTGTGGAAATTACACTTTGGGCAACAGTGAGATTGAGCGAAGGATTTGTGTTCCCGCTCCTTCTCGGTGTAACCGGGATGTGGGTGTTTTCGGGGGTTTTGGAAAGCTGGAGGTGAGCTGTCTCGAGGGAACGCCGCTGCAGCAGGCGGAGGAAGCAGCCGATTCAATGTGAATGATAGAGCAAGCTTCAACTTTATTGAAAGAAATCACCCCTTACATAAGCACTCTACAATAATCACGCACACTACTCACAAATCTGTTGGGTACATGTAACAGGCTACATTATAATGTCCCAGCCCCTTGTGGCATCTCAGACATGTCACAACATCTTCCCTCTTCTGGCCTGCCTCCTTTCCCAAGGTTGTTTTTACCATCAAGGCCATTGTGTACCTCAGTTTCTCTCTTTGTTAACATAACAGTCCTTTGTTAGGCATAACTGTACCCTGGGTTTTTCCTCTGTTTACCTCAGGGGGCTGCAATCAGCTCCTGCAGAGACCCATGGCCTTGCTCTCTGCAAGCCGTTCTCCAACAATTCCCCCTTTTTCTTTTTGTGCAGGCTGCACAAGCATAAATTCACTAATATTTCTCATCATACAACTATATGCTATTTTAATAATTACTACAATCAATAGTACTATTCCTAGTCACCGCAATCCTTCTTGTAACAGACCTTGTAGCCATAGGGACAGACCAAACACAGATTGTAACCATTTGTCTCAAGGATTGACAACCACTTGTGTTTTTTGTAAACGTCGCTTCATCCACTGTAATTGGTTTTGAATTAACTGACTGCGGTCGGATAGATTAAAACAACACATCCCATCAAAATCTTTACATCCATGCCCCTGGGCAGGTAAAATAAAGTCTATGGCAGCTCGACTCTGTAATACAGTGCGCCTTAAACTGTCGAAGGTACCTTATCGAGTACAGAGCATCCCACATACTATCGAAGAGCAATCACATGAAAGCAAACAAACTAGGATTGGTTCTATACCACTGCCCACAAGCCTTCACGCCCTCTATGGTTGGTCCCGTTATGGCTTTCACACGTAGTTCTTCTGTTAGGCAAACATCTTATTTCCCACAGCCCGGCATCCTTATTTCTTTGCTACTCACGCAGTTTCTCATCCTCTCGGCCTTGCCGGTGTTCTTCCCAACAGCTACAGCCTGATGACAGTGATGCCACTCAGTCTGGATCACTCATGACATGTCCGCTGTTTCCCAGGCATTCCACAGATCCCCCTTTTTGTTTTTGAGTGATCCAGACCCCTTTTATTGTTCAGTCCATCGTCCTCATAAAACACTTCCACACACAGGTTAACACCATTAAAAGGATTACAATGACAATTTAAACTGTTATTCCATGTAAAAACAAAAGAATTTTTAACCATCTAATAACTGGTAACCTTTTAGTCAAATCATTATTAAACCTTCTTCAAGATGTAAATTCATTGTATAAACATCACTACAAAACCTAGTGCTATTCACCGGTACTGCTGAAGGAGTCACATCTTGCCATCTCAGCCAGATTGTCTGATTATACCAACCATAATGACCAGTACAAATGCCATACCAAACAGGGCTGGGATGGGTCGGCAGCAGTTGCTAAGCCCAGGCAAAATGCCTGCTGTCCTGATTGATCTTTCCCTGCCACCTTGGCACAGCTCAGCAGTTTCTTATCTATCTTACGAGGCCTGCTCTTCACAAAGTTTAGCTGTTTGTCAGAGGCTGTGTGAGGCCGGTGCCTTCCAGCCCTCCCCTTTCTTTGTTTTGCTGCGGCACCTGCAAGGCTTGTTTGAGAGCTGCATCCATTAAGGGTTAGACAAACTTCAAAACACAGCCTACTTAGAATAGTTCTAATTCAAAAGAGTAGACTAATTTCACTATCCATATTTAAGGGATATGACTAAATAGTACAAAAATAAACAGTGAGGAAAATACAGTACTAACATTCAGATCCGCAATCGCTGGGGAACCCTGGATGCAGCGAGAATTCAGAGTGCCCTTCCTCACAAACTGGAAACCCTACGCGATGCGTCCATCCGTAGGTGAGGCATCCAACGTCGCTGCAAGCAGGTCCGGCCTTTAAAGTAACAGGCCAAAATAACTGGCAACTTTCTTTGAGCGGAAACATCTGATCTCATCCTCCTGTTGGGTTCCACCTGGAGCCTGGCCAGCACTCCAGGGGGAAAACCAAGGGAGTTTCTAAATAAGGTTAAACACTTGAGCTCTTAATTCTTAATATTACTAAACAAAGAAAGTGGAATACATACATTCTTACAGCATCTTATCCTTATTAATAACTATATTTTATCTAAACTACATTTTGCACAAGTGACCAGTAAGCCTAGATATTTCATTAAGGAGTTAATTACTGTTAGCATTTTCTCTTAAAAGAATTGGCAACTGCAGTGTAGTTTGTCCTGTTGCAGTAGCAAACATTACTCAGACATTCTGCTTAAAAGATCAGTCCAAGAGACCGCAAACTGTCGGCACAGGGGCACCCACAGCACCCACAGCTGGATCCTGAGTGCTGGCTGCCTCTCACCCTCAGCTGTGGTTGCACACACCTTGCTGGTGACCATTGGAGATGAGACCTGTGCAGACACCAGCATCACCTCTTCCCCAGGGTATTAAAGGAACTGGTCCTTCCCAGTTACCCCTTTCTAGGCTTTTGTTAACACTTGAGCTTTGCTCTGGACTTCTTGTTGATCTGGTATCTGTGATGAGAAGTGACACAATACTGGTGACACCTGTAACACAGGGGAGATGTTTAAAAGGTTTGAAGAGATGGAGTCTGTCTGGTATTCAGGGCAAGTTGCAGGGATGTTTTTAGCTGGATGCTTTGATAAAGAAAACTGGTTTTGTATTGCTCTGACATTCTGGTGGAAAAAAAGCATGCGTTTTACAGCAGAGCAAATGGTTGACCTGGAGCCAAGCTCTCTCCCCCCTTTTGTTTTTGCAAAAGCACTTTCAAGGTTTAGCGTGTTCTTTCTACGATGGTTTGTCCCGTGGGGGAAAGCAGTGTACTTGTGATGCTTGTTAGCTATACGGTGAAGATCTTGTTTTGCTCTCTCTGTAAGTACTCTGGGTGATGTCAGTGAAGGATCTTTTCACAAAATATCAAAAAGGCTATGCAGATCATCATGAGTTAGGCCCACAACGGCTGTATCTAATTTATGGTTCCTAACTGTGTCTGTAAATCTTTTAAAGTCTTAATAACAGTTTTAAGTTGTTGCAGGACAATACACACAGGTGATTCGGTTCACAAGGTGAGTGTCAGGGTGGGTTTCAGGGTGGGTTGTGCTACAGTGGTGATTAAGACAAATTTGATCCAATTTGAGTTCCTCATTGAGTCATACAGTTATGACCCCAAAATGCAATAGGGGTTTTCCAATATAAATGGATGAACATTTGCTCCCCAATTTTCTGGGCCTCTTCCATGAATGAGATCCTTGCTTTAAATTGTTACAGCATGACACCAACCCTGAAAAGCATTTGAGGTACCAGGGCTAACAGCCAATCTGCTCACAGATATTATGGTCACATCTGCACCAGTATCTAAATGCCTGTCAGCTCGGCAGACTTTTTAGCTTTAACGAGAGTACATTTTACCAGAAGTTAACCTTGTGTTACTGTTTTAGTCCAAAAGTATTTAAGGGGTACCTGCTGATCCAAATCCTGAGTAATTGCAGCTTCTTTAACAAGCTGAACAATTTTTTACTTTTTTTGTTACTGAACACAGGGGTACAGACCATAATATTGATTTTTCTCTTCATAATCAGCATCTACGACCCCTGGTAAAACAAACAACCCCTGTAAGGTTGCAGATGACCTTTTGACAATATTTTCATTAGGCAGATGGTTCAGCGGTGCACTCTCCCCGCAGAGTATGCACCTAAATTCAAGATAACAGTCAACACAGAATGACTGCCTCCCGTTAGAGGAGGTATTTCACCTGGAGCAGTTAGAGCGCTGAGCCCGAACCAACCGCCGCACCGATGCCCCAGCGGGCGGGCACTAGGACCCCGTCGTTCCTGGCCGGAGAACTCCGCGGCTCACACACACACACACTCACACGGGCACACAGAGGAGCTCCTGACACTCAGCACTCACAGCATGCAGTGACAGCTATTACCGATCCGAGGACTCCGATAAGAACATCTCCAGCCTGGGCCGCATCCCCCTGCCGCTTTTGGCGGGGTGCCGAGCGCGCGGTGCCGGGCTCAGCCGCAGGCGGCCGCTCCGCGGGGGGGTCGGGGAGGCCCCGGGCCGCCGCCGCCAGCTCCGAACGCCGAGCACGGAGATGTACACGCTCGGTTTTTCAGATAGAGCACTGTGCCGGCGGGAATGCCGGTTTTTCCTTAAAAGCGTTAGCCAGTTTTTATGGGGCAATCGATATCCCTGAGCCATCGCCTCCAGTACAGCTGGGGTGGTCTGAGTTTTTGCAGCCCGTTCTTATTAATGCTTAAATCTTTAATAACAGAAAAATGCCGTTCTTCCCAACGTGGCTGATGACTCGGCTCATAGCTTACAGGAGTAAGAATTTTTCTTGCCATGTCCATATTCCCTTGCGCCAAAGTTTTTTCGCCTCACTTTTACCTTTTTTTTGGCCTCACTTTTATCTACAGATCATCCCCAATTAAGGGAGGACACAGACCAGACAGTTCAGATTCTTTTTCAGGATTTACAGCATCAGGGTCTAAAAGATTATCACACCGTTCTGCTTCTTCAAACAATAAATTTGGCTCTTTAAAGTGTCCCTTAGCCTTGCCAGACCAATCAGCGCTGCTAAGTTTTTTATCAGACTTACTCCCTGCTTTTCTAAAAAGCAAAAAGTTTTAGGACTACCTCTCATTCAAAATATTCCTGCCCGGGCGAAAATTCCTTAAATTCCTTAAAATGCTGGACCATGTAGCTTAACGACCTTCTTTAACATCCGATCAAGTAGCCAACGACCAGGTTTCTTAATTCCTTAATTCCTTAATTCCTTAATTCCTTGGCCTTTCCTGGGTAAGTCCCCTACTGCGGCCTTTCCGGGGTCGCCCTTCTCAGAGTGAACACCTGCAGCTGGCGCTGAGGAGGTGGCAGCGTTGCCTTCCTACTCCGAGTCCGTCCCGCAGCTTCCCGGGTTCCGTTCGGTGGAAAAGCAGGGTTCGGGTAACCCTGTTGGGTGCGCCACTTGCGGCGGGCGGAGGAAGCAAGCAGCCGATTCAATGTGAATGACAGAGCAAGCTTCAACTTTATTGAAAGAAATCACCCCTTACATAAGCACTCTACAATAATCATGCACACTACTCACAAATCTATTGGGTACATGTAACAGGCTACATTATAATGTCCCAGCCCCTTGTGGCATCTCAGACATGTCACAACATCTTCCCTCTTCTGGCCTGCCTCCTTTCCCAAGGTTGTTTTTACCATCAAGGCCATTGTGTACCTCAGTTTCTCTCTTTGTTAACATAACAGTCCTTTGTTAGGCATAACTGTACCCTGGGTTTTTCCTCTGTTTACCTCAGGTGGCTGTGACCAGCTCCTGCAGAGACCCATGGCCTTGCTCTCTGCAAGCCGTTCTCCAACACGCCGCTGTCAGACTCCCGGCGGTACCGGGCGTTCCCCTCCAGACCCCATCTGCCGAGGTTCCCGGAGATCCGGTTTGGAGTCAGACCTGGGATGGCTGTTAATCAAGGTAAGGGTATAACGGCTTGAGAAACAAGAATTAATGCCCTGGCTGCTGCTGGCTGTAAATAGGAAGGGAATGTGCAGAAGCGGCAGAGTTCTTTTTGTTGCAGGAGGAACCCCGGGCAGTGGTGCCAGGATCTCTGGCATCGTGTGTGTCTGGGATATACCCACGGTGAAGCGATGCTCCAGACCCTGGGTTTCTGCTCTTGATAACACGTGACCGCCTACACACGTACCCAGAGCAGCCAGGGGTTGTTTTTACGGTGGACGGAGCTTTTTGCATTGCTGGTGGATTTTGTATAGAATGCGTAAGTGCAGATCTGAACGGTTTTGCTTCAGAGACGAGAGCCTGGAGCCTTTGCTCTGAGTTGGCAGCGCTCTGATTTCTCGTGTCCCTGGGCAGACAGACCCTGGGGTTGAGAAGAGCCCTGCTGCTGTGTGGAGCTGCAGGAGGGCACACAGGGGGCAGGAATACAGTTTCAGTTGATGGCACTGGATTTACTTGTAAAGGTAAAACCCGAGGTTTTTCCCCATTAATGTTTTTTTTGTTTGCTTTTTTTTTTTTTTTGGTGTACTTAACCTATTTTCAAAACAAATTACTCGTGTTTGTAATATGTAGGTCTGTGTCCTACAGGTTGGCCTGTGTCAGATGCACACTTGAATCCGTAGCTAGTTACCCCTCACCACTGAGGGATGAACAGAAATTGCTCAGTCTGCAGCTGCTGAGAGAGCAGCAACCTTCACAGTGGTGTGAGCACCAAGGCACAAGCAGCACACGGCCCTGTGTCTTTATAGCTACGTCTGTGCTAGCCATAAACTGAAACAAAAAATTTGGAGATGGTAAAACCAGCTTCAAACTGCAAATAGTAAAAAGACTGAATAAAGCAATGGATTAAAAAAGGGGAGTTGACTGGCAATTCTGAGGTCAGGTTGTTATGCCAGCTTCTGCATCTCAGGGGTTTGCACAGTGTTCTGCTGATTAAGGATACCAATTAAACTCAGACACCAGAGTGAAAAGAGCAGGCGTATTTTACTGGTGATAACAGTGTAATACAGAAAACATGCAGTAAGAAAAGGCAGAATAGTGCACCTAAAGCGGCAAACAGGAAAAAACAGGGTAATGCCTTAAATCATTCCTACACGAGAGAGAGAATGGAGATTAAGAAAGATCCATCCCCACGTGCACACGTTACCATCACCCAGACCCGCAGTGGCGGGGCAGCCCCGGTCACAGCGAGGGTTGGCAGAGCCTGTCCCGGCAAGGGGGAAATCCTACGCGGTGCCTCCGCCCGTAGGTGAGGCTGCCAAAGTCGCTGCGAGCGGGTCCAGCCTTATAGACCAGAGATCGACAGGCCAGAACAGCTGGCACCTCTGTTTTGAGCGGAAAATTTCTGGTTTCATCCTCCTGTTGGATTCCACCCAAAGCCTGGCCAGGGCTCAGGGGGGAAACCAAGGGAGTTTCTAACAAGGCCAGATACTTGGGTTCTCAGCCTTGAACAAGGCTGAACAAGGGCAGTTGGATACATTCTCTCCTCACTCCTGATTCTATTTTGTCTAAGCTGCATCTTTCACTAGCGAGTTTATGTACTCTGTTAATGATTACACACTAAACAGCTTCGGCTTGGGGCCTGTTGTTCAGGCTTCAGGACTTCAAAGCTTTAGCACTTTTTCCATCAGCATAAGTGCGCTGTTATAACTTAGTACAATACCTACTAGCACAGTGGCTTTCAGTTATAAAATATACAGGATTCGTCTATAGGTCAGCTCTGGCTTGGGCCAGTTGTCCAAGCCTTAGCACTTCACACAGTAAAAGGGAACAATTGGCATGGCTCTAATTGGGTCATTTAAGTTTCAATACTAATTCTCTCATCTTATGTAACAAATGTAATTGAATACATAAACGCACATTTTATAACACATTAGAAGGCTGTATTACAATTTCTTTATGACAGGGCTTTTCTGGCTGTCTTTAGCACTTGCAGTATTACTTGTTCAAGGGTCATTCAGGTTCATTTGCTGGTTTAAAACAAAGCGGAGTGAAAATCAGGAAAAGATACAATGCAATAAGATTATTTTTCCCCCCCAGATTGCTTAGCAGACTACTCTAGCTACCAGAGACGTGAAATACGTGGCCTAACTGAAACTTCAGGCGAAAGGTTTGTCGTCCTGTTGCGGGCACTGGCAGGCGCAGACACGCGCTGCTGCATCTCCCCCGCGAGACAGGTGGGTGCCGGTGGAAGCGCCGCAGTTTTACTGCCCCGGCTGTGGAGGGCAGCCGGCCTGTTGGGGCACAGCGCTGTGCTCTGCCCTCTCACACGCTGTGTTGGTGTCTCAAGAAAACAAGAATTTGGCCTAGAGAGCAGCGATGCTGTGTGTTGTGCTCTTGGCCCAGCACCGAGCTGGGTGGAGACCAGAGCTGTGACTTAAGGACAGACATAACCAGTTTGACTTAACGGAAACACTGACCCCATCTGGCATGCCAAATCAGATGGTGTGGTTGTTCCCTTTTCTTACATAAATTACAGTCCTGGGGGATAGATTCCGGCATTGGTTTCTGCCAGAGTGAGCCTCACTGCTAACAGTTTGTGTAGAATTGTTACCTGCTGATGTTCTCCTCATGCTTTGTACCACTCTGACAGTTTTGGCTGTGGATCAGAATCGGAACTTCAGAACCATTTTAAGAGGCATATTTTTATATTAATACATTTTTTTCACTTTTTAAAATTGGGGATATGGAATATTTGAGATCTAATTTAAATGATAGTTCCTTATTCACTATTCAGTGAGTTTAAATCATTTCCAAAGTAAATGAAACCAAAGCAAATTAAGGTCATTACAATTTTGTGTGAGACCATCCAATCAGGGGCTCAACCCAGATTAAGCGCATCACTTCCATAAGTAATCCAGAATGAATTTCCCAGTGTCCTTCCTTGTCCACACCAGCCCTTCGACTCAGTCAGTGACGCCGAGCTCTGAGGGCTGCCCAAGCCGGCAACCTGCCTGCACGGGCAGAACCGTCCTGCCAGGGGCCGTCACCGAGGGGGACGCACAGGAGGCAACGCTGCGCCGGCGCCGTAATGAAGTTCACGTGGGATGATGAAGGATACTTCGTGTGAGTGCTGGCACCCCAAGTTCCCCTCGAGATCCCTTTCCAGACCCAGAGGTGGCCTGCATAAAGACTTAAAAATTAAGCTAGAGAAGACAGAAATGCCTGTATACTAGCAGAATTCTTTGAAAATCAGGTGTTCTATTGGGAGAATTGTTCTGTAAATTAAAAGATAATTGAGAAGCCCTTCCCCTGCTCTAAGACATGAACATTTCTTTAATTAATTGTTCATGTCATGCTGTTTTATCCCGGCCTAAACAATGTTAAAAAGAAGGGAAGTTGCTGCTGTGGGGAAAAGATCTTTTTTTTTTTGACACACATTACTTTTCTTCCTCACTAGACAGTGGGAATACGGCCACTAACAGACCCGCCTGCGTCACTCTCCTGATCAAGGGGGATCTGATTGCCTGACAGGCCGGGCAGCCAGAAGTCTCTGGCTGCGATGCAGGTGTAACAATCCAACACAGGCTGGAGTAGGAGAGGTGTGCTTCCACGCACCCGTGTGACAGCGTGAGAAATAACTTCTCCCCAGAGGCTCCTGCCTGCTGCTGCCCGTGGTGGTGCTGGTGCCATGCGGGGAGCCGGGAGCCCGAGCCCCGGGCTCAGGCGGGGCCGTGGAGCTCCCTGGGCAAGGCAGGGCCGCCCTGGTGCTGCCCCGCTGCTGCCCGGGGAGGTTGAGGGGCCCCGGGAGCTCTGTCCTGCCAGGGAAGTTGTGCTGTGCCCGCTGCAGGGGCTGCAGAGCCAGGGGCAGCGGCCGTGGCCCAAGGGGCGGGTGTCGCCGTGGGGCTCTGGCGCCTGTGACATCACAGAGGACAAGTCCCCGAGGGCGTCACCAGGGTGCCAGGCGGCAGCACCCGCTGCAGTCCGGCTCAGGCCAGCGGTGAGTGAGGGCGGCGGGGGGAAGGCTGGGCTGGATGAGGGCTGGGGCAGAAGCTCTGGCCCCCGAGGGGGGCTTCTACAGCCGGGGCGAGGGCGCAGCCGCTGCGGGGAGCGCCTGGGGCAGGGCAGGTGCTGCCCTCGGGGCTGGGCGCAGCGGTGCCGGGGCTGCCAGCCACGGCCAGTGCCCGGGGGCTGTGGGGAGATGTCCCTGTCCCTGCAGCGCTCACCACCCTTCGCCCCCTCTCCCAGCCATCCCCGGGCCCCTGCATATTCCCCCCTGCTGCCACCTCCCTCCCACCCAGCCCCACTGACCCCCTTCTCTCCCTCCTCCTCCAGACCATGGCTGTGGGCAGTACCCGCTGCCTCCTGATGGTGCTGAGCCTCCTCAACCACGTTCTTCAAGTGAACAGGCGGAATGACGCGGCCACGCAAGACATGCTGCAGCAGCGTAAGGAGCAGCAGCAGCAGGAGTCGGCCTGGTTCATGGAGCAGATGGAGCAGATGGAGCAGAGGAGCCAGGAGCTGTGCGACCTCACTCCGGAAGGCATGCTCCGCGCGGCCTGCTGGCACTGGGTGCTTTGGTCCTCTGCCGAAACCCTGCTCCTGCTCCTTGTGCTCTACTGGCTGCGCCGGCGGAGGAGCGCTGACTCCAACAGCCGCAGCCAGTGATGAAGCTCCAGAGGTGCCGAGGAGAAGAGAGAGGAAGATGACTCGGAGGGCAGAGCGGACCCCAGTGACACTTGGGTGGAGACAAGCCTCAGGATAAGGTGGGGACCTCCGCTACATCTGCCAAGCCCTTCCCAAGAGCTTCTTTTCTGACGGGTTTTCTTTTCAGCCTTGGGATGGGACAGTGCCTGTGAACACCTGAGCACCCCCAAGAACAACATTGCCAACCGCCTGCTGCTCGTGCCCCTGAGACCACCCCTCGGGCACGTCTTCCACCAGAGGCGGGCACCGTGGAGGATCTGACGGCGAGGCGCTGCTGCATCCCCGTGGAGCACCTGATGAACTACGCGCTGTGCTTCCTCTGCCCCGTGACGGGCTGAACACAAGCCGGGTCCCCGTTTCCCACGCAGCCTCTACATCTGCTCACTGTCGTGATGATCCTCCTGCTTGGAGGCGCAGGAGGGATTTACCCTATGTAAATACCCAATAAATAGGCTATAAATAAATTAATGCGCTCTGTGTGCTGATTTGTATACGTGTAGTGACCGATCAGAAGATTTTGCCATCTCTTGGGTGCCCGCTTAAGCTCCATCTTGACTAAGGGGAGGTTGTCCTGCAGGCCCCAAGCATCCGGCGGGAGGAGGGCGTGGTAAAAGGGGGTCAGGGGGATTTGGGAAATACCCAAATTGCCAAATCCCCAGTGCTCCAGCTACTACTCACTGAGGGCAAGGCAGGAGCAGACCGCTTTGCACCCTGGCACTTGAGAGGAGCAGCTCCAGCTCTGCCATACATGCAGCATCGGGGCTCTCCTGTGGTACTTCGGTGCTTGAGAACAGGAGACGCTCCGGCCACCTGGAGCCAGACAGGATCCGACATCACGCACCATTAGAGCCTCGGGCACAAAAAGCATACAGCTGGCCCGGAGAACGCTTCTGACCGGTCATGCACCAGCCCCAAGTGCCGGCCCCTGTCGCCAGCGCAATAAAGTTGGCTGCTCACCCCATCCGCACCGGGAGATTCATTAAACGCCTCGGCACGTGTCAGAGCATCCGCTGCCTTGTAGTGACAGGTCACGAATCTGTAGTCTCGTGCGAGGTTTCCACCTGCCAACGCTTCCGTGTACTTCTTCCATCTGCTCTCGCCCTTACAAAACCAACAGCCGGTCTCTGGGTCTTTTGCTTTCTAGTCAATGATATTATTTTGTAGTTTAGGTCATCTGCACGTCTCTCTCTCCGTCCCTCTCTGGTTTGGATAGCTGAATAATGTAACGAACTGTTCAAGATTAACCACGTGCATATTCCTGTACTAAAAAAAAACGCAGGTGAGAAAGGCAGAAGCGTCTCACCAGGACACACGTAAAAATACAGCGGGGTTGGCAGTTTCAGCCCTGTTTGGCGGTGCTGGTTGCTGTAGCCCTGGGCTAGCTCAGTGCTTCCAGCTCCAACATGCTGCACAGGCTGAGTTTCTTGCCGGGTTCTGCCCATGTGTGGTTGGCCGCAGTGTAGCTCCGTTCCTTACCCGATTCATCTGCTTTGGGAAGATTTTGAGCTGTTGCACAGGCAGGACTGAGCAGGGAAGGTGTCTGGCTTTGGGCTCTTGCACGATTTCATCAATCCAATGACACTGACTACTCTTTGGCTTATCCCTGTTGTTCAGTCCAGGCACATCAGCCTCCGAGAAGGCTTAGCCTACCTTGGCACCCATTTGTTTTCCTAGAATTGTCATGCAGCCTATTGAACATGTTTGCATGTCCAGAAATGCGCTTCTTCGTGTTTCTACTATGGGCTAAGGCCACAGACAGAGTTCTTAGCTATTTTAAATGGGAAGGAAATCACCGAGTTCTTGGTTCTATGCAGGACAGTTTCTTCTTGTCAGAGAAGAGAGGACCAGCTGGCAGGAGGCTGACCTGATGCTGTTCCCAAGGTGGCCAGGTTGCCTGAGAGCAAACTCCACTTGAAGAAAGGACAACTCGACTTTGCAAAGAAGATCAGTTTGCTTCGATTAGTGGTTCTCCAAAGAAATTCTGATTCATGGTGATGAGTTTTTCTCCACATTAAAGCCTCTTCATGAGTAACGGGGTATCCTGGGTAGAAGCCCCAGACTCCTCCAAGGAAGATATCCAGGATTATTTGTCCCTGAATGGACACTCTCTTCTCTGGGATCTGTCAAAGATTCCTCCCAGACATGTCCCAGACTGTCCTGAGCTCTGCTGCAGGGACCTGAGATCCCATTTAGCAGCCTCTGACTCTTCCAAGGATGCCACCTGAAAGATTTTTTACCTCCTGGGGAAAGCTCACCTCCAGCATCCACCCAGATCTTCTGCCAGGCATCTCCTGCTCTCTTTTCTCCTTTGATTAGGGGTCATCAGATCACAGGTAGCAGCCTCTGACACCTCCAAAGTGAGACACCCGTGCTGTGCTGTCTCCTGGAAAGAAAGATTTTTGCTCAAACTTCCACCCAAGATGCCTCCCAGCATATCCTGGAGTCTTTTCACCCCTGATTTAGGGAGGCTTCATCCTGAGTAGCAGCCCCAGACTTCTCCAAAGAAGACAGACAGAGGTTTTTTCTCCCTCAGAGGACACTCTCTTCTCTGGAATCTGCCCAAGATTCCTCCCAGACATATCCCACACTGTCCTGAGCCCTGCTGCAGGGAACTGAGGTCCCAGGTAGCAGCCCCAGACCCCTCCAGGGATGCCACCTGAAATATTTTTTACCTTCTGGGGAAAGCTCACCTTCAACATCCACCCAGGCCTACTGACAGGCATCTCCTGCTCTCTTCTCTCCTTTCTTTTTAGGGTCGTCAGACCCCAGGTACTTGCCCCTGAGAATTGCAAAGGGAGACACCCAAGACATGTTTTCTCCTGTAAAGAAAGATTTTTGCTCAAACGTCCACCCAAGGTTCCTCCCAGGCATATCCTGGAGTCTTTTCACCCCTCATTTAAGGAGGCTTAATCCTGGGTAGCAGCCCCAGAGTCCTCCAAGGAAGAAACCCACAGGTTTTTCCTCCCTCAAAGGACACTCTCTTCTCTGGGATCTGCCCAGGATTCCTCTCAGACATATCCCACAATGTCCTGAGCCCTGCTGCAGGGACCTGAGATCCCATTTAGCAGCCTTTGACTCTTCCAAGGATGCCACCTGAAAGATTTTTTACCTCCTGGGGAAAGCTCACCTCCAGCATCCACCCAGATCTTCTGCCAGGCATCTCCTGCTCTCTTCTCTCCTTCGATTTAGGGCCATCAGATCACAGGTAGCAGCCTCTGACACCTCCAAAGTGACACACCAGTGATGTGCTGTACCCTGTAAAGAAAGACTTTTGCTCAACCATCCACCCAAGGTTCCTCCCAGGCATATCCTGGAGTCTATTCACCCCTACTTTAGGGAGGCCTAACCCTGGGTAGCAGCCCCAGACTTCTCCAAGGAAGATACACAGAGGTTTTTTTCTCCCTCAAAGGACACTCTCTTCTCTGGGATCTGCCCAAGATTCCTCCCAGACATCTCCCAGACTGTCCTGAGTCCTGCTGCGCGGACCTGAGTTCCAAGGTAGCAGACGTAGACTCTTCCACGGAAGTCACCAGAATTATCTTTTATTTGTACAGCCATTTCCCGGGTGTTCGGTACATCTATAAGTTAATACCAGATGTTAAGGAAATAACCCTGGTGTCTTTGTTTTCTAGTCCTGTCGCCAAAATATGCTGCTGTTCCTTCCTGCCACTCACTTGATAACTTGTCACATAATTCCTCACTAGAGGGGAACATAAATAATTTGCTTTCTTGGAGAAATACTTCTCGCACACATCACTACCTCCTTATTGGTACCACGATTCAATGGTGAAATAGTGAACATCAGGGTTACGGGGAGATCTCTACAAGAACACGTTGTCTGGTAGTTTTCTTGACAAGTTTTTCACACTTTCAGCTCCAAGACTCCCCTTTCCACACCAGCAAAGGTAGTGACCCCAAGCAGAGACCCTCTCCCCAGCCTCACACTCCTCACCTCTCTCTGAACCCCGTCCTCCTGCAGAAGCTGCACTCTCAGGGCACTGAACTCAAAGGCACACTGGATCCTGCTCTACTGGCAGAGGAGGGCTGCCTGGGGGGTTTCCCCTCCAGACTGAACTGTGTCCTCCCACGTCCCCTGCCCTCTGCTGCTAAGGCACAGGCAGGAGGGGAGGCCTCACCCTGACAGCCCGGCAGGCGCTGACCCCGGGGCCACACAGGGAGGTGCCCCACACGTCCCCTTGCCCCGAACCCCCAGCTTCCCCCCACGCCACCCCCTCTGCCACACACAGCCCCAGCTTCCCCCGCCCCACGGCGCCTCCCCCCAGAGCTGTCACACACAAACAACTGCCCCAGCTTCCCCCGCCACGCACAGGGACCCTCGGAGCTGCCCCTGCACATCCCCACTGTCACACGCAGGCAGCCCCCACAGCTCCGCCCAGCCAGCCCCCCCACACCACCCCGGGGGGGTCTCCGCAGCTCCCCCCGTCAGAGGCGCGGCCTCAGCGCCGCCCCCAACCAGACCTCACCGTTACACACCGGCAGCCCCACAGCTACACCCTCCTCACCCACAAGAGGCCCCACGTCACCCGCGTCCCGACCCCTGTCACGCACGGGTGCCCCCACATCCCCCCAGCCCTGACCCCACACCCCGGCGGCCCCACGGCTCTCCCTCGGACCCCCCGGCCCTGTGCAGGCCCCAGGCCCCAGGCGGTGCCGGGCGGGGGGCAGCCACAGTACCTGCCGCAGGGGCTCCGCAGAGGTGAGGAGACACCCCCTTGCCCTCAGGCGGCGCAGGGGCTCCCCTTTCTCCAGCCGGGAGCAGGCGGGGGGCGCCCGGCAGCCGCGGCCCCCACACGCCTCAGAGCCCAGGGCCGCGCCGCGCGGGGGGAGGCGGCGCCTGATGCCGTGGCGGCAGGCAGGGGGCGGGGCAGGCGGGGGCGGCGCTCGGGCGGGAAGGGCCGCCCCGGGCAGACCTGGCCTCCCCGCGCGCTGTGCCGGGGCAGACCCGGCTGCCGGGGGACCGGGCCGTGGCGGCGGCGGCCCCCCCACCCCGGGCACGGGTTGGCGTCCTCCGGGAGACGGCGGCGCCGGGCGCCTTCTGCCGGCTCCGGGCACGGGTCCCAGGACGCCGCTGGGTCCTAAAGGCTCCCGCCGGCGGCAGAGCCGCTGCTGGCGGAAAGCGGGGGGGGTGCGGCCGGTGTCGTCGAGAATCACGTGGCAGGAGCGCGGGCGGAACCAACAAAATAGCACACACCCACCCCGAGAGAAAACCTGAACCCTTCCCGCGAAACCAACAGCTGAAGCCGGGGAGGGAGACAAGCAGAGCCAGAGGGAACCCCGAAACGCCCACCGCCCCCCCACATCCCCCCGCTCCCACCGCCCCCATACCCCACTCCCCCATGTTTTGAGCGCCCCCCGCATTTTGGGTGCCCCTGATCGGCGGAAAAAAGACTCTACAACTCGAATCGAGTTACGCAGCCGGGGTGTTTACTCCGGCGCCGGGGTGCAAGGGGATCTCTCCACAAAGCTTGCACCCCCACCGCACACTCCACCCAAACTCGCCGAGTGTGGATACCCATATTCACGGGCCAGCAGCGGCAGCGGGGCCGGGCGGGGCCCCGCGTCCCTGGGGGGCGGCGGGGGGTCAGGGGCAGCCCCCAGGGAGCCCCCCCACACCTGCCCCCACAAATCCCCACACAAACCCCCAGAGGGACGTTTCGCGGCCCCACAGAGACACCCCCTTGGAAGCGCTGATGAGCAGAGACCGGGCTTCTGCTTGTTGGCCCAGACTTTGGGCACAGCTGCCTGTGTGTCAGCCAACAGCACTTTCAGATTTGGCCATCGAGATCAAACTCAGCTGGGCTTTCTGTGGTATGCTAGGTCATGAGCAAAGCCTGGGCACTGCCCCGGAGGGGCCTGCGTTGACATTTTAAATGGCAGAAAGATGCTTTCTGTATACAAGTGTCCTTGCAACCCATTTTCTGTACTCAGGGGTAGGGATCTTGAGAGGCTTCTTACGGGAATAACTCTCAGTGGGCGTCAGGAGCAACAAATGCATTTCTCTCTGTATTCACAGCTCACAGCTCAGTGAAGGAGATGCTGGAGTCCAGCCTGTTTGAAGCTCAGCAGCACTCATCTCAGCTGGCGATCACCAGGAGTCCGCTTGAAATCCAACTTCACACCGTCAGGCAGGCCAAGGAGGTGATACAAGGTGAGAGCCTCCTGTTTCTGGGGATCCCCTGCCTAGGGAAGGTGGTATAAAAATAGCTCTGTGTCCGCAGGGCTTCTGAGGAGCGAAGGAGATGGAGGCAGATCTCTCCTGCACTGAAGTTCAGATGGCTCAAGGTCAGGGAAGTCAGAACCGTTGTTTGTGTAGACTCTGAATCTTGCCGTTTGTCCTGTTTGCAGGGGAAGTGAAGTGCTTTCAGTGTGAGCTGGAAGCAGAGCGATCTCTGATGAGGCAGGAATGGGAAAACGTGGCGCAGCAGCTCTTGCAGACGGAGCAGCAGTGTAACGGTTCCCTCAAACTGCGGCAAACTGAGCATGAGGTGGAAATAAACGAGCTCCTGCAAGACCTGGTAGGAAACAATATGCTTCTGAATTCTTCAAGCAAGCTCTGTGGGCTGGCTTTAGAGGAGTAACAACCTGAGGGTGTGAAATGGCAGCAACATCTGTCACAGGTCACACCTTGCTGGGCCAGGCAGATAATCCTAACACCAACCCTAACCCCTGACCAAAACACCTAACCCTAACCTCTAACCCCTACTCCCTACCCCCAACCCCTACCCTGTAACCCTAACCCCTACCCTATCCCCTAAACCCAACCCCTAACACCTATCGCCAGCTGCTATCCTTCTATCCCTAACCCCGAACCCGTAACACTAACCGCAGCCCCTAACCCCAACTCCTACCCCTAATCCCTCATCCCAACACCTCACCCCTAACCCATAACTCTAACCCCTAACGAATAATGCCAACACCTCACCCCTAGCCCCTCACCCCTACCCCTCAACCTCTACCCCAACACCCAACCCCTGACCTGAATCCCTAATGCTTAACCCTGACCCCTAACCCCTACCCCCTAACGCCAGCTCCTAACCCCTACCCCCCAAGCCCTTACCTCCTCCCCCAAACCCATACCCCCTAACCCCTCACACGTAATGCCTAATGCCAATGCCTAACTCTGACCCCTACCCCCAGTCTCCTAACCCTGGCCCCAGTCCCCTTGCCTCTATCCCCTACCTCCTCCCCCAACCCCTCACGCATAATGCCTAATGCCAACACCTAACTCTGACCCCTCACCCCAACCCCTAATGCTAACGCCTAACCCCGACCCCTAACTATAACCCCTAACTCCTAACCCTAACCCCTACCTTCTAACCCTCAGCCCTTACCTCAACCCCATCCCCCAATCATTATCCCCAACCTCCTAACCCATATCCCCTAACCCCAACCCTTAATCCCATCCTCCTACCCCTAACCCCCAATCCTTAACCCTAATCTCCTAACCTTAACCCCCAACCCTTAACCCCAATGTCCTAACCTTAACCCATAACACCTAACCCCAACCCCTAACCCTTACTGACAGCTCCTAATCTCCCCTAATCCCAGCCTCCTAACCCTATCCCTTAACCCCAACCCATAAACCCTATCTCTAACCCTAATCCCCTAGCCCTAACCCCTAACGCCAACCCCTAACTCCAACCTGCTAACCCCGACCTCTAACCCTTACCCCTAACCCCAGCCTACTTCCCCTAACCCTTAACCCTATCCCTAACCCCTACCTTCTAACCCTCACCCCTTAGCCCAACCCCTAACCCCTATCCCCAACCATTATCCCCAACCTCTTAACCCTAGCCCCTAACCCCTATGCCCTAACCCCAAACCTCCTAACCTTAACCCCTAACCCTAACACCTAATGCCAACCCCTAACCCCTACCGACACCTCCTAACCTCCAACCCATAGCCCCTATCTCTAACCCTAATTCCCTAACCCCAACCCGTAACCCCTACTGCCAGCTCCTAACCTCCTACCCCTCCCTAGCCCTTAACCCTAACCTCTACCGCCAGCTCCTAACCTCCTACACCAACCTGTAACCCCAACACCTACCCCCAGCCCCTAACCTCCTACCCCAACCCCTATCCCCTCTTCCCCCTAACCCCAACCCCTAATCCCCAACCCTAACCCTCGTACTTGAAGGCACGTGAAGACCCAAGGGACTCTGCCAGGACAGCAAAAGCAGCCACACGTTCAGTGTAGGCCTAAGGTGACTTTAGCTGGAGGTTGGGAGCTCCCCACCCAAAGCTTGGCAGGAAAGGGGTAGGATCTTACCAGGCTGCTGTCTGCCATGAAGCGGACTCCTCACATTGCTGCCAACTGCAGTCACGGGAACTTTCTTCCTTTCTTTCTGTCCTTTCACCGTCGTCAGAGCTGTTATCTCTGGGCTTGAAGCATGGGGCACAGGCCCCTTGTTCCTGGTACTTCAGTTTGTGGCCTGTCTTGTGACAACTGGGGCATCAGGGTACCGGTCTCTTTTTCACCCTGCAGTCCCTCTACATCTTTCCACTGATGGAAAGGGATGTGAGCTTTGAAAATAGACTCTAAGGATAGAGAGAAATCCTGAGGAGACAGGTGCTAGGAAACAGGCGGCCGTCGGAGAGAGGAAGGTAACATCTCCTTTTCATAATGGTTGGACTCAATGATCCTAAAGGTCTTTCCAAACTAAATGGTTCTATGATTCTTCCACCTGCTGACCTCCCTTTTAAGTTCCTTGACAGGACGTGATTTATGGAGAGCACAAAGCCATTGTTGTGCACTGTTGAAGTGGGGGGTTGTGGGAGGGATGAAGCTTCACATTTGTTCTGAGGAGCGTGGCTGGGACTTCACCTTGAAGTCTGTTCCTCCACTCATCAGGCAAGCGAGCGGGAGGGGCATCATTCAGAGCTGCAGGAGATAGTGGAGAAATGGGGAAAAGAGAAGGCGGAGACAGCAGGGGAGCACGAGAAGAAGCTGTGTGATATGAAGCAGAAAGTTGCGGCCACGCGAGCTCAACAAGAGGAAGAACAAACCAGAGTCGAAAATGCCAAGCAAGAGGTAAAGACTGTGAAAGGAGAATTTGTGTAGCTGTTTTGCAAGGCTAGAGCCATGGGAGATGTCTGGATGTCGGTCTGTGTGGAGCATGCCCTACATGCTTTCTGCATTGAATTTGGTGAGGTGAAAGGCAAGCAGGGTTCTCTTTGGGACTAGGAATGAGACCTGTCAGAGGAAGCCGGGCAGAAGCATCACTTTCAGTTGAGATTTCTGTTCTGCTATTGTGCTGGGTTTTTTAAGACTTGGAGTACCTTCGCAGTTCTCTTAACAGCCCTCTTTTGATCTTTACTGATACATGCTTATAACCTGAACTCCGTTAAAGACCAGACTGAATTTGTAGGACTGAATGCCTGTGAGGATGGGGTTTTTGTTTGGGGGGGTAAAGAGGGACATGGCAGGGTTGTTGACAAAAGAAAAATTTTGAGGACGACTGAAATATTTCTGAGCAGTAAAACAGGGGTGTCTTCTGGGCTGTTTTAAGTCACTTGCTGGTAAGCTATTTTGTGCCCAGATCTCCTGTGCACCCTGTCACACAGTGAGAGTCCTCCTTGTGTCCCCCCAAAGTCCTCTTCACGGAGTCTGCCTGGGGACAGCAGTACCCCCAGCTGTGTCTGCAGGGATCGAAATGCCAGGGCAGTGCTCAGAGATGTCAGCGTGTCCCCGTAGTGTCAGTACATTACCAAAGCCTAACGAATACCTTAAAAATGAAGTCATTTTCACCAAACCCCACGTGGAATACATGAGTTGTCTGAAGGAGCTGCTGGCTTCAGCCCTCTGGCAGCCGCCCTGCATTTTCTCTGCTGCTAACTAGGTGTAGAAGTCACTATTGAAAGACAAACAGGCCACAGCAGAAGATGAGGGATACCCTCACCAGCAAGGGGAGACATCTGAGAAGTGCCACACATTGTCCTGTTAGGTATTGGATGTTTGTTGGAGGTTCGGTCACAGAGGGACTCTGTCTGGACCATGTTTATACTGCCAGTGGCAGAGAAGGGCCTGGGAGAGCAGCAACACAGCGCTTTGAGAGCGCGTCAGCCCACCGGTGTTGGAGCCTTGGCACACAAATTTTGTGTGGGAAGTTTAAACCTGTCCTCTCTTTGTTTCTGTGCAGGTCCTGCCAGAAAAGGAGCGTGAGAAGAGTGCTTTATTAGAGACACTGCTTCAGACTCAGGGAGAGCGAAGAGAAGCCAACCAGCAGCTGGAGCAGCTCAGGCGGGAGGTGAAAGAGCAGCGCGAGGACGGGCAGGTAAGTCTGACTGGTCGGGCGGGTTGAAGGAACAGGCCGTTGGCAACTGGACGTGAGCTGAGAGTGGCTGAGAGAAGCAGGTAACAGAGTGAAGGGCAGTAACAAGGACATAAAGCCTAAGTGCTGTGAGCGAGGAGGCAGGGACTGCTGCAGGCACGGAAAGCACAGAGCCTGATGATCTCCAGAGATCAGCGACAGGAAGGGAGTGTTCCAGTGGAAGCAGAGCTGGGTAGAAAAGCAGAAGTGGCTGAATGAATGGGACTTTGGGACAGAAAGAAGAAAAAGCAGAACGTGCTGGCAGGTCCCAGTAGTTTGCTCTCCATTTGTGTCTGCAGAACATCACAGAAGAACTGCAAGCAGAGCTGCAGGAAACTCAGAGTAAGATGCAGGCAGTGGAGAAGAGGCACAAGGAAGAAATCAAACCCATGAAAGAGGAAATTACTGTCCTCCTTCAGCAGAGGGATGCTCTACAAAACCAGGTGAGTGAAACAGCAATAGCTGCTGCAGTCATCAACCAGGTGGTCTCTGCCCAGGGCAGAGCAGCCGGCGATGGGGTCAGTCCCTCTGGCTGCCATCACCTTGTGGTCTCCGTCTCAGCTGGGCTGATGGAGACTGACCAGCCAGCTGCTGCCCTGGACAGATGGGCTGCTCTTTTTGTCCGTTTGCCAGCACTCCTCAGAAGGGATTTCTGCTGGCCTGTTACTGCTAGCCTTGTTATTTAAGGTGCTTTTTCAGAGGAACATGGTGACCCACTTAGATTTTTAAACAAGCCAGCTGTATCCATCGTGAGTCTGGTGCTTTCATGAAAGGGTGAAATTTAAGGTTGTACTTTCCCTTTCCTCACAGTGTATGATATGACTGATGTGGCTGACAGTGGCAAGCTGTAGTCTTTGACTGCTCTGTTGTGTTTTACTTGAGGTGGAAGAGTTGACATCTCAACTAGCAGCCTCTGAAGAGTCCCAGCAAGTGATTGGCTGCAAAGCTCAGCAAGATCTGAGTGAGGCACAGGAACTGTCAAGGCAGAAGGTGCTGGAGGTTGTCACCTCCAGAAGATCCTGGAGGAGAAGAGGAGTCAGTGGGAGAAGGTAGAACATCAGAACAAGGTGTTGCAAGGGTGTCTGGAGGGATCATTAAAATGACCAGTATCACAGACGTTGTGGAGAGACCACAGACCACCGTAAGAGCAGAAGAATATTGTTTATATCAGTAGTTGTTTTTTAGTTTAATTTTTCCAGTTGCATCCTTCTGAATAAGTAGGACACCTGGGAGTTCCCCCTCCTGGACGCCGGGGTCCCCCACAGCATCCTCTGTCCCCCGCAGCCTGTGGGCCCGGCGGTTCAGCCTTCTGAGCAACCGGGTGACACGGCTGGACGGGGATGGGGACGGTGACACCAACCCCCTGCGCCCCTCCAGCTGCTGCTGGCTGCCTGCGCTGGCACACTTGGAGGGGGGGGCCCTCTGCCACCCTGATGTCCCCTCCTGTCCCCGTCCCTGTCCCCATATCCCTGTCCTCATCACGTCCCTGTTCCTGTCACCATTTCTTCTCTGTCCTGGTCCTTGTCCACATCCCTGTCCTTGTCCCCATTCCTGGTGGTTTTAACCCACAAACCATTTATTTCCTGGGGGGGGCCTGGTCCTGCCCTGCAGGGGACCAGGACACCTGTGGACACCTGTTCCCCTCCCCAGGGCAGTGGCTGTCCCAGCTGGGTGCTTGCTGAGTTGGGCAATAAAATCCCTTCTTTGTCCCCCTTTTGTCCTTCCATGTCTTTCATGTGTGTCCCAAGTGTCGTCCCCCCCCATGTCCCTGGTGTCCCCAGTGTCCCCAACGAGGCTGACAGCTTCATAGGAGCCTTTTATTGGGGAGCAGGGATGTCTGGTCCCCCTCAATTCTTCTTGGGCCTGGAGACCTGAGCCAACACCCACAGAGAGTAGCAGGTGCCTGCTAGGACAGGGGGGTTCAGGGACACCCTGCCCCCCACAAGAGACCCTGCCCCCTGGGACCTGTCGTGGATGAAAGTATTAACACGGTAATGATTTAGTAAGAAATCTGATTTATAACTAACAGCCATTTATCATTACAAAATAATTCAGAAATGTTGAAAGAAAGAAAAGCGACTTATTTGCAGATTCTACAGTGACAAGATGCACCCTAACTTACTTAATGGTACCTTAACATATACATATACATGCAGCTACACAAAATGGACAAGCACATGCACAGAGGCAAAAGTATTTGGATCCAGTAGAATGGAGCACGTACCCACACCCCAATAAACAGAGAAAGAACGGGTGAAAGAGAAGCGAGCTCAAAGAAAAATTTCCCTCCTCCCGAGTTTAGAGCAAATACCCCCAATGCCTCGGCATTCCTCAGCGGGCGATAACTGGGACTCGAGCGGGTGGACTTCACCCGGCCTTCCCTCAACTCTGGCAGCAGAAACACCGTAAGAGTTTTGGTACCCGAGAGGCTCCCAGCTCAGGGGAGATGCTGGTCACAGGCTGCTGCCATCCAGGAGAGCTCAAAGGGTCTCCCTGGTGGTTGCAGTTTATAGGGTGCGAGATAATTGACTTTTGTCAGATCCCTCCTGGTGCCTTCCAGCAAGAACTTGATGAATGTGCAGTTCTGTAATTGTTCCATCTGACCCCCTCCCAGGCACAGGTGTGCCAGGCCTTTAGGAGCTGATGGGCCGTTTTAACTGTTTCTGAGCAATCGGGAGGGCAGGAGCCAGGCACTTCATCGTTATCAGTCCTTATCTCCAGGGATGGGGGTACAGCTCGGGGGAGGGGGCTGGAATCACACCCAGCACCAAGCAGCCCAACAAGGAGGGGTGGGGGGGGTAGAGTTGCATTACTACACCATCAAATTGACACAATGCTTTCAATTTGTCTAAATAACTCCTTGGATCTGACTTATTCTCATGGCTGGCTTTTCCAGCATTCAGTATCCAGTTAGTAAGGCAGAAAGATGGATGTAGGGGGCCTCATCCTCAGTGGTGCACAGTGACAAAGGTTCCGCTTTGGCACAGGACAATTCTCTGACAACTGATTCACGGAAAAAAAGACTCTACAACTCGAATAGAGTTATACAGCAGGGATATGTTTACTCCGGTGCCGGGGTGCAAGGGGATCTCTCCACAAAGCTTGTACCCCCACCGCACATTTTACCAAAAAATTATTGAGTGTGGATATCCATATTCATTGGGTTACATAACACAAACATACATATGCATGAGTAGGGCCGGGTTAGCATCATGTTTCTCCTAGAATCACAGAATCATCTAGGTTGGAAAGGACCCTGGAGATCATCTAGTCCAGCCGTTCTCCTAGCACGGTTCCCACCTACAGCATATCCTTAAGCTCCAAATCGACCCTACTCTTGAACACCTCCAGGGATGGGGACTCCACCACCTCCCTGGGCAGCCCATTCCAACGCCTCACAACCCCTTCTGGAAAGCAATGCTTCCTAATATCCAGTCTGAACTTTCCCTGGAGCAACTTGAGGCCATTCCCTCTTGTCCTGTCGCTTTCTACTAGCTAAAGAGGCTCAGGCCCCGCTCTCTGCAGCTTCCTTTCAGGGAGTTGTAGAGGGTGATGAGGTCTCCCCTCAGCCCCCTCTTCTCCAGACTAAACACCCCCAGTTCCCTCTGCCGCTCCTCACAGGACATGTGTTCCAGACCCTGCACCAGCTTTGTAGCCCTTCTCTGGACATGTTCGAGTAACTCTGTGTCGTTTTTGTAGTGAGGGGCCCAAAACTGAACCCAGGAATCGAGGTGCGGCCTCACCAGTGCCAAGTACAGGGCTCAGATCCCTCCCCTGTCCCTGCTGGCCACGCTATTGCTGACACAAGCCAGGATGCCGTTGGCCTTCTTGGCCCCCTGGGCACACTGCTGGCTCCTGTTCAGCTGGCTGTCAATCACCCCCCAGGTCCCTCTTTGACTGGCCAGCCACTCCCCCCCAAGCCTGTAGCCCTGCTGGGGGTTGTTGTGGCCCAAGGGCAGCCCCCGGCATTTGCCCTTATTGAAACCCATGCAGTTGGCCTCGGCCCATGGCTCCAGCCTGTCCAGGTCTCTCTGCAAAGCCTCCCTACCCTCGAGCAGATCAACACTCCCGCCCAGCTCAGTGTCATCTGCAAACTGACTGAGGGTGCACTCAATCCCCTCATCTAGAGCATCAATAAAGATGTTAAACAGGAGTGGCCCCAAAGCTGAGCCCCGGGGGACACCACTCGTGACCGGCCGCCAGCTGGATTTAACTCTGTTTACCACAACTCTCTGGGCTCGGTCGTCCAGCCAGTTTTTTACCCAGCAAAGTGTGCGATTGTCCAAACCTCGAGCAGCCATTTTTGCCAGGAGAATGCTGTGGGAAACGGTGTCAAAAGCCTTGCTAAAGTCAAGGTAAATTCCATCCACAGCCCTTCCCTCACCCAATAAGCAGGTCGCTCTGTCATAGAAGACCAGGTTTGTCAGCAGGACCTGCCTTTCATAAACCCATGCTGACTGGGCCTGATCCCCTGGTTGTCCCTCATGTGTTGCATGATGGTGTTTAGGATGAGCTGCTCCATCAGCTTCCCGGGCACCGAAGTCAAGCTGACAGGCCTGTAATTTCCCGGATCATCCTTCCGACCCTTCTTACAGGTGGGCGTCACGTTGGCCGATTTCCAATCAGTCGGGACCTCCCCGGTCAGCCAGGACTGCTGGGAAATGATGGAAAGTGGCCTGGCGAGCACCCCAGCCAGCTCCTTCAGCACCCTCGGGTGTATCCCATCGGGTCCCACAGACTTGTGTGTGTCTGTGTGATGCAGCAGGTCACTGACTGTCTCCTGGATTGCAGGGGGGTCGTTCTCCCAGTCTCTGTATTCTGGCTGCGGAGGCTGGATTTCATCAATACAACTAACCTTGTTATTAAAGGCTGAGGGAAAGAAGGCATTAAGCACCTCAGCCTTCTCCTCGTCACTTGTTACCAAGTTTCCTCCTGCATCTAGCAGGGGATGGAGACTCTCCCTGGACTTTCTTTTGCTACTGATATACCTATAGAAACTTCTCTGTTATCCTTGATGGCAGAGGCCAAACTAATTTCCAGTTGGGCTTTAGCCCTCCTGATTTCCACCCTGCACAGCCTCACAGCCTCTCTGTAATCACTGTGAGTGGCCAGCCCCTTCTTCCAAAGGCTGTAAACTCTCCTTTTCTCCCCGAGTTGCAGCCGAAGCTCCCTGTTCAGCCAGGGTGGTCTTCTCTGGCGTCGGCTTCTCTTAGAGCACCTGGGGACCGCCCGTCCTGAGCCATTAACACTTCCTTCTTATAGAGCGCCCAGCCTTCCGGGGCCCCTGTACCCTTCAGGAGAGTCTCCCAGGGGATCCTGTCAAGCAGGTGCCTAAACAAGACCAAGTCAGCCCTTCTGAAGTCCAGGATGTCAGTCCTGCTTAGCCCTCTCCTGACCTCTCTAAGAATAGAGAACTCGTTATTTCGTGATCGCTGTGCCCTAGTTGGCCTCCAACCTCCACGTCGTCCACCAGCCCTTCTCTGTTCACAGAGGAGATCCAGTAGGGCACCTTCTCTGGTCAGTTTACTCACCAGCTGCGTCAGGAAGTTGTCTCCCACACATTCCAGGAATCTCCGGGACTGGTCTTGTTCTGCCATGTTGTATTTCCAGCAGATGTCTGGGAAGTTAGTTCTAGAGGCTGGTGTCAGCAGTTGATGTTCTCTTTGCACTTGTGCATTGCCTCCTGGGGGGCATCTCCGGGGATCTTTGGGAGGAAGGCTCGTAGTCTTTCTCAATCTGTTTTTTCCCCAGAGCATGCACAGATTCTCATGGCCAATTCCTTGAATAACAAAAGTGTTTTTCAGCCAGTTTACTCATTCTATCTTATCTAAGAGAACCAATAGAACTTCTACCATCCATACATGGCTATCTTTATTCACTACCAAGACTCCAACTAGTTAGAGCACACCTGTTCCCCAAGGGCAAAAACATATTTTGCTGAACATTATAGTTCTTGGTAGATTTTCACAGTGAACTGCTTTGTTTTGATGAACACAGCAGTCCTTGGTAAAATTCCACAGAACACTCTGGGCAAGCAGGATTCTCAGCAAGATTCAAAAATACTATAACTAGTACTATAACTTGCTGAAGTGCTAAGGCTTGGACAACTGGCCCAAGCCAGAGCTGACCTATAGACGAATCCTGTATATTTTATAACTGAAAGCCACTGTGCTAGTAGGTATTGTACTAAGTTATAACAGCGCACTTATGCTGATGGAAAAAGTGCTAAAGCTTTGAAGTCCTGAAGCCTGAACAACAGGCCCCAAGCCGAAGCTGTTTAGTGTGTAATCATTAACAGAGTACGTAAACTCGCTAGTGAAAGATGCAGCTTAGACAAAATAGAATCAGGAGTGAGGAGAGAATGTACCCAACTGCCCTTGTTCAGCCTTGTTCAAGGCTGAGAACCCAAGTATCCGGCCTTGTTAGAAACTCCCTTGGTTTCCCCCCTGAGCCCTGGCCAGGCTTTGGGTGGAATCCAACAGGAGGATGAAACCAGAAATTTTCCGCTCAAAACAGAGGTGCCAGCTGTTCTGGCCTGTCGATCTCTGGTCTATAAGGCTGGACCCGCTCGCAGCGACTTTGGCAGCCTCACCTACGGGCGGAGGCACCGCGTAGGATTTCCCCCTTGCCGGGACAGGCTCTGCCAACCCTCGCTGTGACCGGGGCTGCCCCGCGACTGCGGGTCTGGGTGATGGTAACGTGTGCACGTGGGGATGGATCTTTCTTAATCACTATTCTCTCTCTCAGGTAGTAATGATCTGACGCATTATCCTGTATTTTCTTATTTAAGTGCATTATTCTGTCTTTTCTTACGGTGTGTTCTGTATTATTCTGTTACATTTAGTTATTTCCAGTAAAATAAACCTGCACTTTTCACTCTGGTGTCTGAGTTTAATTGGTATCTCTAATCAACAAAACAGACCTACAACAATCATCTAGTCCAACTCCATTGATGTATTTATTTTTTTTAAAAGCAGGTTAGCTCACCTTACAAAGAGTATAAATGTTTCATAATATCAAGAGCATGCAGGAAAACCAGTGGAACTGAATCATACCTGAAGTGAGGCAGGTGCTGACATCCATACTGCTTGTCTTGTATCAAAAGGAAAAAATCTGTAATACTAGTAATTGCCATGTAATGTAAAACTTTCATTAAGTGATCTGTAAGAGTTTGAATACCTATGGAATGCCAGGTAATTAATGGTAGCAGTATTTATCAGTGTTTTGTATATCTCAGAGTGAAAACAGTAACTAAGGTTATTAGGTACAATAAGTTTAAAATAAATCACTTGACTCTAACCTCTAGCAATTATATTCAGGAAACCACAGTTCCAATGGCTGTGAGAGCAAGGATATGTGATCAGGGAAATTTCATGACCCCTGAATTTATTCTGTGCTAATGTCCTAATAATTGTTATTTTTATTTTAAAAATATCTTATACACCAAGAGACACACTACATCCCCTATAAAACCTGAATAAATGATCTTTTCACAAGGCCCACTATTTGTAAAATTCGTTACTATGTCACAATAATTGATCCACAGTACAAAACTAATATAAATAGCTATTTGACAGAACAAAGATACTTATAAAGACTTGTAATAGAACTGGCAATGAATTTCTTATGTTGAATGGAAGCCAAATAAATCTTAGATTTTAATATAAGGTGCATATCATGATCATAATTGCATATGTGGCATGGCAGAGATCCCATGTATAGCTCTATTACTGCCTTGCCAAAAAGTCATTAGCAGTTCAAAAAGAATTCAAAAAACGTCGTTAAAACAACATATGAAGCTACTTTTGAAGCTAAAAAAGCAAGACATGTATACACTGGCTAAACTAGAAATTAGAAAGCAATGTCTTAGGACAGTAACAAAGTGTTACCAAAGGATGTAAATACTTCAATAAGTGAAAGAAAGAGATTAACAGGTCCACAGAAGTATGAACACTGACAAGTTTAACCAATAAAAATAAAGGTCTTGAAAGAAGAAAAATAAAAGAAAGGGAAAAAAAATAAGAAAAACCTTATGATAGGGTAAATGCCTTAACTTTGAAACAATAATTTATGGAAACCAGAAGAAATTATCTAATTTGCATCATTTAAGTAATATGCTTAAATCAAAACCCTAGAAAACATATTGCTCCTGCTCCCCCTGCAATGCAACTGGAAGGAAGCTGACAAGCTGACCTGCTTTTCTGTCTCCAGCAGCCCTTATTTTGCGCTGGTAAAATACCCCAAGCCCTAGTACTAATATCAGAAACTACTAGACTCGAGTAAATAGCTGAAAAAAGGGAATAGTATAGTATAAGAAATTATTGCTTTCTTATACCTGTTGCTATTATACCTTAAATAGCTATTATATCCATCAACTTGACTTTGGGCGAGATTAAACCCTTCCAATATTTCAGATGCATAAATTTCCTGTATAAAAGTTATGGTAATTATCATGCAGCAGCAGAGGCACTGAAAAGAGAGATAATTCCTACAATATATGTTATTTTTGAGTGCCTGAAGGCTAGAGGGCTAAGCATAATGAATACATGTTGATTACTTAGCTACATTTTTCCTCCTTTTGTAACACGTCTGCTGGAATATTGTAATACACCTTGTTCACTGAAAATCTACACAAACAAGTCAAAGGTGATTTTTCTCACAAACTGCAAAGGACAAAAAATACATATGGAGCAGAACTTAGTTAGCCTCTCAAGAGTTATCTTCAATCAACATACCACTAAGGAAACTAACTTAGAGCAGAAGGAACAGGTGTATGTAACAGCAACATAGATGATTTGTTAAATAGAAAACTTCTCAGGGATTTTCCAAACCAGTTGTCATCACTAGCAATTCTATCTGTTGTTTACATAGAAAAGTGTTAGTAGGAAAGCATTTTTAGCTGCTTTAGAGGATACAATGATTAAAACCAGCAGAGCTCATACTATATGGCGTGTCAAGACTTTCTTGTGTACCGGCTTTCCCGGTGTCAATTGTCTCCATGCTATTGTTTGAGAACTATTGTCATAGAAAAACATTTCTTTTATTCTAGTCAAAATTTCTTCCTAACTTTTCTGTTTTATCACTGATTTACAACTACATTTACAGCTAGTATTTAAGTAACATCTTTGTTGTAGTTGAACCCCAAGAAGTCACAGAATCTTCAGTGTGATATGACTGCTCATTACAGACCTCTTACCATTCTTTAGTTCATCCCAGTTCAACATTTCCTTCATTGATGAAAAACGCTACTTCAGATAATTTTATTTCTCTTAAAAGTTCTTATTTTTCTACGCCTTCACCCTGACTATTCTGGCAGTGTTGCCTGTTCTTGCAGAGATGGCCTCTCTTTACTAAACTTCGGGGTGACAAGAGACCTTCCTGATTTGTGGTGGTGAACTACGCAAAAATTTGTGATCTTCCATTACATGACATTACATCCCAGGCAATCGTAATGAAGGCAGTAAGGAGAGAATAGAGGAATCTAATGTAAAAATGTCCAAGTTTCAGTGTACATTATGTGTTTTGTCACTTGGATTATTCATCTATTAAATTTCATTGTAATTGTCTAATTATTCCTATAGGAGACAGCCTTCTACATTCTGTTCAGTTGGCTCCACCAGAATTAAATTTCTATTTTGTGAATAATTTAAATTTTGATTTAATATCTTCAATCATTAAAAAATCCCCCACAAACATTTGAGGAAGCTTCATATAAAAGATTAAGGAATTTTCCCTGATAAAGATTGTAATTGACAAGAGATAAATTAATCTTATCTAAAAAAAGCACACACAACTGAGATCTTAGTCTTTTGAATAGGACACCAGTGTTTTGCAAATAAAGGAGTGTCAGCAAGATTACGTGGTAACACTATGCTCTCGCTTAGACTAAGACAAGACATAGCAGGAGATATTCAATTAAGAAATAAGCTATAAGTTATGGAATTTCATTGTTTCTTAAATATCAGGACAGAAAGCTCTGAAATCAACAATTTTCCATGCCTTAAACCATATGGTTATATCTGCATAGAGCAGACTGAAGAGATAGTATATGACCATGAGAGAGAATTATTTGAGACTATATATTTTCATAGGCAACAATGACATTGGAACATGGTGAATTTGGAGAATAATGGATTTCTCAGCTTCTGAGGGATATTACATATAAAAACATTGAGATTTCCTAGAAATGTCGTTGGTTAAAAGTAAAGTTTGTTGATGAAACAGGACATGAAAGGCAGGAAAAAATGTTAAGTAAAGCTTGTAAGTAAGATCAGATGACAGTACATCTTCTTAGACCAACATTTTATGCCTGAGTGCTGCCTGACACATTCCTACATTTGAGGGTTAGTAGCTAAATGAAATTAGAGTGCTTTCCATTTGTTTCTTAAGATGACATGCAAAAATAATCTTATTCAAGATTTCTTCCCAGGAAGGCATCTTAGATTATGGGGCACCACCTCTCTCTATGTCCATCTAGGTAAAATATAAACTTGGAGAGTAGATATTCTAAATTCTCACTGTGTTAGTAACTAGTTAAATATATTGATAACAGAGCAATTTAGTTTGAATTTTATTGTTGTATATTTTTTCTACTTTGCAAATCACTCAATCATTAGTTTGCAAATCACATGAAAGAAATGTTTACAAAAAAGAGTAAAACACAAGTGTTTGTTTCACTGACCAACTATTAAGGGAAGGAGGAATGTTATCAACGGGTAAAAACAACAAATAAAATCAGTGCAATAAAATATATTTTCCACATCTTAAAATTTTTGGTAATATTTTTTTTTTTAATTGTTAGAAAATATTTGTAGGTCTTATGCTTCCCTTTAAATTTAAATCAATAATATTTTTTCTCTTTATTTTTTTGCCCCAGAAATATTCTATGATAACCTCAACAGACATAAAAAGAATGTTCTCTCCTTCAGGTGATACAAGTTATTAGTCCCTTCAGAAAAGTTTTTTCCTACACAAAGTGAAACCCCAAAGCTATCTCTAACCTCATTTAATCCTTTCAATACCTTGATAACCTGCCCTGCAGTATTTTATCTTTATCACAGTCTTGAAAGAAAATGCTTTGGTCTGCAACTTTTCATGGCAACAAAATTGCACTTCAGACTTGTGTTATAAGACATGACACTGTAACGTGTGAAACATGAATTATTGAAAAAGTAAAGGAGTTCTGAAACAGAATCTCTTTTCCAAAAGCAAAACTTAAATCCAGGTTTGCAGGCTAGATACCCTAAACATCAAAGCCAGCCAAAACATGACCTGCAGAGAGATGAGTCAGGCTATCTCAGGTCACTTTCTGACAAGATTTGTAGACTCCAGCTGTACCATGATTTTTTCACTGAGAAAGACAACAAAACAGATAGTTGCAGATCCATGTTTAAAGCCTTCTAATAACTCTTTCTCTCTCTCATCTCCACTCCATCTATGACACAAGCTAATGATACAATAAGTGGAAAAAAACCCAACGCTGTCCCCAAAAGTACACAGAAAAACCACACTCCTGCACTACCACCCCCCGGAAAACAAAAACCAAAACCACTCCTGGAAGAGCTCACAGACCCTACAGTTTTGAAACATTAGGATTAATAGGTAAACTTAGAAGTATTTAATTCACATAGAATATATAGTCAAATCCAGCGGAGTGAACAACACAAGTGGCCCCTCCCCTCTAGGACTGGCTGAGAAGAGCTGCCCCGGTTTCCTTTCCAGAATTTACCAGGAATGAGGATGAGCACTAACCTCTCACGGGCACACACAAGGTCTGTACAAGCACAGCTGCCTGCAAACAGGTTAACATAGACAGGAGAAGAGTAGCTTCACAGGCACCCACTTAAACCAGGGACAGCATAAGTAATCCAGTTCTGTTTCTCAGGACTCTCAAGGAGGAAAACCCGTCCCAGGTCTCACCAGTGTCTGTCTCCCAGGAGATCCATCTGTCTGGGGTCCCAATTTCAGATCCTCTCTCCCATTAACAAGTTCCCAGACCCTTGGTTTCCCCACTAACCATCACCCAGACTCTCCTTGCCAGTTAGTCTGCCTTGAATTTTGCTACTGGGTCACACATGCAGAATAGTAGAGCACAGTCACACAGAAAGCAGTTAAATGTTGAGTTTAGCCAGAAAATGAGAGATGATCAGCTGCAGCATTGACAAGACAAGCACACTACAGCCTCTTTTATGCCCCTTTCTCTTCATTCCTCTTCATTTCTTCCATCCCAGTTCACCCCTATCTCTCTAGTTCCAAGCTCTTTCTTCTCTGTTTAAACATTCCATAGTAATTTCTGTATAATCCCCAAATTCTTGTTCAAAGACAGAATGTCCCTTTCTACCCCTCTCCAGGTCCACCTTTATGCAGTCATCCCCCCTAGTTTGTGCAGCATCCCTGTGTGGAACTACCATGGCAGATTTGGCAATAGGAATAAAGGCTTAGCTGTTCAGGGTAAAGGCTGAGCTGTATCAGTCTTGCTCATTTTAGTAGTTGATTCAGAGGCCTTTTACCAATCATCAGGCCTGGCATAAAGGACACAGCCAGCATAAAGATGAACAAATAATCAAACTGTATTTGATACAAAAGCGTCAGTACATGGGTGAGCACTGGGGGTACAAACAAGTCAATCAGATTATACATAATTGACATCAACCCCACCAACCCCAACACCACCACCACATGACCAACAGTGGGTGGAATAAATGGTGAAATGCAGTCTCCCATAGAAGGGACAGGAGACAACAAGCCAAACACATCAGACCAAGGAAGCCACACACTGAATCTCTGCACAGCCCACATTTACACAAGCCAGACCTGACTGGAGCCCAGTCCCAGGGAGGCGGGAGGTCCTTCCCCAACAGGGAACTCTGCACAGGGCATCCCCCTCACACACAGACACTGCCCCTGCCTGCGAGGGGTCCCAGCTTTTATCCCTAAGTGGGACACCTGACCTTTGGTTACTTAATGTGGGACCCCTGGGGCTCATTCACCCAATGGCTCTCCCTGCCAGGCTGGCCCACCCTGGAGGGAAGCTTAAAGGTGAACTCGCCGCCCCTTTGTGAAGGGCTGTGGGAATCACCCGTATGTCAACCTTAATCTGGGGCTTGGGGTTGAAAGCCCAGCATTTCAAGAGGGACTGGGATTCTCACCTCATTATTGCATGTCTGATCACTGCTTGCTCTTTGCATTTATTTTGTCCAGCCATTAGTCAGGTATCCTTTCTTTTGTCAGTATTTGTGCAGAAGAGTGAACAACAATGCATGAGCATTTTCACATTTTATTTTTTTACCGAAGTCCTTTAGATTTTATGTGGTAAGGTTTAAAACCAAATTCCTTCAGATTGCGTGATGCATTCATGAGATCTGTAAGACTGAGAGTTTACAAAAGATAACAGTTGTCACAAACAGTAGCAAATCAGGGATGCAAGGAATTATATACTTAAGTATATTATGTATATAGAAATATTAGGGACTTCAAAGACATTAAAATCTATCTAAGTGGAAATAAACTGATACGTCTAATGGGAATACTTAACAAAATAATGATTATTTAATGAACTCAAAGACAGCAGAACTTTCTTGAGATGTTTTTAATTTTAAATTTGCTACAGTAACGAACAAAAAGCTTAGTACAAATATCACAGACAGCAGAGTGTGCAAGCAATTAATGCCAAGTGATTTTTCCTCCTCTAGACAATTAAAAATATCTTTTTGACTAGATGTCATACTTCTGAATGTGAACTTACCTCAGATTTATTATCACAGAAACTTCTCAATCAATATAATTTGTAACTAACCCAAGAAAGGACCGTGAAAAAAAATTAATTAAAAAAAAAAAAAGAAGAAAAACTAGGTTAAGTGCTAAATCACATGAAAAGTATTAAAAGTATTAATATATTTGATCTAAACCCCAAAGTTCAGAGGAAGAAAGAGAAAGAAAATGGTACTAGAGTGAAATCAGAAATGGACTTTTAATCCTTTGTCCACTAACTTCTTTCTTTATTTTACCTTGAGATGGATTTTTTTATACATTTTCACCTAACTATAATGAAGTGGATAACTGTCCTTCATGCTTTTCAAGAACAAAGTAAGCAATTATTGCACTTTCCGATTAAAAAAAAAAAAAAAAAAGGAAAGAGAAAACCTCTTTGAAAATTCATAGAAATTCTAGTTTCTACATTTTTGTTTCCTAAAAGATAATCTTAAATATTTGCTATATTTTTCTGGAATAAGCATCTTCTTTTTAACATATATTGTAACGGTGGGACATTTTACATTTGTTTTAATATTACAGTACTTTCATCTAATTTTTAATAATGATTCTTGCATATCAGGCTCATACCCTGCAAGTGCTTTGGGATTTTCCAATGTTCACCTTGGAAATGCTGAGTGAGTGTCTATACTCCTCTTGAATAGTGGACTTTAACAACTATTGAGACTGGCTTCCAGCTCTAAAATGGTAGGAAATTTGGGGAGTTCAGATTATGTCTTAAAATGGTGACTGTTTGTGTCATCCTTATGAAGTAACAGTTCTAAGATGGGACCAGGTCAGAAAATACATACCGATTCAGCACGTACATATGTATGCATGTTTTACTCGCATCCCAGTGTTCCTGCTGGGCTTCGATGGAACTCTACCCATGGGGTACAGAAACAAAATTGATTTAGAGGCATGTAGTGCTATTTCTATTCTCTCCGGGATTGTGTTTTCTTAATGTATAAGATTGTGCTTTTCAAAACAAGTATTTCCAACATGGTTGGGCTTTGTTAACACTTCTAGTTTGCAGAGGGCCATTCTGGGTGCTTTTATGCCAGAGTACTCTTAATCCACAGGTTAAATATTTCTGCGCGTCCTTTAGCCTTTGTACATGATTTTCTGGCCCTAATGTGAAAGTTGTTTCACTGAGAAGTGGGATGAGTTTTCCCACATTGAACTCAATACGGATGTGTTCCTGTAGCAAACTCTGTTTCTGCCAAGATTCTTCTTTCAGTGCCCCATGTAGTTTTGGACTTCAATGTTCCAGCATGGTATTTCTTTGCTTCTTTTAGTCTATGCCTGATATGAGCACACTCCAAGCTGCACTCCAGGAAGCCAACTGCTAACAGAGCACACTAGCTTGTTTCTGCAAGTATGCACACCTGCTAGAGCATAAGGGAGGCATATTTTATCGGCTGCTCCTGTTCCGCATTCCCTGTCTCCTTTGCATCCTTCTCTATCTAAACTGTCTCTAAATTAATCCAAGAAATTGAAAGCTATACGGGAGTGGAATTTGTAAATCAGCAACAAAAAGTGTAACGCTTCATATGGACATTGCAGTCATATCAAAACAGTTTGTCTTTCTCTTCCCTTGCTCTCTTTCTTTCTAAAACTCTGTTGCTGAGACTAGCACAAAGGTGCCATCACTCAGTGAATGCCAGCTCATCTATGTAAGAAGCAAAGGACAATGTAATTTTAAAAAATCCTATATATATCTCAAAGAAGAGACAAAAAACATGAAAATAAGAGAAAGAAAAGCACAGAAAACTCACAAACAGCTGCATTTTTGAAGGACACGCAAATATTCCCAGTGAGCATGGTGAACTCTTTTAGTACATTATCACCTGCTAAGATCTCCAAATTAAAAAGTTTTAACATTTTTTATAGGACTTCCATCAAAAGATGTGGAAGTGAAACAAAAACATTCTCTTTAAGTATGTGCTTTCCTTCAGTAATTACTTTCCAACTGTATCAAAATTTAGAAAACCTATCCACAACTTCCATCTTTAAATTTGGATGTGTGTTTATATCTTTTACTTAAATTAGTCTAAAGGTTTTATTTTTAGCTGGTGATGACTAACCTAGAAGAAGCACATGTTCTGTCATGCTGGAGATCTCTCATGTAGATGCCACACTGTAGTTCTGTGAACAGACCATGAATTTCTAGGACAGTGCCTTCAGATGCTGTGAAATTCTGCCAGCAGTTGGCCCAAGTCTTCAGGACTATTTTCACCCTTGAAGCACAGTTTGTTGCTTGGCTTCACTGCTCCTGTCTACAAAAGTGACTTCAAAGATGATATAAGAGAAATGTCTGCTCAAAGCAAGTCTGCCTTCCCCCCTGTACTGCCATGGAGCTATTTTGGCTGAAATAAAAGTAGTCAGGTACACCTGTAGTACCATAGTACCATTGTTCAGCCCCACAGAAATCTTTTGCCTTGAAGGTGATCCCAGCTCACATAAGGAAGAGGGATGAGGAAGCAAAACCAGAGGAAGCAAGGAAATTTCAGTGTTAAGTCCTTATCTCAGAACGTTAAGCATTTCCAAAATGATGTAACATAACTTTAACAGACAATATGGCCTGTACAAAGTATACAGCAAATTTAAATACTAAATGTGACCTTTGGGGGAAGATCTTCATTCAAATAGACATTTGAAAAAAATACTTTTAAAAGTCCATTAAATTGTGCCTATCTTGCCACAGCTTTTCTCAGATCAAAATTGTGTTGAACACTCACAATAGCCTTCATATCAATTGTGTGATTATGGATTTTCATGCAGAGTGTTACACAGCATGCTTTTAAAAATCAGATCTGAAGGTTAAGCCTGCTCACATATGGTGACAAGAAGGATATGGAAGTAATGTTATTGCTAGTGCACAAAACTACTATTAGGGAATCCAGAACTTTCACAAACATTTTATACAGCATTAAGTAATATATGTATATGATAACCTATGAGATTAGATGATGACATGCATGTTTTTCATGCATTTTAAGAAAATTTTGTTTTCAAAGTCTAAAAAAAGAAGAAAATTGTAGAAAATATTTGTTAAGACAAATGTTACTAATAAATATATGAAAAAGAGAGACTTCATATTTGCACTTATTCTGCAATGTACCTGACTGGCTATGTTTTAAATATACAAATTCAGGTTTTAGCAGATATTTTTTCTAGTTGGTTTTTTGGGGTTTTTTGTTTTGTTTTTTTTCTTTCCTGTGATCCTCATTTAAATCCGATATGCATGTTCACTGACAATAAGAAAAGCGTGGAAGCAATCCTCTAGTTCTGACACATGTAACCAATCCTATGTTAAAGAATTTTTTCATTACCTTCCCTTCTATTGTTATACGTCCATCCTCAGGGCACATTTCACATTTATAAAACACATCTGATGGATCACAAATCACCCTCTGGTAAGGGCTTTTCACTCCTCTAAGTATAGGGGAAATCTAGGGAGACAAATCTCCTGGGCAGACATGAAGACCACTGAAATCAGAGATGTTTGGAAATTCAAACATTTTTTAAAATTAGACAATTTTCCTGCTATATAGTTTAAGCAAGGTAACATGCTACAGTAGAAAGAATGAATATCACTAAATCGTAATAATGTATTGAACAAAAGACATTAAGAATTATCACTTCAAATGTAATATCTCTTTTTAGACTAAGTCTCTCATCTACTCCTGAAGGAAAGTGAGAAGATGCTTTAATAATTCAAGAGTGCAGTTATTCGGGGAGGCTGATCTATTTGACTACTAAAGCACTGATGACAAGGATGTCTCTACTTCTCTTTTTTCATCTCCTGCTTTTCTGCCCTTCCTTGACAAGCCCATGTATGACTGTTTAAAATGATACTGTGAATTTGAGAACTGCTGTTCTTCTGATCAAAAATTCTTACTTATTGACAGGAAAAAAGTTTTGTTGGTAAAACAGCTAACTCAAAAAAAGTAGCAAGCAATTTGAGATGCTTAATGTTTCTAATTGTTAATGCGCATAGAGCCCGAAGTTACTGTTCCAAATCTGGGGCAGGGGAAGGCATAGTTGCAAATACTTACCTGAAATATACAGGAGCCCAACTCAGTGAATCTACCACCTTGCTACTGAACTAACAACAAAATTGCTGCTATAAATAAATGTGACCTAAAGTACTATATTTATGGCAGTGATAAGCTATATGTATACATTTATATAGTTGTCGTGGTTTAACACAAGTCAGCAACTAAGATGCATACAGCTGCTCGCTCACTCCCCTCACAGTGGGATGGGGAAGACAACTGGAAAAGTACAAGTGAGAAAACTTGTGGGTTGAGATAAAGACAGTTTAATAGGTAAAGCAAAAGCTGCGTGTGCAAGCAAAGCCAAACAAGGAATTCATTCACCATTTGCCATCAGCAGGCAGGTGCTCAGCCCTCTCCAGGAAAGCAGGGCTCCATCATGCGTAATGATTACTTAGGAAGACAAACGCCACCACCCTGAATATTTCCACGACCCCTTCCTCCTCCTTCTCACAGATTTATATGCTGACCACGATGTCATATGGTATGGGATATCCCTTTGGTCAGTTGGGGTCAGCTGTCCGAGCTGTGTCCCCTCCCAGCTTCTTGTGTACCCCCAGACCACTTGCTTGTGGGGTGGAAAAGGCCTTGACTCAGTGTAAGCACTGCTCAGCAGTAACTAAAACATCCCTGCAATATCAACACAGTTTCCAGCACAAATCCAGAACATAGCCCCATACTAGTTACTATGAAGAAAATTCACTCTGCACCAGCCCAAACCAGCACAATAGTTTTAAGCTGTCCCAAGTCAGCACATCCAAACTTCTTCTGAATGGAAATTCAGAGAAAAAGTATTTTTAAAAACAGAGATAGGATATTTCCAGGGCCTAGGCATTGAGTCAGTACTTCGTTCCAAAGATACAGACTGGAAAATATCTCAACTCTGTGCCTGTGATGAAGCATTTAGGGTTCATCAAACTAACATTTCCCAATAAAATCTTTTATTGGGAACTTCTTCATATTCTTATTGTACACTAACATGATTTCTGTTTTCAAAAGTACACTGTATATCATAAGCTACTATTACTTAAAATGGAAAGACGTTGTTACAGGGCTGTATTATTAGCTGGCCAAAACCAAAGAGAGAAAAAAAATCCCAAAGAAAAAAAAGGAAAAACTTTAGGAGTACAGTCCCTTCAGTCCTGTCTGCATCTATTTTCATATTCATGATATGTTCTCAGAAGAAGGAAACCTATAGTCAGATATAAAGCTGTTTGCAAGGTTTTGGACCTCTCAGCTAGAAACACACTGGTTTAGTATTTTAAATGTAAAAATATTTAATGAATATGGTTCATCTACAACAGTGCAAGGACATTTTCTTCTGAACAAAGTGTCTTGCTAGGATATTATAATAAAGTGAAAACAACAGAAAATAAATCTACCATATACATTTAGAACACCTTATAAGACATATCACTTGATTAACCTTAAAAGTGTTACTGGAGACTAAAGTTTGTATCTCAGGATACTGAAAATGGATGATGTGCTAGATTGAACTGAATCTCCATTACAGTTACTTCTAGGTGATGTTCCTAAATAAAGAAAAAACAGATGGATTTTTGTGACATTAATACACATTCATCTGCCTACCCATTTGTTCTTCTAACAAATATAAATATGAATTAAATGTAAATATTAATATATTTTGAAGTAACATGAGAATTATTCTATAACAATACTGCAACTGATTAGTTCAGAAAACAATGCCATTAACTATCCACATTTTCCCACAAAGATGATAATATTCTTGTAAATGACTTTTAATTTTGTGGAAAATCTGGGAAAACTAATGACTAGGAATAAAATGTCCTTTTTGCCATGTGGCAAAATTTCTCTGTCCAACAGAGAATTCTCTGTCCAACAGAGATACCTAATGAGCTAAATATCAGTATGATAACAAAAAATTTGAATGCTTAGAACAAATTAATAACTACTGTGATCTATAAGAAAAATATTGGATATACGTGTTCAGTTTTGCTTTTATGCAGTTATTAGATGTCAGCACGTTACAGTGAAAATAATTTTCACAGGATTGAGGTATCTGGCCAACATGTTTTTCACTAAACATAGATCTGTTAATGGCATATCTTTAAGAGTAACAATAAATTTTAGAAAACTTAGAAAATCTGTACTCTGTCAATTAACAGCACTGAAACTCCTAGGCAGACCTTCCCAGGGTAAAGCAGATCCACCTTTAACATTTAATGGCATCAACCATGATACAAAATAATTTTGGTTCTGTCTTCCATACTTTTCATTCTGTGTTGATATATAACATTGCTGTATTTAAAAGCAAAATATTACACTAAATATATTAAGGGTTGGATAGTAGAGCAAGATTAATAATTCCATAGGATTTCAAGGAAGAACTATAAACAAGTATTTAAAAGTTTTAGCTAATGTGGTCCATTGCGCAGTATGTCTTGCAATAAGGTTGTATATCTAAAATAAAACATATGTTGAGAAAGATATTTAACTTTCATTTATGATCTCTTATCCACTTATTGAGCAAGTTACTCGTCCTTTTAAATTATTCTATTCGTTTATTAAAATTAAACTGTAATATTACTATTAAAATTTGCACCATTTTCTTTCTGAATGTATTCAGCATCAGATTCTGAGGAACAGATTCACATATGTCTTTGCCTGGATAAAAACCACTTCTGTCTGACAAAGATTGTATTCTGATGTAAATAATATGTGATGGTAACATTGCTTCCTAAACTTGACCTTAATAAGCTAAATTAGCCAAAACACTAATTGTAGTAAAGATTTCTAGATTTTTTTTTCCAATGCTTTTCTCTTTCTTCCAATGTTGGTTTTGAGTGTGGGCATCAAAACTACTTATGTGATTCTAGTATGGATCTCAATAGCATTGTAAATTATTGACCACACTACTTCAACTAATTTCTCTAAGAAGTCAAGAAACATTTAACCTCCCTTTTTAGCCATTTCATTCCTTACATGTTTTTTATTAACTTTTCATCCATTGGGATGCCTAAGAATAAATTCCAAAAATTGGACTATTTTTTTTTTAATATTGAGTCATACTGTACAGTGATCTGACATGTCAGAAACCAAATTGCTCTGTAGAACTAATTCTTCTAATTACCCAGCATTTTAGCACTAATGCTTTAAAACGATAATGTTTTACAACTGCTGATTTATTAAAGTATGGACTAAGTCACTGAGCTTAGTCCTCATTTTTACCTGGATGAGATTTGAGTTAATCTAGTTCGCCTAAACATTTCCTGTTTTCTCAGCACTTCCTGCAACACACAGGCTGCCAAATATTGTGTATATTTAAAATACTGGAGATCTCTTTAATAAATATAATAGTATAGTGACTATTATAATGAGGGTAGATATATACTTCTGAAATATTTTGGTCTATTTACATGCAAACGACAAGAAATTAACCTGTACACATACCTTATTCTGCTTTATTTAGTGATACAGACAATCTCCGAGCTGTCTGCAGAAAAGTTCTGCAGTGGTAAAGAACATGCTCCCAGTATAATACCCTGCATCAGTCAGTGAGAGTATAACAGTGAGATAGGATAATTTTCTGAGACAATAACTCTCCTTTCCAATTCTAAGTTTTGAATAATTTCTTAAAAATATTTTACTACATGTACTGAAATAACCAAGACTCATAATTGACAGTAAAAAATTGCTTTTCAATGCATACACACTATGTAATATAACTAAAATTTAACAAGAATAAATTGTCCAATAGAAGAAATTAGCTTTGCCCCAGGGCACTGTATCCTTAAAGATACGTAAAATTTTATCTCTTTTCCAAAAAGCCAGCTTAACATTCCAGGCATGTCTCCGAACATCTACTCTACAATGACTGAAAGTGAAGATGAGTTAATCCAATAATGAAAATCAAAGAATGATTCTTCTTCTGAACCTTCATTTTTAAGAAAAACAAACAATACCCCCTCCCCCTCCCCCCCAAAAAAAAGAAAGCCCTAACATTTTTGTTTTCTGAAATTGAAGGAATAAACTTGAAGCAGCAGAGGTTTACAGTTCTGAGCTGTGACAAAATTGAATGCCATACTTTGTCCATTAATACATGGTATATATTTTTCTATGTTATTTACATAAGAACCCTTCTTGCCTTATTTTAGCAAACGATCTGGGGAAGAGAAGTTTGCTGGCCTTTTTCATACAGAAATACCAACACAGTATATTCTGTTCAGGCATTAATGTTGGGGTTTTGTTGTTGTTGTAGTCATTGAAAATCCTTCACCTGTATTACTCTTTAATCAGTGTAATTAGACCGCTTCTGTTTTATGTAACTGCCCTCCTCTTGTCCCTGCAGTTCAACAGTTTCTGATCCAGGAAATATTTTCATGTTAGATAATCTTTGCTTCTAAATTTCTGAAGGTCTATTTCTGCAACTATTTATATTTATTAACTGACTGTGTATCGAGGTAGCACTTCAAACCATTCAGTTAAAATCCCCACGTTTTGTATAGTACTTAGATTAATGTTTGATTTAGAAAAGTTTAGATGTGTTATAGATTTCCATTCAAATACACAAAGCTTTTTTACCTGGAACATTCTCTTTCATTGTATAACTCAGATATCTATAATTCAAGGAACCTTTCCAAAACATGCACCTGATTTTCCTAATTAGAGAAAGTTTAAAAAAAAAACAAACAACAGAACCCCCAAACCACTTCAAACCCAAACACCCCCCACCCCGAAAAAAACTCCTCCAAACAGAAACTTTGGAGGGGAAAAAGAAAAAAATTGCTCAGGAAGTGAGAGAAAACTGATGTAAAGATGGTGTTGGAACCTTTGAATCACTGATAAGATGCTGATACATGAATATAAATCTATATATAAAAGGGACATGTTTATCAAGAGCCAGCCAGTCGACTTGAGACATTCGGTGTAGTACTTGCAATAACAGACTGAGTAATAAAATTTCAGAAGATAATATTAAATGATAACTTTAAATATAAATTAATGCAATATTTTCATTGATTATTCATGGCTGCACAAGTCTAGAAGAATATTTCCCTGTGGTTATCATGACCTCATATGCAAGTCAATTTATGATAGTAACATAAGTAAAATGGACTAAGTATCCGAATTAAAAATAGAAGAATGTGATTTGGAAACAGGTATTTTTAAGAAGATATCTTTTAAAATTGTTAGTCTTAAACTCTAGTTTAAGATTTTTTTCTTTATCTTCTGAAATTTCTCTCTCACTAGAGCACAGAAAGGAGGGGTTTGTTGGAAAAAAACCCCGTAAGTCGAAATTCCTGCACACAGCATATGCTGGCAGGGTATGAGACTTTGTTTAATGCATGTTATCAGAGAAGAGAGAGTTCACAATAATGAAGGAACTAGAACACATCACAGATGTAGAGGAACTGTGTATAACCGTAACGATAAAAATTTTGAGGCTTTGCTGTGAAGGAAAAGGAGACATGTTATCTGAAGGAATAAAGAAGAGTAAAGTACTAGATAAAGTTGTTGATGTATCTAGAGCCAAAAATCTCTACGGGTAATACAATGCAGTTATTTGGGATAAAGCTGTCATCAAGGACATAGGCACACAGAGCTGTATAGCTGTATAGGTACCTAAACATACACATGAACATACCACAGAAGGAACAATTCACATTTGGTAGTCTAGTCCCTTTTGTAATACATCTATAAAGGCTCCTTCAACACCAAGGAAGCTCTGCCTCATTCTGATTGCTTCTGCAGTTCCCCTCCAAGGCTATACACAAAGCAGCCCTGTACTGAATGTTTCTAAATCTGGGAACGGGACACAATCATTGAGAAGCCATGGATTTTGTCCTCCTTTCAGAAGTATTTACACAGTTGAAAACACTGAACATGTCAGTTCATGGTAAGGTTTGGAGATGCCCAACACAGAGTTTTGTTGCATAAACTCAGACACCGGCAGCATCTAAACCCCAAGATTTAACCACACAGTGTGATGGGAAGGTGTTTCCTTTGCATGCATTCCTTTGGTGTGTTGCCTGCCAAATGAGTTTTGAAACAATGTCTGAATTAAGTGCCCCACAATATTGAGATTGGAGCATCCTGTAGCGAATCCTTGTGCCCAGCAGTTCCCTAGGAACTGCCTGCAGCAAATTATTTGACTGCATGAGAAGTGGAACCTAGCAAGCACATCAACATGAAGATTCAGCCTCTGCTGCTCAAGACACGCTTCACTAATTACAAAGGCAGGACAGGAAGAAGGAGTGTTTCTGGAATTTCCTACTGCGTCAGAGGATGTACTACGGTGGTATCTGTCTTGGGGTGGTCAGAGCTTCCTCCTGTACCACTTAACTTCTGTGCCCTGAGTACAGGTCCTGTGTTTCCTCTATGTCCCACATACCCAACCAGCACTGGTGCCGGTGTCAAGACATTGCCTTGTGTGAGTGCGAGCAGCCACCGCTGCTGCTTCTGAGTGCAGTGGAAGGGGAGCCTTTGCCACGGTCCTCAGCTGTCCCTATGACCAAAAAGGTTTGAAGGACAGGGCATTTAGAGGTACAGCTCCATCCCCATTTAAAAGATACTCTCAAAGATGTCATATAATGTAGCACAGAATAGGTAATTACTCTCTAGAATGCACTGGAGAGTTAATTCTTTCCTCTGCATGTATACGTATTTCTTCTGCCCCAAAGGAAACACTGTGAAAATAAGAGCCCTTCTAGGCAGACACCTACTCAGAGCTCAAGAACTGAGAGTTCCCGGGGACTGGTTGCCCCTAGACCTATTATTTTATATGGCAGCCTCTCAATAAAACAGCTGGTCAGACAGACACATCTAAGACGGAAGGTTTGTTATTAAAAAAGTAAATCAAAATAGTTAATTAAAAAAGATTGAAAGACATCTATTGGGAAAGTGAAGTCTTGACTTGAAGACCTTTCCATCGCTTAGTGTCGGAACAATGACGTTACCACCTACTGTTTGGGCTATTATTTACCACAATAGCCAAGAAAGAAGATGAAACGCATGCACAGAGATAGTGAGGAGAGAAAAATCAACTCTGCTAATCATACAGCTTCAAAGGGATTCTGAAAATACACCACGACACTGAATTTCTTTCTAGAATTGATTCATATTACAGCCACTGAATTTTCAAGTAGAGAAACACATGTACTTTAGGTGCTTTGAGAAAACCATTTTAGGAATCAGAGAGCAAATCATTGTTTAACCTCATATATCGGGATTTAGATATTTCCTTTTTACCACACCTTCTACCAAGAAGTAAACCATGGGTTGGCCAAGAGAAAGTTGAAATCCAGAGGGAAAAAAAATGAACCTGCAGACAGTTGGAGGTAAGCAACATTATAAAAAATAAAAAAAGGGAAAAAAACAACCACCCCAGAGATATCATGTTGAGTCTTAAAAAGCAGTTTCCATGTCCTGGATACAATAGAGTCCTGGATACGATAGATATAACAGGTCATATGTTAACAGATTTTTAATAGCTAAAATGAAATCCAGATTTCTTGTATGCTACACAATTACAACAGAACCTAATGAAAGTACATATATACATCTCTATATAAAAATGTATATATTTACAGTGTTCTCCCCCCTGTGCTAGAAAGACTTATCTGCACTGATATATCAAATTATAAATATTAAAGTTCTGTGAAGCATACATCAGTTTGCACACATGCGTATGTGTGTGACAAAGACAGTTATACAAGACAGTGAATAGAGAGGAAGGAGGGGTTAAATGAATTATATCTCATCCACCGATTCATCAACTGTAAAAATTGTTCCTGATCCTTTGAATGGAAAAGACATTTCTTTACAGAGATGCAATATTTTGCACATATATTTTTATCATCTAAGGAAAGAATACAAAAAGTAATTTTTTTAAATAATTCAAGACAATATTTCAATATGCAGGTTCTCCTAATTTGACAACATTGTTTTTGAAAAAGGACTAAACACCAAAGGGAAACCTTGAGTCAGTTCACTCCTCTCAAAACCCAGAAGAAATAAATATGATCTTATTCAAACTTCATTCATGAACTAAAGAACAATGCCATGATAAAGCCTACAACATTAATTGTTAATGATGCTATATAAAAGATATTTGCATTAGGTTAAATATCTTCACTATTTCAAAATAGAGAATTCTGAGATGGCTTACTTGGTGCAAAAGCATGTCAGTGTCAGAAGTACAATTAAAACTTCACAGGTTTACAAATCCTAGTCCTACACTATTAGCTCATGCATATATCTAAGCTATCAAGTGCAAAATGATGTCATACAGACATCTATCAATGTAAAAGCCTCCCAAAGCAGTGCATTTGGTCTGTAATATCATCTATGCATCAAAGTGACCTAAAGCACACTATAATACTCAGTTCTACAGAGGACCATTAACGTTACCAAGAATCAAGGCTTAGACTTCTGCTGCTGCTTGGTAAAGAATAAAACATGGTGGAATTTACCACTTTAAAGAGATCATAGGGAGCATAAACTAAGACAGAAGAGCTAGTGATACAATAGTAAAAGTAACTGAAAAGCAGCTTCCCCCAAAATGGGGCATATGAATAACAGTTATGTGTAACAGCAGGATTTAAATGCTGAACAATAATATTGCTGTAGACTTGGAAGAAAACACAAGCTACAGTCTTGTTTTCTGAAGTGTCAAATATGCGCCATGGAAAAGTGCAATAAGCATCTTTCCCAGTTATTGAGAAGAAGAAGAAAATGAGTTTTCTAGATACCTGAAGGATTTCAGCAGCCTATATGCTTAGTCCGGACACTTATGTCAAGCTGTACCCTGCTGAGCTTCAATTTAACATCTGTCAAGGTTGAGAAACGAGCTGATGAGATTTAAATTCTAGAGATTGCGTTTATATGCTGTGAATAAGTAATCCAATATTCCCTTGATTGATTACAATTTGAAAAACTGCAATGTAAAAGTAACACTTTCTTCTACTATAATTTCCTTACTGGGACACTTGTCAAGTAGAGGGACTATTATGTAAATAATAGAGCATCTCAACACATACCGCCTTTGTGTTTAGGTTTCTATCTGTAGTGTACATCCCTTTAATATCTATTTATATCATTCATAGCAAAGAGGATATACAGAGTGGTTTTTATACGTATGTATATGCATGTATATATATATGTGCATATGCATCTGTATATATATATGTATTTAACACATCTGTGGTTCCGTAGTGATTCATCGGTTTCACACGTTTTTCTTATGATTCTAAGAAACATCAAAAAAGAATGAAATTTCCTCTCAACTATATTGTTCCCCTTTTCTATCAAAAAGTAATACTGTAGTTCCTTTAAAAATTGCAAAATATTTACATTTGAAGGTGTGAGAAGACAAGACGTCAAAAGAATAAGGTCAGAAAAGGGAAGAACATAGGGGTTTTTTTCTTAATTTACAGATCTTTACCTTAGTACAATAAATGAAAACTAAAAATACATTTTTGTTATAGAATTGAAAAGGCTTGAAAAGAATGAAAAACCCCTACATGCTCAGTTCGTATTCTCTGTTAGTTTATATAATGATATTAGTATGAAAATCATTGATGCAAACAGATCTGTTTTACTCTGGTTTTCAGCTCAAGTAAATGTTCGATGGGGAAATTCTCATGTGATACAAAAAGCTAGTTTAAGTGGATCTGAGTGATGGTGAGGTTGGAAATACAGTACGGATACAAATTAGTTTATTAATAAAGCAGAGGTCTCCATTAGGATATTGATGATACAAGGCTTCTTTGATAAAAATCTCTTTCCTCTGTTTCTTTATTTATTGAAGGGAACTGGCTTACCATAATTTTAATATAAATAGAGCATTTTTTTCCTGCAGTGTCCTAACTGACCTAGAGAATCTAAATCCTTTGCAAATCTCAGATAATGCATATATATTCACTTCCTAGAATTAAGGAAAAAAAAAAGGAAAATAAGCCATCACTGCCTTTAACCCAATTAATTAGCTATCTTTATTCTATAGCGTGCATTAATCAGGATTTAGACTGACCTTCTCAGGAAAGGTATGATAGATATAACCAGTTAAGTAAACTAAGATATAACAGGAAATGTGTTATTACATGAGAGCATTAACTGTGAAAAGAGTTCTTGTTTATTTTCTGAAGTGTTGTTTCATTGGCACTGTCCTGGTTCAGCTAGGATAGGGTTAAGTTTCCCCAGCAGAGATGGAGAAGGGATCTCCAGCCGGGTTATTCATACCATGCTGACGTCAGGTCCGGCGCGGCAGCGTGGGAACTTTTTCCTTTGTGGCTTTGGTCGTGGGGAGCACGTGGCGGGCTTGTTCTGTAACCATTGCGGTATTTCTCTGTATATCTTTTGTCATGTTTACTGTTATTACTGTTTATTGTTCTTATTATTGCTATTGTTGTTGTTCAGATTGCTTATTACACTGTTGTATTAAATTTCTTCTTATTTTAACCCAGGGTTTTTGCCCTACTTGTGTCCAAGGGTGGGGGAGGGACAACGGCAACGTGGTCTCCGGTCCTGGCAGGGCTTAAAACTATCACAGGCACATGCTGTACTGAAAGAAGACAAAGCCATATGCTTGGTTTTCTCTTTGGACTTTTTTTTCTCGTAGAGAGTTATAGCAGTCAGGATTCCAGAAATATCTGTTCGTATAACTGGTTACTTAAAAGACCCATTTACAATGAAGATAATTTGTCCGGTAGCATGCCACCTCTTTTAACATGCTATCAATAGGATGCCTATGCCAACAGCCAGTTAATCATGAAGTTCCTGAATCCTAAGACATTCCAGCAACTTTTAGTCAACTAGGTCGTGTATCTGTATCTCAAGGAAGTTTTCTGTACTTTTCATGCACCTCTTTTCCTTTCCTGATTTTATGTTGATTAGAAAGAGAACTACATATAATGAGAACTTCTTTCTTTAACACACTGTCTGCTAGTTTCAGAAAAGCACTTTATCTCACAAATTTAGTTTGCTTGCTCTTATCTCCCTCTGTTTACAACTGCTAAACAATATTAATGCTAACTAAAAATACCTACTAAAACCAGAGCAAAATTAACAATGTCTTCTTGAAATCTTCCACTGCATCCTTATTAAATGAAAGCTCCTTATTCCATGACTCCCTTTACATCTTTGTACAACCCTGAATGCATGATCATCATGTAACTCTTACTATCTAACTAATTAGTTATTTGGTTTCACTACTGATTGGCCTAGGGAGCTTTTTGTTAGAATAGTCAGAGTTCCCGATCTCCTCCTATATAAGTAAAATATTGTAAATAGCTCCGTCTCAAAATTGCTCAAAAATATTTCAGAAAGAAACCAAGGATGTTTTTTCCTTGTCCTCTGCTGTTTCCAGTCCTAACAAAATAACTTAAGTATTGGAAGTTTAACACCAGAATTATAATATTTTACCAGAATTTTGTATGTCATCTGGGAGAAGGTTAAATGAATTCTACCTTATGTGCATCAATAAATTTCCAGAAAATTAGGACTACATTTTCATTGAGCCCAAAACTATAGACCGTTTTCTTTTGGTGCTGAAAACACAGGATATAGCCAGGAACTATTTTGTTGATTCCTACTCAATCAATTAGCAGCTTCAAGTTCCACAACCCAAAAAACCCCCAATCAACCAGCAAATATATAAGATTAAAAAAAATCATAGGACACCTTTGCAAGCTGAGACTCCTAGGTTGGAAAATTAAAATACGCTCTTCTCAGCCCCCTAACCCACACTGCTTCCTCAGTCCATGTTCCTAACTCAATACAGTCATAGCGAGAGAGAAAATATATTCTAAAACCTCTCAGTAACATGGAAAGCAGTCTCAGTAAGCACATTTTATTATGAACGAGTAGAAGATGGTTCCCAACCCTTTAAGATTTCCTGGCTTACAGTTCAACTTCTCTGTGCCATAGAAAATGAAATCTCACACACATTTTCAGGAATTTGTCAGGATCACTGTGTTCTCTAGATTTATTGCTACTTACTACATTTTATGATATAAAACTAGACTTCAGGTCCAGGAAATTAACATTTAAACAGTAGATATTTCAATATATGCTAATCAAGTAACTTTGATGGCAAGGAGTGTTCTGGTAAACAATGGCCAAAACCACTTCATGCCAATTATGTGTCACTCAGAGCAATTTTTCTCTCTTATGAAAGCTTATGTATTAAGAACATTTATAGAATGTTGTTTTCTTTCTCTGTTTCATGGAAGAAATACTTGAGCAAAACAAAATTATGATCTTATAAAAAAAACCCAAGCCAAAACAAAACCCGATGGGATTTACAGCTCTGTTCCTGACATTGCATGGTACAGGTACACATCGGGTGTACCTATATCACTCTTGCAAAACCGGAAAAAAGCCATCAGCTTTCCGAACTAAGAACTGTTATCAATCTCTGTGTTAATTAAGAGCTACTGGTTGGCTGAGGTCAGATCTATGAATATTTAATAGTAAATAGAAGTGCTAATTGTATTTGAGAAACACAGAATTAGACAAATATCTTCTGCATAGCCATTATAGGAGCATAAAACATTGTTCTAACTGGAGACTTTTAAGTGCTAGAAAGAAGAAGAAACATAAGAAAGGGCCAGTTATCTTATCAAATGCAGAAAAAATACAAACAAGAGTGATGACTGCTCAGGAGAATAAACATCTTTCTCCACAAACTGACTTCTTTGTATCAATGGCATAGGAGCACAGAGCTGCTTTAGGAGAGGAAGCACTTTCAGCATACACATCTTAACTAGTACAAAAAGGCTAGCAGCCATGTACCCTGAAAGCGGTCTACAGATTTACTGAATTACTTAAATATCCAGGTCTTGCCAATAACGATGAAAAGATAGCCTTTGAATCACTGCTAGCCTTTTTTTACACTGATGGGAAAATGCTTGAGTGAGATGCATATGGCACTATGGCAACCGTTTATAAACACCAAAGGACTGACTTTTGACATCATTCCAGATTTACTTCAGAGTAACTGGAGAAATGTCATGCTGCATATGGCCTAATTTTAAAATTATGACAAATGATTCATAAATTTTTGCTTCATGTTAGAGAATGGTTTCAGAAATGTTTTGGCCATAATGTGGTCATTTTTATTTATGTTAGAAAGTAAAAAATATCTTAGTAAATTATATTTTACTATCACTTCCTTATGTTTTGCCCACACAACAATGGTAGTAGAATTACTATTAGAGCTATTTTCAGGTTTTATGTATTCATATTTATAAGACAGGAAGAAAGCTCACAAGCATGTGTGGATAAGACGGGAACGTGTCAAGAAAAACTGAAATATTAAAATCAAATACTTTTGTTATTTAAGATAATTTGGGGATGACACCAGTGGGTGTTAACTTGTAGAACTTTGAAGTTGGAAGTTACTGTTGTTAAAAATAATAATGCTATCTTCAGTCATGTAGGTTCGCAGACAAAAAGCTTAGTTCATCATTGTATTTGTGTGCTATAACTTACTTTACATGGCTCCAACTCCGAAGTCATAGACTGTTTTATAGGAGCCCAGCCATGTTCTTCTCTTGGGTAAGCATCCTTCCTTCTACTAATGCAGACCTATGACAGATTTGATGTGTGCCCTTGCAGTTGAAGAAACTTTGGGATCCCCCCCTATGTCAGTTATACAACATTTTAAGTAGATTTGAAAAGTCAAGAATCTATGTTGTTACCACAGAAGATGAAAACGGAAAGAATAAACATTCTAACTGCAAGCACACTAAGACAAAAAATACATCTAACACATTAGTCCATAAAAATTAGTGAATTTAGAAAGATCAAGTGATATTTAAAATTTTACATTTGAGACTTGTTTTCTCAAAATTCTTAGTTTCTCAACTTAAAATTGTCCTTTTACACAATATTCTGTGATTTTAAAGCCAAGATCTTATTTTTCATATCTTTAAACAAAGCTCTTTCACATACCCTACATAATAAACCTATTTGGTTATTTACTTGAGGAAGAGAAAAATGGATCTATTCCATATAAATTTTCTCAAAATGGCTTCCTTATTTTTTTAATTGACTCAATGAGATCTTAATTGGATACCCATTTACCAGAGCAAAGGAAAAAATGGGATCTGTACCCATTTAATTTTACAGAAGGCAGATGTTCAAGGACAATAAAGAAAAGCAGTATGTAGGAGGGCTTTTTTCTATTTGTTTGGGGGTTTTTCAATATCAGAAAGTCACAGTGTACCTCAAATATAGGCACTCTTCTCATACACGCATACTCCTTAGCATGTCTACTAATGGCAAAGATTAACTGCAGCAAGGTTTCTCTTCTGTTTTAGTCTATATACATAAAAATGAAGAATATGGACTGAGAGCTACAGTATCTAAAAAACACATTCTGTTACTTAAACATATCAAACTTATTTTTTAAACATTTTTAAAAACATGGGGGAAAAATTCTTTTATTTCATCATACCAGTGGAATGGAGTCTCACTCTAAAGTAGCAAAAATAATGGATAAAGTCTGAGCCTGTTAAAAAGTACTGTGTCAAAGTACTGGCCAAGTAGATTAAGAGTGACTTGGATACATGGAAAAGTTGAATAAATTAATAAATAAATCTGAGGTAGGCAGGCCTCATTTATTCTGTTATAGTTGCTCCCAGCCATCTTTACCTTTGAATCAGTTGTCCCAGTCATTCATTGCCCAGGCAGCCACCAGCCAGTATCTTGTTCTGAATCAAGAAAACTAGATATGCATCATGAAAAATTATAACACTCAAAGATATAAAAACATTTGCAACCATGGTCCGTATAAACAAGACCACTTGGCAAATACTAATACCAGTAAAAGTAGTTGATTCTGTACGTGTTTATAGGGATCATCTCAGAATAATAGAGGACTGCCTAAATTCTTTGTTCAAGAATGATTGGAAATGCTAAGTTATTAAAACAGAAATCCCAGGGCAAATGTAGTTTATTCAGGGGATTACTTCTTTTTTACTTTTATCCCTTGTCATGTGTGACATGGGTACCAATGCCATCTTTCCCCAGGCTTGAACAAGGTGAAGACAGTAGTCTTCAATCTTTTAAAAAAGGTAGTCTGTGGAGGTGAATAGGCTCTTATGCAGAGATAGCCATAAACTGTTATGGCTATGCAGGTGCAACCAACTACAAAGAGATGTCCCAAAGTGTGGGCTTAGCAGCTACGTAGTTTCACCAATTTAAATGGTTCTGCTGAAGGAGACAGACGACACTGTTTATATTTTTTCACTGAGTTATGGCCGTAATTATCACTGCTCTCTGAATTGTATGGAAGCGTGCCTCAGAATATGGCATCTGGCCATTGCTGTGACTAAATCATCACAAGCGCCTCTTCCAGTGAATTGACCATAACAATATTTCAGAAGAAACCTGATATATAATAAACATTCAAACAGTAGCAATTAGTAAGTATTCTTAATATGAGCTAACTATAATGCAAATATTTGGTTGCTTCCTGTCTCAGAAATGAAGAGATAACACAGGGATACACAGTGAAATACTTAAAATGAAATCCCTCTCAGGATTAAACATATACTGCAGAAAAGGGTGAAAATCTTAGATGCTGTTTATAGAGGTGAATTAGTGCACAGTGAGCTTGTGTAGCCATTGCAGAGCAGTTTATTGCACCTGAAGTGTTTCATAAACCACATTCCCTTAGTGTATGTTCCCAAATTACTGGATCCACAAGAACTGGATGGGAGGTAACCAATGCACAGTAAATCTTCATGTAGCCCATGCAACATAATCACAGCTAATCTTTTAAATGCTCGTTTTTGAAATGTTCCTTAAAACTCACCATGTCTGAAAAAAATCTCCATAGGTATGTAATATGACTCTACAGAAATGGGTATAATAGCCTATGACTTATATAAAAGTGTATTGTAGAAGTTTTCATAGTACTCCATGAGACAGAATGTAATTTTCTATGATGTGCTATAGGACATCTATCACATCCACAAGGGCTTTTCCAAGAAATTATTAAATTTTAAGCATTATGCTTTCAGTAGCAAATGTGGCAAAAAAGATCCTTGTAGTTACAGTTAGTGTAAGTGGAAACTGCATGACTGATTCTTAGCATATTAAGAAGCAGCTTACTCATGATAAATGTTGGTGTACATCAACCTTTATTACTGTCTAGAAAAAGACCTGCTGCACAGAGGCAGCATCCACTGAAAAGATATACCTCCTTCTTCCGTAGGTGCAAATGCTGCACAACAGCTGGGGCCCACATCACTGATAAGTTACATGGGATGCTTAAACAAGTATCAAAGAAGTTAACTGAAGTTCTTACAAATAAAACAGTTCTTACAAGTAAAACAGAAGTTTCTCTACTAACAAAGTAGGTAAAACTAGCAAAGGAAGAAATATTATAGAAGGTTAAAACAAGCCAAAATGAAAAAGATCCCCAGGAATTGGGAAACTGAAATAATTTGTTTGCAACTGTATATGGAACGCTATGCACATTTGTCATACAAGTGCATGGGCAGGATATAGCATGGAGAGCTAGATCTGGTACCGTTGAACCAGATTCCAGAAGTACAGCTCTGCTTGGTTTAACAGGGGCAAATTGTCTATTACATAAATTCACCATTTATTGCCATTTAGAATAGCCCAAGAAAAACTGTAATACTAAAGACGTTTTTGAAACTACTTGGCATAAACCCAACTTATTTTTCTGATTTTATCTACCATGTACACAACAGACTAAATTCAGTTTTGTGGGCTTGCTACAGTAACAAGATTGTGCCTTGTTTAAGGATTATCAAAATACTTACTTTAACTGACTCATATTGTAGCTCAACTTGTCTTTTGTTACCTTAGTTATCTTCGGGTGGAGGTAGAGGAACAACCATCTATTAAAATATTCCCTATTTATGATGTATGAGAGACACTAAGTGAAGTCCATGAGAAAAACCTAGAAAGAACTGCTTGTTTAATTGTTGCTTCATAACTGGAAAAAATCTTAATAGAATATTAGATTAACATATCAGTGCAAATGCCTCTAATGGGCAATGAGGGCAGAAAGGGGACAACACAGGAAAAGCAATCATTTAATACATAAAGTAGGTACACAGCTGACAATCAAGCTCTTCAGATAAGGAGTTCACTGCAGTGATACTTCTCTGTTATACGGATACTGAAGAAGAGACACAAAACCAAATTTTACTGTTAATGTCCTCTTTTTCAGTGGGATGCTTTTATTTAGGTTCAATAAACAAAACTGATGCTTTGTAAAGGTAAAGGCTTTTAGGAAGGGGAGGCTTTTTTTTTTTTTTTTCAAATAACAACAAAAGAGAAAAGTCTCACAAATGCAACAGTCCAGATTTGCTTCTTATGAAGAAATGCATAGATAAGTCTATCTCAGCTACTATAATAGCAGCTAGTCAGAATTACTGAGTTACTCTTTACTGTGTGCTGGAATTGTTATTGGAAGAAATACTGTAAATGGACCTGCTGATTTCCTTAAAAGAAAGGAAATGTCTTTCATGAAATGTGGAGATAAAAGTGACAGAATTCTCTGGCTTCTAAATTATCCTTAAAACAGCCAGAACAAGTCTGAAATTTCCTCCTCTTTTAGGAATATCTCAAAACTGGAAAGATGGGTGAAACAGCTTTGTCATCATCTCATTTACCAGCCTCCCCAGTCATCTGAATTGGAGGAAAGGGCAGATATGGAGGCAGAGCCTGAAAAATAATAGCTCTTCTTACATTGTCAGAGAATAGCAAAAGTGATCAGAGTGTCTGGGTTTAATAAAATAAAAAGTTCAACTGAGAAAAATGCTAACCTTCTCCCTGCCTAATAATTTAAAGCATTTGGGTCTCCCTTAAATCTTTCTCTGGTTTGAAATGGCTGAGTTTTGCATGAGCAAGCAGGGTTCTATGGTCCCTCTTTTAATGTCAGTTCAATCAAAGCCACACTTCAACAGAAACTAAAATTGCATTTAAAACAAACAAAAAACCAACAAAACCATTTCTTCCTCCTTTCAATTAGACAAAATATCAAAATCCTTTCAGGTTGAAAGAGAGGGGACTGTTCCAGAAATGTCACCTAAGTGTAGTTTGTAAAAATGGCTTGAGAAACCACACACGATACTGCAGTTGACTTGGAATTTTTTGTTTGTGCCTCTGTTCTTACTCCTGCACCTCACTGGCCTAGCCGATGACATGAGCTGCTTGGTCATGTATAATGAAATACCAACTTTTGGTATTTCTCATACATCTGCATTATTCAAATGCCATCATAAACAGATGCTAGAGAAGCTTAAAATATTATGTTCTCTCTTTTATTCTTTTGTTTATGGAACCAGAGGGATGATAGTTATTGATAATTTTTACATCTGTACCTATCTTCTTTGCTTTGGCTCTCACTAGGGATGGAACACTAATCTTGCTGCAAAATTCTGATTATGATGAAGCTGATAAATTTTTTAAATGTACAGTGGAATAACTGCAGATCACATATTCCTAGCTTGCAGAGATCTAAACTCACTGAAATGAAAAGTTTTGCTTATGTTTAGGTGCCTTGCACTTCTCAGAAATTCTGTATCTACTACTGTAAACAGTTTATACAGTAAAAAACCCCTCACTCAAAAATGGAAAAAAATAGCTCCTTACAATACAAATTATTTCTAAAATAAGAGGAAACATCAAAGGTAACTACAGGGCAACTCAAGAGACTGAAGTCAAAACGAATGAAAGAAAAGAGTTAAGATACTTTAAGAAATAGAAGAGAAAAAAAGAAAAAAAAAAACAAAAACAAAAACAAAACCAAACAACTCCTATTTTCCTGAAGACAAGTTAGTAATGACACATCTTCTAGCAAGGATCATTCCAAGTTTTTACTTCCTCTTCCCAGCCACGCTGATCTGTGTGCATGCTATTCCTTAGAAAAAATGTGGTTTGACCATCCAAGAAGGAAGTGACTTGCAGTATTTAATAGTGTAATGCTGATTGGCTGCACGTGCCAATTCTAGCACAAAATCCACCTCTGAAAGGGTTTTCCCCACAGTACGATACAAAAGAAACTGTGGGACACGGAAACAGCTCAGAAGACAGAATGCTCGCATACAAATCACATACAGCAGCAGAGTTTGCTCTCTGTTTACAGAAGTAAATAAATATATAAAACTAATAATAAGAAAATCTTCATTTAGTGATTTAAGGGTAGGACCGCCATCTTTTCCTTGTTAGCTAAAACATTCTAAACACTCAAAATGAGCAACATCAACCTGCCTTTTCCTCTCTATTATACAAATGCTCTTGTCATTCACTGCACAAAGTGTTGCTTAAACAAATCAAAATGGTTTTTTGTTTTGTTTTGGTTTGGTTTGTTTTTTTTTTAATAATGATCATTTCTTTGCATACAAACTAAGAAAGAAAGGCTGATGTTGCCTCTCTTGAAGCACACGGGAGGGACTCAGGTTCTTCGTGTGCTCAAGGTAACTTGCTCCCGCCAACATAACCTCTGTAGACTTGACTGCATCTCCTTTGCTTACCAAGTGAACAGTGAGTTAAGCCTACATAGATCACACTACAGATGGTAAGAAGAGACTCTCAACTGCTTTTCATGGAGATTGGTATCAAACTCAGTGAGACTATTTGCAAGGCAAGATGCTAAGTGAATCCAAGAGCGTAGAATCCAGCACTATGTTACCATTGCATATTCGTTATATCAAAGAATCACGGAATCGTCTATGTTGGGAAAGAGCTTGAAGATCATCCCGTCCAACCATTAACCTAACACTAACAGTTCCCAACTACACCATATCCCTCAGTGCTATGTCAACCCGACTCTTAAACACCTCCAGGGATGGGGACTCCACCACCTCCCTGGGCAGCCCATTCCAACACCTAACAACCCCTTCTGTAAAGAAATGCTTCCTAATATCCAGTCTAAACCTTCCCTGGTGCAATTTAAGGCCATTACCTCTTGTCCTATCGCTTGTTACTGGGTTAAAGAGACTCATCCCCAGCTCTCTGCAACCTCCTTTGAGGCAGCTGTAGAGGGCGATGAGGTCTCCCCTCAGCCTAGACTTCTCCAGACTAAACACCCCCAGTTCCCTCCGCCGCTCCTCGTACGACCTGTGCTCCAGACCCTGCACCAGCTCCGTTTCCCTTCTCTGGACACGCTCGAGTCATTCAGTGTCCTTTTTGTAGTGAGGGGCCCAAAACTGAACCCAGGAATCGAGGGGCGGCCTCACCAGTGCCGAGCCCAGGGCTCAGATCCCTTCCCTGTCCCTGCTGGCCACGCTATTGCTGACACAAGCCAGGATGCCGTTGGCCTTCTTGGCCCCCTGGGCACACTGCTGGCTCCTGTTCATCGGGCTGTCAGTCAACCCCCCCAGGTCCCTCTCTGACTGGCAGCTCTCCAGCCACTCCCCCCCAAGCCTGTAGCGCTGCTGGGGGTTGTTGTGGCCCAAGGTGTGAGAGACGAGAAACCAGGCCTGTGAGAAACTAAGACAAACAACCTGGGAAAGCAAAAGTTGAGGCTGATTAAAGAAATGCCTCAAACACTCACAAGACAAAACTCTGAGTCCCAGGGTGCATCCTGTGGAGGCCGAAGCTGATAACGCTGCCCCATGCAGCTGGGGGACAGAGCCCTGTGGAGACAGGACGGCTCTGCCCTGGGGCACCTGGGCAAATTCCAAGGGCCATGTGTCCGGTGAATGAACTTTGCTTTTACCCACGAAATGCATATTAAAGTTAACATCCCTCAATATGCTAATGAGGGCTGTCATGATCATGCTATTTACATCATCCCATGAAACACCTTACCCCTCCCCGTACGTGGGATATGTAGGTCTGTGGGTCGACCTAGAGGATGGACCCAAGGAAAGCGGGTATATATCAAAGAGGAGCAGAAAGGACTCTCTCTCTCTCTGCCCCTCTCCCTGCCCCCCCGGCCATCTGGAGAGAGCAGTGAAGGGAAGAAGCCGGATGCCAGCGAAAAAGATGGCCGCCTCCTGGAACTCTCGCCGGCGAGATCAGCGTGGGAACCCAGACCAGTGATCTGTATTCCCCCATTCCCTCTATCTCCCTCTTTTCCTTTTTCTATTAAGAAATGAAAAGCATATTATATTGCTCGCCACAACTTGCTCTGTACTTAGCCAATTATCGTGTGTTCAATTAGTACATTGTAGGGAGTTAATAAATGGTTGAACTTGGAGACTTGTTGTCCGTTCCAATTGGGGATTTGCAAATCTGAGTCACTTGTCCCCCTCGTCGCAGCGGGACGTGACACAAGTGCAGCCCCCGGCATTTGGCCTTATGGAAACTTCTCCAGTTGGCCTCGGCCCATGGCTCCAGCCTGTCCAGGTCTCTCTGCAGAGCCTCCCCACCCTCGAGCAGATCAACACTCCCGCCCAACTGGGTGTCATCTGCAAACTGACTGAGGGTGCACTCGATCCCCTCGTCTAGATCATCAATAAAGATGTTAAACAGGAGTGGCCCCAAAACCGAGCCCTGGGGGACACCACTCGTGACCGGCCGCCAACCGGATTTAATTCCGTTCACCACAACTCTTTGGGCCCGGCCATCCAGACAGTTTTTTACCCAGCAAACCATGTGCCCATCCAAGCCACAAGCAGCCAGTTTTGCCAGGAGAATGCTGTGGGAAATGGCGTCAAAGGCCTTGCTAAAATCCAGGTAGACAACATCCACAGCCTTTCCCTTATCCAGTAAGCAGGTTGCCCTGTCATAGAAGGAGACCAGGTTTGTCAGCAGGACCTGCCTTTCATAAACCCATGCTGACTGGGCCTGATCCCCTGGTTGTCCCTCATGTGTTGCATGATGGTGTTTAGGATGAGCTGCTCCATCAGCTTCCCGGGCACCCAATTCAAGCTGACAGGCCTGTAATTTCCCGGATCATCCTTCTGACCCTTCCTATAGATGGGCATCACATTGGCCAATTTCCAATCTGTTGGGATCTCCCCGGTCAGCCAGGACTGCTGGGAAGTGATGGGAAGCAGCTTGGCGAGCACCCCAGCCAGCTCCTTCAGCACCCTCAGGTGTATCCCATCGGGTCCCACAGACTTGTGTATGTCTATGTGATGCAGCAGGTCACTGGCTCTCCTCCCGGATTGTGAGGGGGTCAATCTCCCAGTCTCTGCATTCTGGCTGAAGATGCTGAATTCGCTCAGTACAACTGGTCTTGTTATTAAAGACTGGGGCAAAGAAGGCATTAAGTATCTCAGCCTTTTCTCCATCACTTGTTACCATGTTCCCTCCTACATCTAGCAGGGGATGGAGGCTCTCCCTGGTCTTTCTTTTGCTGCTGACATACCTATAGAAACATATAGTTAGCTACCTCTTTATTTATGTTACATGTAACTCCTGGAGTATACTAATACACCAAAGGATTTTATCATGCCAAGCCATACAGCTATAGATCTAGTAATATTTCCATTCAGCTGCATTAAAGTTAATCTTGTGAAATTTTAGTTAATATATTGCCCTGATTAGCACTGAAAATCACTTCTGGTAGTTTATTAGGATCTACAGTGATGTTTCAAAACTTTTTTTTTTTTGACTGCAAAACTATTCCATGGGTGTTCTGCTGACAGTAAGCAGAAGTTTCATAAAAAGTTAAATAATTTTCTGAAAGCTCAATTTTTTACAGTAATTCTAATCACTTAGGTTAGAATTACTGAATCACTGTCGCTTTATACCTATAATCACTGTACATACCAACATAAGCCTTTGGTGGCAAATCAGTTTGTAATGTCAGAATAGTTTTTATGTTTGATGCAGTAGCCTTGTTATGAAAAATGCATAATTATTTCTTATAACAGGGACTCAAACCCAGACCTATCATTCTCCCAGGGTGTGTATTCACCATAAAAGTAATACCTAAATTCTTTAAGAAACCTTATCCCAAATAGCTAAAGCAGAAATCTGATGCTCCCATAAAAGTAGAATCACACTATGAAGATTTTAGTATTATATTTTTCTGAACTCAAACATAAGCACAGGGATATAGCAAAATCTTATACTTTTTTTTTTTTTTTTTTCTGTACAGTGACCTGTAAAAACATTTCCATAACTGCCAGTAAGAGGCCAGAAGCTTCATACTAATGGTGTTTGCTGCTCAGAGTGCAAGGTGCCAGTACTGACCTGCTGGGCCTCTTATCAGCTTGTTATGAGACCTGGCTATGTGAGCCTGAACTTGATATCACATGGCACTTGTTATGATGTGCACTTTAACCACAGGATAACAGCGAAGACTTTGACAATGTGGATACAGCTTGGAAGTGGAGGCCTCAAAACTCTAATGGTCAGAAAGTGCATCTGAAGAAGTTGAAAGTTGAAGAAAGTGTAACCTTGAGAGCTGGGGCGGGACTGGTTTTGGTTTAAGAAGCAGCAGCTCAGCAAGGAAAACAACGGCTGAGAAACAACATAAAGCACCTGCCCTGACAAAGTAACAGCCCTGAAAATACTTAGCCCAGGGACAGAGGCCAAGAGCTGAAAACTGTCTAGAAACTCAGCTCTCTTATAAAAGGGCAGATTTCAGACTCTGGGGGAGAGACAGTAGGTGCCTGGTTTGGTTTCGGCACCCCTCCTCACAGAAGACTTCTGAAGCTTGACTGCCTTGATGGCTACAACCATTAATGACCATTGCTAGCAGAGCCAATCAAATATCATAGCTGTGCCATTATTATATACTAATTTAGGTCAGTTTTCCAAATGCTTCTGTCACAGTGATCTCTAATTACCCAACTAACACACATTCATGTACATATATTCACTGTCAGGTCCACCATTAGACTCAGGAGTCAATGTAAAATGACTTTGCATGGTATTCTTCTCCAAATAATGTATTTGCTTTCTAAACCACAAATGCATAAGAGCTTTTTTGGGGGTTTTTTTTTGGGGGGGTTGGAGGGAGGGAAAAGACACAAGTGATGGCGCAATTTGGTCTATCACCGAGAAACACATATAGGAGTTTTGTTTTCTTTAATGAAGAGAATAATTACAGATCCAAAGATATTTAAGACCCTTTAGAAAACTGCCAGCACTGGGCATTTTTCTGCCATGGTCAAATTTACACTATACCTGTCATCATGTTGGTGACTTCATTCTGCTAAATTCCCCTGAAACTTCTCAAATTATTTTTTTACTTCTATCATAATAAATCAAGGGGTAGCTCATTCCATTTCTCTTCCAGATCATTAATGCAAACAGTACACTAAACCAGAGTGGTTCTCTTTCAATATTCAAACACACTGCTGTTAACATTTCACCCTCTTCAAAGATTATGAGTTATTCAGGCTCTTTGTTTTCTGTGTCTCATCCAACTTCTGACCTGTGACCGAATTTTAGCTTTCCCCTTAAGACTGATCATTTTTAATGGCTTCTTGTGAAAGACTTTGCCAAAACCTTATTGAAAGCTTAGACATACAAGCCTATCTGTCTCCTTCACTCATCATTTTATTGACACCCTCAAGGAAATTTACTACATTAAATTAGAGACATTTTTTTTTCCCCCTTATAGAAACCAATCTCCTTATAAAATGACTATCCACTAAGTACTTCATAATTTGATTTTTATATTGTTATTTCATCCAAATTATTTACTGAATATCTGTGATTTCTAGGATCTCGTTTGCCCCTCTCTCTCAAAGGTGGATAAAATATCTTCTGCTACAGAAAACTTTAATGAGTACCTGGGTTTGGAAATTTTATGTCTGGGGGTTTTTTGTTTGTTTTACAGGAGTTCAACCTCCTTCACTATGTTCCTTCAGAGCTCTTGGATGTGTCCCAGGAAATTCTGTTTTTTAATTTGTCATTTGTTAACAGAACTTCTGGTTTTGATACTTTTATCTCTAGTAGTGTCTCATCTTTAACATCTGAGAAACTGTTATCATTTTTCTCAAATATAAACATGAATACTTAGGATGTATTTGATAGGTATTCATTACCAAGTAGTGCTAGTCTCTCCAATTATGCAAATATATTTCTATTTGCTGGAGAAAAGATGTGAAGGTATTTCCTCTTTATCTTCTCCACTTCCCTGACAAGAAGTCCTCAAGTTCCTTTTACAAGGTTTTACCATAAATGAAGATGAACAAAACTGTGGGATTTCTCTTGAAAAATACTGGTAGTGTATTTCCAAGTACTGCACATATTGTTAGATTAATATTGCATGAATTACATGTGTCACTAAATACCTGGATCACTGGGAAAAAAAGTCAGTCAAAAATTCAGTATTTCATCTCTGTGTGAGCAGATTAATTTTCTTAAACTATCTTTAAAAATAACTTCTTTTTCATAAGCACTGGTGAAATTAGTTGGAAGCAATTCATGAACCCAGTTACTGGAGTGCCAGCAATATCTACCTTTTGAATTATTTCTTGTCACATGATGAATATTTCATCCAGATCAGCATGTCCATATTTATTTCAAGATGGTTTAGGAATATCATGTCCTGTTAAAATTGTATTAATTCCAACAATAACTATACTTTATATCAGTGAAAGAAAATAATATATTTCAGAGTAAGACAAGAAGGTATTTTTAAACATTAAAAATTCTTGGGTTTACATTTCTCCAACACTAACTTGCAAATTATTTAATAATGAATGAATGTTTCTTCACTTCTATCTTGAGTATACCGGAACAGTGATCTTACCTATGAGCTATATAGATTAATTTAATAACTACTGGGGAAATGACGCAGCTGAAGGACTCTTTCGGAAATGTCGTATCTGCAATACGTTCTAAGTGTTTGTGCAACATACAGAAGGCAGTGATCTTAATTTCTGACTTTGCTAAAACAAAACAGTGCTATGAAACAAGTAATTTTACACTAAATGTTACTGATTATGGCAATGACATCGACATACTTTAAAATGAAAAATCATTCTTAATAGGAAATCCTTAAAAGGGGTTTTTCTCTTCCCATGGACAAGCAGAAACTATTGACAGAAAAGCAAGAGATTGTTAAAGGCATTTAAAACAAACAAAACCAGCTTGTGCTTTCTAGCAGAGAAAATGTATTGCTTTGATTCATAAGTCCATATGTTTAACTTAATAAAATGGGTATTTCATACAATTTTGGTACTTATTATTAAAAATTATTCTGCTTCTTAAAGTAAGATCTTTCACTAAATCCTTTTTTGATATGTTGTAGAGCACCTCTATGAGGTCATGATTAGAATTCTGGTAGATTGTTAATTTTTTATTAATCGTAATTTAGAGTACTACAGGGAAAGTAGTACAGCTGAGGTGATGGCAAATCAGACGGAAGCATGTATTTTTAGGTTTGTAGAAAATAGCATATCAGCTTTTGCACAGGCATGGAAAATACCTTACCACTTCCTGATTAAAAGGTGCTAAAGAAAAAAATTCTCATATATATATATATATATATATATATATACACACACACACAATCTAAACTCTCATATTAGGAGAAGTTCAACTCTAAAATCTTCAATCATACTTGAAGTGAAATTCAATATTTGTTTAATCTGACAGGTGTTTAAGAGTTTCTTCTGTTCCTTTTAAAGCTGTCACAGATTCAACCTTTAAAGCTTCTAGTCGACTCCTTTGTTTTAATTCAAGAACGTTTCTTTAAGAAAAATACCTGCAGTTACCTTAAATACTTTTAAATGCTACTTTTTTAAAAAAAAATATTTTTCTGATGAAACACTCGTTTATCACCTTTTTACACTGAATTGCATAGAAGGGAAGCATACAGACTTTTACATTTTTACGGTTCTTAACGGCTTGAATGAAAGACAGTTCATATTCAAACTATATTAGGCCACAGGGCAATAAAAAATTGCATCATAGGTGAAGATAACTAAAATAAAAATCATGGAAATGTAATCAAAAGCTACACTTCCACTCGTATGAGGAAACATTACACTGTTCTGCAGCTCATGTGGATGGTCAGAGTAGGCAGGGATGGGAACCAATCCATCAGGGTTCGTAGTAGTTCTCTTAGGATCTGAAATTAGCTAAGCAGCAAAGTTCAAATCCTATTTCGGTTTTGAAGTCTCCCCAAACTGACTGATATTTAAAACAAAAAACTTCCGTTTCATCCCAACTCAAGTTACCATGATAAAATGTAGCAAGGACTTGTGTCAACTGCAGTCTGAGAGATCTGCTTTACTGGAGTGTTACCAGTAAAAGAACAACTAAGTGCACTGGCAGACATCAAGAAAAGAATTTATATTAATGTTTCAGTCTAAACTTCTGAATCATCTCAATCAATTATTATTTTTTTTCCTTTCCCATTTCTATCACTTTGTTCATGTTCATAACACTATGTAGGCTTTAAATATATCTAACCTTTACTGCCTGTCTGAACTCTGAAAAAATCCCACTAAATAAAAAAACCCCACACCACAAAACTCTTTATGACTTGATAAACAAAACATGGAATTACACTGTAGATATAGATATATGCATAAAGGAAAAATAATGTAATTTCACTGGTTATAAAATCAAATTAAATGGATAAATTAATAAAACTAATCCCATTTTTAAAAGTAGCTTACTTTACACACATCTAATCCTTGAAGGACAGTTCCCTCAACAGCGACTTCGTGATTTTGGCTGGTTAATTAAATTCGTTGCTTACATGACTGTTAAATTTTACTTCCATTTGATTTGTAACCACTTAGATGTGTACTCGTGCTTCAGACCACCCACCAATCATTCCTAGAAATGACAGCTACAAAGATAACTGTTACGTGCTTCTGTTAAAACTAAATAGGTTATTTTTAACTGCACCAAATTGTGAAAGGCAGCAGAGCAAGAAACAGTTTTTCTCACCCTGAGTCTGCAGAAATATAAGAACAGACAACCACAATAAAAATAATAGCATCCTCTTTTCCCTCTGCATTTGATTTCATTGAACACATAGCACTTCAGAGGAAAATTAACAAAAAAAGGAAATTTGACGGGACGTAAATAGTAATTTAAATGTTATTCAAATGCACGTTCTCTTTTAATTTTTTTTCACTACTTGAAGAATTTCCTTCTCCCTTACTTTTTCAAACAACTTTAAAGCATCAGTGAGTCAGCTACAGAACAAAAAGGTCAGACTAGTTTTGGTTTTTTGTGTGTTTCATATAATAGTGTACTTGTGAGATTACCAATCACATAAAGTCTATTCAGCAGATAAAAACTAATCTAAGCCACAAAATTCAGACATCTGGCAACAAAGGTTGTGGCTTGAACCTATCTGAGGTTCAAGCAGAATTCAAACTTGCAATGGGTAATGAACCAAAGCCACAAAGTCTCAAAAGCTCACTGCAATCCATCATCCTTATTCACTGGGTAAAAGTATCTCCAGACGTATCCTTTGAATAAGTTTAGGCAGAGTCTGCCTGTTTCTCATGTTTAAGTAATACTTAATTTTACTTAACATTATTTTAAACACTACTTTTGTCAGGAGTGTCTACCTGACTCTCTCTCTATCTATTTTCAGAGATTCCACTTTATGTTTCATGCGTGGTCCTCACAAAAACACTTGTTGGAGCTACTTGACTTCTCTGGCATACCAGAGAAGGGATATGTATGTGCTTTCAAATGAAGCAAGCAAAGACAAAGAACTTTCTTATATCTACGGTCATCCACCATCTTTATTGAGGTAGCTGTAAGAAGTAACCTATAAATGATGGATACAACTACCCAGAAAGTGCACAGTAAGATGTTCTGGGCTTCTTTTCATTATTTGAAATGTATAACAGGTTTTAAAAGGAAATAATTGTCATAACGGCAAGTATGTATTCCCTTTCAACTGCAAGTAGTGGTTCACAGCACCTCAGTTCTTACTGAGGCATACATTCAATATCTTCTGGAAGTCCTGGACATGCTGAAGATTGGCCTTTAGGATAATAAAGATTTAAAGCAATTGCATGAAATACCTTGGCAAAAAATTATGTTTCTCTGTTTTTATAGGGAGAAGAGTATTTGTACTTCTCCTTTTAAAGAGCTGCTTTCAAAAGTGGCTACTCTGAAATGTTAAAAGATCTTGTTGTATGAATATGACTAAGATATTTTGAAGATATCAATGTGAGAAAAACTGCTGGATGCCTGTCTATATCCCACGCACACTGCCTTTCCAAAATATGAAAAGAGAAACAAGGCAAAAATAGAGATATTTATTGTCTCATTTAGAGTTGCCTAATTTCCAACCCTATAGCTACAGCCTGTGAATTAATTTTCTTTGTCCATTTACAGGCCTATTTACACCACAGGCTTTAGCTTTCTAATAATTCCTAAAATCACAGATAAGAATTTTAGATTCATACTTACAAACCTGTTTCTATTATTAGGTTAGATTCTCAGTTTTTAAAATTCCAGTCACAAATGAAGTCTGACAGCTAGTAACAAGTGATGTTCTTCAAGGTTTCATACTGGAGCTGATAATGTTTAAAGTTTTCACTGGAAAAGAAGGAGGTGACTGGTGACAGCCAACATGGCTTCACAAGGACTAAATCGTGCCTGACAAATCTGGGGGCCGCCTACAACAGTGTGACAGCATTGGTGGATAAGGGAAGACCAACTCACGTCGTCTACCTGTATGTGTGAGAAGCATCTGACACCGGCACGCATGACATCCTTGTCTCTAAATTGGAGAGACACGATTTGACGGATTGACCACACAGTGGATAGGGAATTGGATGGATGGGTGTCACACTCAAAGAGTTGCAGTCGATGGCCGATGTCTGAGTGGAGAGCAGTGATAAGTGGTGTTCCTCAGCAGTGGTACTAGGAACAGTGTTATTTAACAATTTTATTTGTGACATGGACAGTTGGATTGAGTGCACCCTCAGCAAGTTTGCTGACACCAAGCCGTGTGGTGCAGTCAACACTCTGGAGGGAGGGACGCCTGGACAGGCTGGAGAGGTGGGCCCATGCAAACCTCATGAAGGTCAACAAGGCCCAGTGCAAGGTCCTGCACATGGGTCGGGGCAATCCCAAGCACAAATACAGGCTGGGTGATGAGTGGATTGAGAGCAGCCCTGCAGAGAAGGACTTAAGGATATTAGTGGATAGAAAACTGACTATGAGCCAGCAATGTGCGCTCGCAGACCAGAAAGCCAACCATGTCCTGGGCTGCATCAAGAGAGGTCTGGCCAGAAGGTCGAGCTAGAGAATTCTCCCCCTCTGCTCTACTCTTGTGAAACCCCACCTGGAGTACTGTGTCCATCTCCGGCGCCCCCAACATAAGGACATGGACTTATACGAGCAGGTCCAGAAGAGGGACACTAAGATGATCAGGGGGATGGAGCACCTTACTTGTGAGGACAGGCTGAGAGAGTTGAGGTTGTTCAGTCTGGAGAAGAGAAGGCTCCAGGGAGACCTTATAGCAGCCTTCCAGTACTTAAAGGGGGCCTGCAGGAAAGATGGGGAGGGACACTTTATTGGGGAGTCCAGTGATATGGTGAGGGCTAACAGTTTTAAACTGAAAGAGGATAAATTTGAATTAGCGGTAAGGAAGAAATCCTTTACTGTGAGGGTGGTGAGACACTGGAACAAGTTGCCCAGAGGGGTTGTGGATGCCCCCTCCTTGCAAGTGTTCAAGGCCAGATTGGACGGGGCTTTGAGCAAGCTGATCTAGTGGATGATGTCTTTGCCCATGGCAGAGAATTAGATGATCTCTAAGGTCCCTTCCAACCCAAACCATTCTATGATTCTATCATTCATTAATAGCCCGGACAATGAAAAAAAGGGGTCCTGCATCACATTTGCGGATGACATCAGACTGGATGAACTAATCTACATTGGAGAACTGGCATGGCATTCAGAAGGGTGTTGGATGGATGGAAAAGTGGGCTGATAGGATCATTATGAAGTTCAACAAATGCAATTGCAAAGTCTTGCATCTGAGATGAAATAACCCCTTGCAATTGTACAGGCTGGGAGCCAAGTGGTTAGAAAGGAGCTTTATACAAAATATTCTGGAAGGTTGTGGTAGACAAGTCGAGCAGAAGCCAGCAATACACCCTTTCAACAGTAAAGACAAATCTCACATTGTACTGCATTAGCAAAAGCATAGCCATAAGCTTCAGGGAAGTGAGTGGTTGAGCTGACCATCATGGAGCAGCAAGAACAGGACTCTTACATGGTGGAGGATGAACTAAAGGTGACCTTGGAACAGACTGGGGTACAGACTTCAATAACAAGGGTGCACTCCCACAGAACCAAGTAGAATTGGTGGCAGTAACAAGTTCAGCCCAATGATCATCAGACAAATGTGAGGTGAAAGTCAGGGCTGAGGTCAAGCTGTAAGTCCAACAAAAGCATGAGGAGCAGCAGGAAACCAGGCTGGGCACAGAGCTCCATACTCGACGGCTCAGGGATGGACTAGGGGCACAGACTTTTGCTTAAAGAAAGCTCCTGGACCAAAAGGAAGAGGATATGTAGGTGAACCGAGACTTGTCAGGGCAACTAGTGCTTGTGGGTGCTCTCAGAGCCCTCACACCTTGAGAGATGAGTTCTGCATAGTAAGAGTTTTTCCAGATTTAATCAGTTTTTTCCTAATGCATTTATAATGATGTGTCTATCAACCTATCTCTTCATATTCTCAGAACAGATTAGAACATTTCTTATGTCAGTTGCAAGTAATTAGTTTTTTTGTGCTTTTCAGCTGCATGCTGCAGGTGCAGAACGTTTATGCCTTTATTTATTCTTGCACTAGCTGATTATTGGGTAATTTTAACATATTTACATGTTCATTTATAAAGCATAATTATTTGTCCATTTATATTTTATGTAATCATACCTTGTAGTATGTCAGTAACCAAATCTATGTCTTACTCTTATCAAAAAGGCTGCAACATTACAGTCTGAAGCACACTAAATGCCAATAAATGTAGGACTTCTGAGTAATGACAGAAAATGGAGTATCCTTCTATTTCAACTTCAGAAAAAAAGGATATTTTTCTTGATATGTTAAACATGAATTAATACTTTCTTTCCATCTTTTTAGTTCTTTCCTTTAAAGTGATAATCATGACGTTATAGTTTTGGAAACTACAGAAAGAAGAACAGATGTTACAAAAATAATGGTCTCTTCTACATGAACTTGGCTGAGAGGTAAACATGAACCAGAGTAATTTAGGACAAACTGGGACAAACCACTCAGCATCAACACTCCGTCTAAGACATACAATATATTTTTAAACTTTTAAGAATAAAACTACTTTATTAGATTCACCAACATAGGCATTCTTCCAAACTTCAGTCAATCAAGTTTTCAAGATCTCCACCCATCAATATAAATTAATATAAATTTTATTCAGATACTCACAACAACACCACTTAACAGACAGAGTAGTACCATGAGAAGCATTACTACATCTTAAAAACACCTTCTCCCCACCCCTCCCTTCTTCCTGCGCTCAGCTTTTCTCCTGATTTCTCTACCTCCTCCACCCAGTGACACAGGGAGCAGGGAATGGGAGGGTGCAGCCAGTCCTGCTGGTTTTAACTCCTGGGCAGGAGGGAATTCCTCACATTCTTTCCCTACTCCAGCGTGATTCCCCTCTCATGGAAGACAGTCCTCCATGAACTCTCTCCAACGTGAGTCCCTTCCATGAGTCTCAGCATTTCCCTAGCTGCTCTGACATGGGTCACCCCTGTGTGTTGCAGTCCTCCCAGCACTGAACTACAACAACGGGGGCTGCTTCTCCCCACAGAGTCCCAGCCTCCTTTGGCTGCAGTCACCTGCTTCCATGTGAGGTCTTCCACAGGCTGCAGATTGGCATCTGCCCCTCCGTGGACCAGCATGAGTGGCGAGGAGGGGCAGCCCTGACATCTCACCTTGGGCTGCAAGGGAGTCTATGCTCCAGAACACTTCTCCCCTTCCTCCTCCTTCCTTCTACTGACCTTGGTGCTCACGTAAGTGTCCTCCTCACAACTCATCCTCACAACTCCCACCCCTCCTCCCAGATTCCCCTTCTTAAATATGTTGTCACAGAGGCGCAGCCACCATCACTAGTTGTCTCAGCCTTGCCCAGAGGCAGGTCTCACTTGGAGCTGGAGGACCTTTGGAAAGCTCCTCACAGCGGCCATCTCTGTAGCCACCTCTCCCGCTGCCAAAAACTCCCACCACACACACAAACACAGCACATCCCCAAAACCTGATGCCAGGTTTCTAGACTCTGTAAGCAATCTAAACAAAAGGAACAATTAGCAGCCAGCCACGTAAGTTAGTCAATGCAAAATACCAAGGCCTTGTAGAAAGGGTCACCCGTTAAAAGGGATACCTTCTAATACAGTATCCCAATTGTTACCATTTTACCCATGTAAGATTGAGATAGCATTCATTACTCTTCGGTTTCTATGACATAGAAGGCCCTGGAGTCTGTCTGCTCCTCCTCTTTAAGCTGTTATAACTTAGAGGGGACAAGGGAATAACAGAGGTCAAGATAGAATCCTGAAATATAATGGCAGACGCAACTGAGAAGGAAATGGAGTAGGTCACTGCAGAGAAACAGCAGAAAGAGAACAAATGCAACAACTATCAGTCAGAAAATATCTAAGACTTTGGGAAAAGAAAACTGACAGTACATGAACAAAATTATCTTCATGAAAAGGAGCAAAGAGGCAAAAATCTCAGGGATGTCTGACTGTGGAACAAACAAGAGAGACATCTTCACTATTTGGCTTGACATCCTTACAAAATGGCAAAAAAGAAAAGGAACGTTTCTGTCTGTGAAGGAAAGAGATAAGCTAAAAGAGGTCCTAGAGGTAGCAGCACAGCCAAAAACCCCAGAAGGTAGGACTCTGTGTGGGCATAACAGGGAGCAGGTTGTATTGAGTGTCTGCAAAGGTGGGGATGAACTTTCACTGCAGCTCTGCTGGATCATGAAAAGCTGCATTGCTCCAAAAGCTGCAGCTACCATTTCCTTGCGGGTTGTCAGTAGAAAGCAGACTATAAAGGCTCTTTTTTAAGCCTCCTACTGTTTTCTCAAAACATCAGAACTATATGAATTAAATTACGAAAAGGAAAAGAAAGACTGTGTCTGAAAAATGTCCTGAGGATGATTAACCAGAAAATCCTAATCCTCTCCAAGGGGTGGAAGCCCTGTTTCTTTTGACTTTAAGAACAATTCTGGGCAAAATGCTTGAAAATGCACAACAGAGAACATTTGTGCAGAGGCAGGAGATTAACTCAATGATCTAGTAGGTGTCTTTCCCCTCTAGCTTCTATCATCCTGGTTTAAATTGCTCTTTAAATTTGGAGAGTTAAAATTCAGTAAAGACAAGCTGTTGCATCAGTATAAGCCTTTTAAAAATCTGTTTGATTAATTTACCTGTGTTACAGCTCTCTACATGGGCCAAATCCTTCCTTCAATCATATTTGTCTAGTGCTGTTGAAATCAATATGAAAACTATGAGTAACTATTTGTTCTCTTTCAGAAGGAGATGTAGGTTGTTTGGGCAGCAACTGTCCTGAGAGTTTTACACCTTCAAGAACATCTGAGGGCTTACTGTTGATTATCCTGTATTTGAAGGCCTACTGCAATAACACACAGAAATGCAGCATAAAATTGATTCTGTGTGGGCCAAATACTGCTTTCAACTCCAGTGGCATAAATGACAGCAGAATTTACTTTGAGCTCCCATTGCTATTTCATGGTAAAAGCCTTGAAAGACAACTGTGAGCTGAGTTCCCCTGAGAAAAACAGACGTCATAACCTCTGCAACATCTCTATAATCTCTAAGAGTGTTATCAGAGCAATGGCCTGTTTCTTAAGTGGCTCTGCCAACTGATCCCTTCCCTGAGTTTCCAAGCGAGGTTGGAAGGGAAGTCTGGAGGTCATCTGGTCCAACCACTCTGCTCAAGCAGGGCCACCTAAAGCCAGTTGTCCAGGCCCATATGCAGATACCTTTTGATATAACTCCAAGGATGAACACTCCACAACCTCCCTGGAAAAGCTCTGCCAGTGCTCACAGTAAAAAGGTGTTTCCTGATGTTCAGATGGAGGGAACCTCCTGTGTTTCAGGTTGTTCCCATTTTGCCTCTTGTCCTGACACTGGGGCTTCACTGAAGTCTGGTTCCATCTTCTTTGCATTCTCCCTTCAGGTATTTATATACATTGATGAGATTCCTCCCAGAGCTTTCTCCTCTCCAGTATAACCAGTTGCAGCTCTCTCAGGCTTTCCTCATAAGAGACATGCTCCAGTTCCTTAATTAGCCCTTTGTTGGACTCTGTCTAGTATGTCCATGTCTTTCTTGTGCTGAGATGCTGTGAACCATTCTCATTTATAATCATTCTCTCATCTGCGTTAGCAGGCTGAACAGGCATGGACTACACCCACAGCAGTAATAGATTTGTGAGTCTTCTGACAAGTTCAAATGAGTTTAGAGAAGGACTATTTTCTGAACAAATGACCCTTTGTTTCTCTGGGTAGACTCAGAAGAAAATGAGCCGTCTTATCCCTTTAGTTATCTATACAGAATGTTGCTTTTGAATAGAACTTAAATTTGTTGTTACAGGCTTCCTGGTTTCCTTTATTATTTGTACATTTTTTAAAGAGTTGATTGAAAAAAGTTCATGAAGTAACCACTTGGAACAAATAAAAGCCTTTTATTCCTTGCTTTGCAACTGCAGTGATGTCAATTATGTCCCAAAGAGGGGCATATTATCAACCATAAAAGTATAAGTGAACTCTGCATCTAACTTATAAACTAAGCAACAGTAAGCATGTTACAAAAAATTGCTGTGGCAGGAGATTAAACTATTTTAGCTAGCAGCATGGTAACTCAGTATGGGGACCATTGCTAATGCAGGACTTACTGTTGTCAATTTCTAACACATCCACTGGGATTAGAAAATATAACAGCAGTCACAGCTAGATTTCTTTGATAATTATTTTAGTGGTAGGGAAATAGGTTCTTTATGTGGTGAGCAAGAAACCACTGCTTGCCTTCAAGGAGACATCCAACATCTCAGTCCAGCAAGGTTCTTAATCAAATATTTAATCCTAAATGCATAAGTGATCTTATTGCACTGAAAGGTCAGTCTGTAGAGAATCTTATAAAACAGAAATGCTCTGGCTACTTATGTGTACCCACACATCAATTCAAAACATACTCTCTCCATCTGTTATAAAGTGTAAAAAATGGCTAATGATGTATAAAATAGTACAGTATACTGACAGCAAATCATGCTCTATTCTTTGGCAATAAAAGGGGCATGGTATTCAGGCACTAGCAATTTATTGGTCAGCATGTGTTGATACAAAGCCTGTAACTGCCCCAAAGGAACAGATTAACAGACGTTTTTGCCTGAGCTCTTAAGTGTATTGTTTCCCACTAGGGGAAGAAAAACACACGTTTATTTAAAAGTATTGCAAATTCCACTGTAAAGCCAATTCATTTTTGCTCTTCTTGGCAGTAAGTCTGGTGTTAAAGTGGAACACCATTGTGGTGAACAACTGGTCTTCCACCTCCACAAATATAACTGGTGTGCCTCTTCCAGCCATAATTTATGTCTTATCACAAAAGTGTGTGCTGGGTATAGAGTTGACATTAGCTACAATATTAGCATATTAAGATTGACTTTGCAATGCACAGAGCAGGCCATAGTACAACTGGATTTGCAAGTGTGTGAAGAAAAGGATGTTAAGTGTGAATATTTTGTGTGAACCTGTACATCCCAAACACTGCACTCTGCCTCACAACCAGACACAGCTTATCTGTGGGATCAGACAAGTAAGTGTAAGACCACCATTACCGCTTTCAAATTCCACACTTTTCTGTAAGAAAGGGGTTTCCCTGAGGCAAAGGACTTGTCATATCCTACAGAATTGGGTAGCATGAACAATCTTTCTGTGGCTGGGTCACAGAGGGAAGTGATGTGCCTTGATGGGAATCAAGAACTTTCTTTGAGGAAATCAAGTAATTGGGAAGGGGGGGGACAATAAGAAGAAAATACATGTAAAGCTTCACAGAAAAACAATTTCAAAGACAGAAATAAAGAACGATAATGATGTACCTATGATTAAATTATTGGTTCAGTCATCAAGTGAGCCTCTAACAAAGCCAAATATTACGAGGTTTTTCTTTATTTTCTCATATTCTACACATTCTATATTTTGGCCTTGTTTTCACACACTTTCATAATCGTGAAACAACCTGTTATGCTATACTTGTATGAAGCTACTAAAACTGCTGATGCAAACTAAAACACAGTAGACATGAAAAATCTGTAGCAAAAGAATCCAGTTAGTCAGGAGTGAAAGAGTCCTCAAAAAAAGAGTACTGCAAACGGCAGACATTATGTGATGCTTTTTAGATGTTACTCCTTTTACAGAATGGTGAATGTGGAGTTAAAGTGAACATGTTATTACTGTCATTGGAGGTCTGAGACAACACACTCAACAGGTAATCACACTGGATTAACAGGACATTCAAAATATATTTACTGTTTCTCTATAAACTTCTCAGCATTATCATAACATAGTTAATAATTTTCAGTGGGATTTTGACTTTAATGCGGTTCTTTAATGAGGAAGCCTATTAACATTCACACTTGGGAATTAAAAGGTCATCCCAGTCTATGAGCGAATGAATTTTATTCCCCTTGGAAACTATTAGAAAACCTGTGTATACCTTTGATAATCATTGCACCTGCACTACAAGAGGATCAGAAAGTTTGGTGTTAATCTGCAAACATGAAACTTTGCCACACCTCTTGAGGATTTACCTCCTCATTATTTCTCCTTTGTTTTACCACAAGAGGTCGGTGTTTCATCAGCTGCATTGACAGTCTGTGACTCCAAGACAGTGCCTTTAACTTTACCCTTTAAACTGGTGGGATTTCAACTGAATATTGTAGTAGATTGCGAATGGGTGCATATATTTGAGAACACAGACGTGTATGATATGATATGGTTTAAGAGAAAATTACCACACAAACACAAACAGCCTAGGTTGTTCATTATCATGACAATACTAGCCAGAAATGAATGTTTAGCTTTCACATGTTGGAAATCAGATGTCATATCCATTATTTTGTAAAAGACCTTCTAACTTTCTCTGACATGCCTACATTCACATTTGTCACTCTGAGCTTGGGTTAGCCAGGAAAAACCCCACTGAGGACTACTGTTCAGGTACAAGTGTGCATTGAAAACGATGGGGTGCGTTTGTTGAACTTGTTTTTCAATGAAAAACAAAGTATTTTCCTCATGCCTGTAGAAAAAAGATGTCCACAGCAAGAAGTTATTCAATAAATTCTCACCATTCTGCTCAAAAAAAAAAAAAGCCAGGACAGTCAGGGTGTTGGGACCTTCTCATTTTTTCTACATGACAGTTTTGCATTCAGCCTCAGTCACTGCATGCCAGTGTCTTTGGTCCTGGGGACAGCTGTGGAAATTCCCGCTGAGGGTGACTGCACAAGCACAGCATATATCTAGCTTGAATATGCTCCTCATGTTTTCATTGCGTTGCCATGCAAAGGTTGATGTAAGAAAGTGTGCTGTCTGCAATTAGAAGGAAATGAGATACAAAGGTTTTACTAAGGTTTAGACATTTCTGGCGAGTATTCTGCTACACCCAAAATAAGAACTTTGATCCTTTCTCCCTCCTAATTCTTTTTTTTCGTAGCTACACCGTACATTTTTGTTTAGACGTGGCTAATGTTTTGTTAGTGTGTTTGGTTTTCTTAAATATATTTTGCTTGTTGTTGTTCTGGAAACTTATGCGTTGCCCTTCAGCTTTCCAATATATTTTCAATAATTTTGGCTAAAAAACCCAGCAGCTGCATTTAGTAATGACGCAGCTTCCTTTCTTTCCCCACACTTTTCCTAATAAATGCCAATGACTCACCAGACTATCTTGCATTCTCTTTGCACACAACCTGCTCTCTTTCAAATGCAACATAGGTGTTCAGCACTCCAGAAAGCATGCATGGGTAAGGAGTGGCTGAAAAGATAATATAATCAATTCAGAGAGTAAACATAGAACGGACAGGACACATACAGAAAGAGAGGACGGTTGTCGGGGGGGGGGGGGAGAGAAAAAAAGAAAATTACCATTACTTGGGTTTCAGAGAGAAATATTGTGATGGCTGAATATATAACAAGGTCTGGAGGAAAATAACCAGGATGTCAGGACACTGGCCACATTTTGCTACCTTCTAAAGCTCAATTTAGAGGCAATCCCACCATGATCTCCAAACCCTTTGTAGTATTCCTGCCTATGGGCTGTTGTACTCTGAATCACTAGGGTGGTGGGTTCTTTTTTTCTCCATAATCCATGCCAGTTTCTCTCCACCTTACTTAGTCTGACAGGCTTCTATTTTAGTAATATAATTCTGCTTTTCTCTCTCTCCTAGCTTTGTGCTTTGACTCTAAGAGCTTCTCTTTCTGCTGTGGCAGTCAAACGCACTTCTGCTTTCTCTAAGAGGACTTGCCACATTCATTTAAGATTCAGTTTGACAAACACGATATGCAGGCTTAATTTTAGGTTTGAACTTCAGTGAGATAAAGTACATGTCCAGTGCCTTCCGTGAATCACTATCTGTTTCATAATTCTAATCTCATGCTCTTCCATGGTGTTTAGGTAGTGATTAATGTATTTATGAATTAATAATCGCGCTGAAATTTTTAAATCCGTGTGCACACAGAAGAAATAGCTCCATAAAATGTGAGTTGAAAATTGCCAATCTCTGACTCTTAATCTAGAATATCTCTCTGAAACTGTGTTATTTGTGTGTGTTTACTGTCTAAAATCAAATCGTTACATTGTACCAAGCAGTTACAAATTCTGTTATTTGAGAAAAGAAACAAAAGTATCCTGAATTTATTTACATAGAAAAATGTTCATGGAACCTTTCCTTGCTCCAACAGCCCATTTTTCCTATGAGTAAAACGGATCACAGAAGTTGAAAGATAATTTTAATAGCAATTCCCATTGTACGCGACTTCTACTCCCATTATACAGTGCATGCACAGCCCCAAAAAGGCAGAGTGTATTTTTTCAGCTGCCTTCTTTCCCATTGCAAGCCTTTTGCTATCAAAATGCGTGCATGAATTTATGATAATAAGCTAATTCGAGGCACTGATCCAGAGTCTGAGCATCATTTCGTGGGTGTAAATCTGGAATAGCTATTAGTTTCAGTAGGACTGTTTGTATTTATACCAGTGTAATGACACTTAGATAAGGTGTGTTATCATTTCCTAACAGGAACAAGTATTGTTATTCTGTTCTGAAATGGAATTTTTGCTGCTGTGTTTAACAGTAGGGTTGAGCCTCCATGCCAGAAGAAAGCATTAGAGTTTTAAATCACTAATGACTCAAATAATATGTGGAAATGTCAAAATTATGGCTTCTCTGAGTTTGCATATTAGCAGCCTTTCTCTATTTCAGCAAAACACCTGTCTTAAAAGGAACTATCACAATGCTGGGAATTCAAGGACCATGTAGCATCTTTGCAGGCATGGAATCTACAGACACTCTCAAGAAAAATAAATCCTACCTTTTGCTTTTTTGCACTAAACTAGTTTACCTATTTACCGTGTCCCATTTTGAAGACAAAATATATTTCTGAAGCATGACACATTGACACATTTTTTTTAGAGTTCCACATAGCTCTTAGTCATTAGTCTTTGGTAGGTTACAGTCTAGTCATTAAGCAGAAATGTGTGTGATATATTAGTGCAAATAATACAAGATGTTTACTCTATACCTCCATTTGCTCCCACTTACCCCAACTCTGACCTCTACAAAATATCAGATAGAAAAAGCTACTTCATGATTTATCCTCAAGAACTAGTTCAGTAGCCTATTGAAAGTAAAAGTAAGTAAAAGTAATGTAAGTCTTCATATGAAATGGAAAATTAAGCCTCAGACTTTCTGTTACATCTTAAGTTGATTAAGCAATGTAATACTGTTGTTTGTTTTTTTTTTCCCCCTGCAGTTTGTACACAACTTTGTAGGCTGTTAAAAATATTCCAAAACTGAAACATACATTTACTTTACATCTTTTACACAGTGCACAAGCATATTAATTATATAACACAACATGTATATATATAAAAAATAATCACAAAAATATCTATCTATCTTAGTCTTGTTGCATTCACTAGATTTCTCTCCCAGAACAGATTTTATTACCCTTGGCCCTGACTCTCTTTTTTGCTTTTAGAGTACCATCTGTGATTTAGTGGATTGGCCCCTTACAGGTAATATACTTAAGCAGCAGCAGAAAAATTAAAATCTTTTTTAATTTGTAACCTGTTAATCACTTTTATTGTAGCAATGTCTAGTTTGCTTCTGAAAACAGTGTTTACTGAAAACTAATATAAGTTACTGCAATAAAAGCGGTGCAAGCCACAGCATATTTCAAGTTACAACATAATGATTCAGAATTATCTGAAGTAGTTTTTATGATCTACAGTTATCACTCCTTAAGCAGTAGCATGCTGCTAATAGGCCAGAGTGTGCTGGCCTCATATGCTGATCAGGAGAGATGAAATTGGACAAAGATGTTAGCTTGCTTGAGGGTCCTTATTTAAAATATTTTACAGTGCATTGTTCTAAAAAAGACACTGACATATTTTCCCTTAAAAATGTGTTGGGGTAACTTGATTATCTAAAATGATCTAAGTGTCAGAGCTAAGACAACATTAGAAAAAGCGTGACTGAATCTTAAGATTCTGAAACAATTCTGATTTAGTGAAATTCATGTTAATCCAAACCAGCAAAGGTAGACATATAAGACTGAAAAATATTCAAACTCAGAATCAAACAATCATGACTTATGTGTATGTTGGTTAATTTGGGGAATTATTGAATTAGAAGACAGACACAACCATGTGACCTGGATAACTAACCAACTCTGCGAGAAGATAATTAATCTTCCTTATTACTGTTGGAACAAATGTATGATTCAGATTTACTCCCTGAGTAAATTTACTAACAAGCTGAGAACTGTCAATATTTACCATATAGGAAAAATGACTATCAGAGAAATTAGTTACATTCATTAGTCTACTCAGATCTAGGAGTGAAAATCAGAATAAAATAAGTGCTGAGGATTAAAATAAGACTTCACCAGCTTTGTGAAACTTTACATAACATGCTTTTATTATATTTGTATCTTTCTATGATAAAGCAAGACTAGAATATTACATAATCATGCATTTAAAGTATCAGATAATACTAGAATTTAAGCTGTGCAGCCTTACTAGACTCCTTTGAGTGTACAAAATCACCATCTTCTAAATTCCTTCACCTGCTGTGAAGCAGTTCAGAGAGAGGAGACAATCAAAACCACTGTGAACAAAAACAAGCTGTTACTTTAACATTTCCTACCAGATAAGAAGGGAAAGATCATCAGCTATGTGTGGCCAGGTACAGTGGTGCAATAAAGGAAGATTATATAGTCCAGCATGAGTTGTCACAATAAACAAGAAAAATCATGAACTAACCAAAGCTTTAGGACAGGTGATGAAAGCCAGAGCACTAGAAGGTCATTATAATTCTTTTCAGTACGTCTTCTTCTGGCAAAGACACCATATGTTATTGAAAGGGAGATGACGGGATTCCTAAAAGGATAACAGAAAAGCTTTTTAAAAAGCTTTTAAAAGCTTTACATAAAAAAAATTTATTACCTCTGAATCCAAATCTGATGTCTTGAGAATTTTGCTTTCAGATATTTAAAATACCTGTATCTATAATGAAGTACCCATCAAACAGAATTTTTCCAGGGTCACACTAATTGCCAGTCAACTTGCATTCAATTTAAAATTGGAAAGAGCATTCTTACATAAATCAACATATACTATGTAGGGTCTATCAACTAAAGGAGATCAGTCAGTAGTAACAAAAGAAAATTCTATGAAAAAGGACTTGGAATAAGCATTGGGGGGTGTGGGGGGGTAGGGGGGTGGGTGGAGGTGGTGGTGGTGTGAAAAAAGCGCCAGGATTTCTTTGAACTCCTCCTTCTCCTGGTTTATCCCAGCTATGCTCAGTATTTTCATGTGGAAAAGTACAAATGCAATTTCTACTCTTATGCCCACAATCTGTACAGTAGCTGGAAGTTAGCAGAAAAAATAGAGTCAAGCTCTTTGTATGCTTGCATTCCTGAAGATTCTCTCTTTCATATGAGTTTGCATTGGTGAAAAAGGAAAACCAAGTCTGGTATGTACAAATTGATCCCAAGATGTAGACTAAAACATGCTACAATCTTAGAAAAACACCTTAATAAGATTAATGAAAAAGGTCAGATCACAAATGCATGTGAAAAATTCTGTATTATAAACTGTATTTATAAATGTATTGCACATGTAAAACTCAGTATGTGTAAATCTGTGATGCAATACATGTGCAGTGTATCTATGAATCCGTACACTTTAATTATAAATCAGGTTTATGCAATATATTCTATTACTTTTCAAATGTAGAAATAGAAATTAATAAAACAGTCAAATACAATGCAGCCCAATGGAGAAACCTCAGAAAAACATGAATACATAAGCAAGATTATAAATTATATTAATTCCACCGACACAATTTCAGCTTTGCTCATCAAAAACTTTGTGAATAACTAAAACAACAACAGAAATTTCAATATCACATATTTCTTTTTAGTCAACATCACTTGGAATGGTCTCATAAACAGACAGGAGAGCAAAATATATTTATTTAACAGATCTCTGGTGCAATGATACCAATTTTTAGCAGTTTCCAAATGTATTATACTGCATGATATGTAGTAACAGTAGAAAATAACAGATGGTATGGGACTGAATACAAGGAACCAATTCACTGTGGCATTCTGTCATATTTTTCTAACCCACCAATAGAATCAGCTCTGGAGAAACAAAGAAGTGAGAAATTTTTTGAAACAAAATTTTTCTGCTATAAAATTCTATCCAATATTTTATATGTTCATCATGTTTCATTTAAGGAAGAAAGTAATCTATGAAATAAATAGTAAATATTAATACTTTTAACATTATGGTGGGTCAAAACTTTAAAATCTTTCTCAGATATTTTCTTATGATTAAAAAATTGACTATTATTACATTGGCAGGGCTAACACTGCAAGACATTACTGTAAGAACTTAGACAAGAAATAGGCTTGGAAAAGTCTTTAATGAGTACTTTGGAACTCAATAGCTTTGGGTCAATATATGCAACATTAGAACTTGGACTATTTCCTTCACTGTGGCAATAATAAACATACTGTATGTATAGATCATTGCCAAAAAAAAAAAAAGTACCCAGAACAATGGACCTGGTTTATATATTTTCCCCGTTATGTAGCTAAAATACCTTCATTAGGAATAACAATGCATTGCTGACAACTCCAAAAAGCAATAAATGAAGTATAAACTTATAGGGAAGGTTGTTAACACAGAAGAAGGTGATTTAGAAAACACATATAGTCCTACAGTTTGGTGGGTCTTTTTTAAATATGAAGGGAAATATCAGGAACTTTGCCATACTACAAAATGGATCTGTGGGGAAATTCAGTTTTCACTAAAGGTTTTTCAAAACTAGCCACAGAATTCAATGCTCTCCACCTGTCATCTGGGACCACCAGTCAAATAAGGATTACCTTCATGAAAGGTTTATTAATTTCTGCCAATTGTGGTGATTTCAATTAAATTTTTCAGGACATTCTTACAAACTATAAAAACCCCACCAAGCCAAAAAATCACACTAAGAACTCTATTGGTACACAAACATTTGTCAAGCTCTGTCGAAAAGCAAGTAACAGGGAGAATACTGACTCATAATCTTTCACATCTTGAGAATGCTGTGAACTCTTGCACTAATACTCCAACCATAAAAACTTTCGTATTTACCGACAGGTTAGAGCAGGCACAACACAAGGCAGTCACTATTCCACACTAATTTCATTAGTGGCTAATAACATTATTAATTTCACTAACATAAGAATGGAAAACTACTGAAAAAATAATTTGACTTAATTTTGTATTGGGAAGAGAAAAAAATGTCAGAGAAGGAAGAAGTGACTTTTGGCAGAAACAATAGAAATTCATGCATCTGCCGTCGTCATTCTGACAAGGAACAGGAGCTTGTAAGTTGAGGAAACTCTCCAAATACATGCCATCAGAAATGTCACCTGAAGGCTTGTTTTCACAGATTCCCTTTCTAGGTAAAGAAAAATAAATACTTTTATTAGAAAAAGCTCCTACGCTTTGTGTTTGGTGTGAAAATTTTTATTCTTTAAAATAAAATTATTTCAGAAGTATTCACAGAATTGGATAACAAAAATTGTATGTATATACACAAAACTACCAGAAAACTAAGTAATTCCTTAGAAATGGAATATTCTCCCAATGTCAAAACCCCCAAATTCATACCCTTACCTACTCTTGAACAGACTGTTGGGAAATTTTGGCATGATATTTTTACCTGGTGAAATGCTCTCTTTTTTTCTTTTTTTTTTTTTATTTTATTTTTATTTTAACACATACTTTAGTCACACAACAAAGAAAAATAATGATTCAAGTATAACTGGTTAGAGCAGCCCTCTGGAAAATGGGAGAAATAGTTTTAGGGCTTTTTCCCTGTCTTCAATTTTCTGCATTTAGCACTGTTTCCTATCCTTCCTTAGAAAAGTCTGAAATATTCTGGAAGTAACATATAGAACTTTCTATTCCACACAATCCCTGTTTTGTTTCAATGAGAAATAACAAAAGCCCACTCAAATTCCAGGCTGCATTTATTTGGTTTCCTGAACTTACAGTGATCAGCATGACCTGATCTGCAGTCATAATGACACTGCTCGTCGTGAAGGTACTTTGTAAAGTATGATCTGCTAGTACTTCGAAAGTGACTCAAGATCACAACAAAGCTTGTGACAGCATTATTGATTTGTATTTGGAGCTTTTTTTCCACTATTTACCTTTTCAGCAGAAGGTGACCTGATAGCTGTCTGCTAAGGAGGTGCACAGGGAGATGGTTTCCAGCTGCAGAAGGTTCTTTATCTGGTATTGGGTGAGATAAGATTTCAAGTTAAAGATTAAGTGTTATAAATGAAGAGACTCTGTTTTTTAGTGTGGGTTTCGTTGTTGGAGTTTTTACCTGTAAGTTTTGATCTGATAAAACTGTTCTATTACAATAGCTTTAGAATAGCAAATCTGGGGTTTCACCCAGCTGTGAATGTTTTAAAAACAGAATCACACTTTGGTGTGAAACTTTCCATTCTCTTCGGAAAAAAAAAAAATCAAATGCTTGAAAAAGAAACGGCTTGAAGATTGATCCACATGGTAAAGGTACCCACAGAAGTTTTTGGTTTGGGTTTTTGGGGGTTGTTTGTCTGTTTGTTTTTTCTGAAAACTAGATATAGGAAAGGCAGCAAAATGGTGCATCCAGGCTAGAACTGGCAGCCAGGCATAAAGGCAGATTTTGATGCCATAATTCACAAGTGTTCTTTTCACACATAGAAGACTTCAAAGTGGAAACTGGATGTGGTTGTCATCTAATTTTGGAAATTACTTTTTCGACCCCAAACTGAGTGAGTTTCTTAAAGACACAGAACTTTCGATTTAGGATTGTCAATAACAGGAACTACATAATTCATGCACTTGTTCACACAATTATCTTCTCACAGCCAAAGGAATTTAACGTCAACTACAAGTACAGAATTATGTGTCAACTGCACCTTTCTCTCTCAAGTCTCCCTTCCTAAGCACCTTCCCAATAATTCATTTAAAGAAGATCTACAGTGATTATTGTAAATATCAGACTCTTAAAGGTCATGGTGACCTAGGAAAAACAAGCGCATTTCTTTAGTGGATGAGTAAACATTGATAAAGTTTAGTCCGGTGACAATGAAGAAACCAAGGAAAGCACAAGGCAAAGCGGTCCCATCAAAGTCAGATGCTGTCTACTACACCCTTATCTGCATTTACTGTTGATTAATTGTTGATCCTGATTTCCTTCCTTCACCAGCTTCTTTTATAACTCACATTAAATTATACAGGATATGAGGCAGACTATTCAAGGCACAACTTTATCAGTTTATTCTGTCTGATTAGCTAAAACCTTCATTGCAATATACAGTGGAATTCATTATGCCTCTACTGGAGTTTAACTCATACATAAAATGTTTAGAATAATCTCTTCAGCCTGAAATGAGACTGTTTTGTTTTCCCTAAACAGATCACTTTTATTTCCAAATCAGTGCAGATAAGGTTAGCTTCAGCTAAGGATTTTTTAATATTTTTTTTTTGGTTAGTTTTGTTAGCTGTAGAAACATTTTTCAGGTAAAAGAAAGAGGGATCAATCCACAACTTTTTATTAATTGCTTAAAGTCATGGGATAGACCAAACTTATGAAGTACCAAACAAATTCTTGTTAAACTCTAATTTTTTTATAAATTATGATTGGTTTTCATTTATGATAACTGATTTTCTGACAAGTTGGTGAATCCACTCTTACTCAAAACAATGCAGGTGCAAAGACTGGACAAACTGGTTTCAATTACTCTGAATATTAGATTTTTTTTGAATGAACTTCAAGAGTAGAAATACATTTTTAGAGTAGTGTATTTAATAAACCTGCTAATGATTGCTGCCTACTTCTAGCTAGATATGAGCTGCCCTTTTTACTGGGTCAGAATTTGAGTTTAATTTTACCTAAATCAATTTTAGACTAAGTAAAAAATTATGGAAACATCAGGCTGCTCTTGATTTTTTGTCTCCAAAGTTTATAAATAGGACAGGAGAGGTTAGAAAAGCTTTATACTGATATGATCCCCTTTCTATGAAATGAAAGTTTTCCTGAGACCTAGCTCAGAAAAACTCTGTTCTCCTCAGATGAAGACCTCTGCTACCATTTCTAGAGGCGTAACACAGCACTGGTGTGCCAATATGTCTTACAAGATGCCTTCATTGCTGGTAGCACCATATCACAGTGAGCATTATTATGTGTTCTTATAATAAACACATTTAGGAATCCTGAGGAGTCTGCAAATATGTTTATAAAATTTTGAAATGGTTGCTTGATACTAATGAGTACTTTTAAGCATTGTTTTGAAGCTTTGTATATTGAATTCAACATCTATTATTCACAGCCACACCAGACTGCAGAAGATAGAAATTGTTTATTAGAAGCTATAAAAATCGAGATTATATCTGTTATGAAGTCCCAGTAATTCATATCTTTGAGGCAGCAACAATATATAGAAAGCAGCAAAAGTAATCAGGAAAGTCAGGGGTTTGGGGAAAAGTGTCCATTATTTCTAATGAACTCTCTTTTACCAGTTCAGAAATTCCAGCGCAATTGCTTTTCTGTGGAGGCATAATATTTTTTATGATGTAATATTTTCTACACAACTGTTCAAATCAATAAACTACTTCTTAAGGGGTCAATTCATTTCTGTTCCACTAGGCCAAAATTAAATAAATTCCCTTGTGCATTTTAAATATCCTCATTCATAGGTAATTAGTCTCTAATAACATAAAATATTTTCCTGTTTTGGATGAATACGTCAGTTAAGCCTGAGGAGATAATTCTTGCAAAACAATACAAACCATACCTTTGTCTCTTCTCCAGAATTTCTACTGTGAAATATCAGAATGTCAGAAGAGAGAGGAAAGACAAAATACTGCTAGCTAGAATTAGGACTAGATGAAAGGCAAATTAATTTTAGCCAAGTGTTTAAAAATCAACCAAGCAAACAAAACCAAAAAAATCTAAACCGAGTTTTGTGTTTCATATGCCTGACTGATGCATGATGCCTGAGTGTTACCTTATCAGTATTACAAGCAATACATGACTGATACCTGATACCTCAACAGAAGGGCTAGTGCTCTTAATAGAATCTGGTCCCTAAATAGAAACGATGTTCACACACAATAACTGTGTTTCACACCAGAAACTAAAGTCTAAATCAAAATTAAGATAATCTGAGAATATCTACATAGAAAATAAAGTAATTTTGCACTGTGCAATCAGCAGTCAGAAGTGAAATATCATCTTTTATCAGTCAAAAATCCCGGGAGTACTGACCAAAATTATGCATGAATTTACTGTAGCAAAGCCAGTCCTGGAAATTTGCTGCAGTTCTAATAAAAGATATCATGCATTTAGAGGGATCGTTGTAATAACTGTCAGATGAATTCTTGTGTGCAGCGCATTTTAGGGTGAAAGGTCACCCTTACGGAGTATCTTTAGAGAAACACAAGGGACAACAACACCCACCGTATTTCTGTATTGCTACATTGAAATGGAAGTTATGAGTTAATCTACACTCTTTTTACCAAGTACCCCAATGACAAAACTGCGCATGTCAGTAAACACACACATACCTTTGTTGAAGCATTTAAGTAAGAGGTTAGCCTTGACATATCTATGACTAATTTACAAACTGAAACAGTTAGAGGTAAACCTCACACAATGTAATCAAAACAAGAGAAATTCCATAATTTTGTTTTGAATAAGCTTACTTTGCCTGAAATACTTGATTTCTCAAGAGTCATTAAAATTTCCTCCTGCACCTCTTGTGGGGTAACTCTATGTATCTCCCTATCACATTCCTATCTATGAATAACATTAGCATACTCTATTAGTATAGTAACATTAATATACATTCAACAATCACACTTTAGGAATTTCACATTATACAGGCTTCTTTTATTCTCATGCCAGAAATTACTTTCAAGCTATTGGGAATAACTCTTCTCCATCCAATATTGTTATAAAAGGTCTTCGAGTGCCTTTACAGAAACAAGTGGCTGCAGGAATGATAGTCTCCAAGCCACAAAAAAAGGGAATGTACATCTGCCTACAATAGTAGCTTAGAAGTCAACTCAAAGAAACTTTCATTGTTGGTTTGGGTGGGAGGTATGGTAGTAATGGAGGACAGCTCAAGTACAGTAGCATCAACGTACATCTCGATGAAAGAGGAAGGTAAAGGCTGATGTGTACAAACAGACAGTTTTAGCCAAAAATGAGCTCAAGTAAATAAAGATTAAATACTCAAATTTGGACGATCTAATTATTTCACATTACCCACTCTAAAGGGTATTCATGCTTTAAGAAATCTACCACTATCTTGCAGGTAATAGAGAAAAATTTTAGTTAGAAATGTAGCAGGAATAAATTCTAGTTCAAAGAAGTGAATGGTCTCTGTGGTTCTTTCTTCTTTCTAGACATAAATATTTGTAATTTAGGAGAATTATTTCATGAGTTCTAGGTTTCATAATGGATTTCTCTTGAGGTTTTGGGTCAAGATTTGAGTATAGCAAAATAGAATAGAGTTCTCTTACATGTGTCTGATGTTAGATTTTGTTGTATCAGATAACAATTTAAATAAGTGTAATTGCCAGAAGTCTTTTACAAAGATGACAGCTCCATTTTATTGTTGTTGTTTAATTCATTAAGTCATCTACATCATGATTTTGAGGTTGTTTTGACTACAAAGGTTCCCCTGGACCTCTTAGAATGAAGTGTTCCCAAGATGGAATTAGGATTGGATGTCTGAAGGCAACCTCCTGGCAAACCTCTGATTATCGTGGCTCACAAAGAAGCTACTTCAGAATGGTTATTCAATCACACAAATTAAAACAGCTTTCTAGAAACGCTTCACATCATTTGGCTTTGCTTGCCATAGCCCTGCACAGGCAATAGGTTTCTCCGAATTGCATCCAGACTGCAATTTCAGAACATGTGTAAGTACCCAGCATGACGCAGCAAGACCAGGCTTGGATGCAACCAGCAAGAGGGCAGCACAGGGCAGTCAGCTACACATCACCTTGAAATGCTGTAGCTCATAGAGAGTTTTATCCAATTGTTTGTCCAATACATGAAAGAGTCAATTCACCAGCTAGTGAAATGAGAAGAAGTTGACATTTTGTTTCCATCTATGAAGGAAGTGGAAGCATGAGAATTTCATATTAGTATTTAGAATGGTTTGGGTTTTCATCTAAAATGCAAATAAGGCAATGCAATTTAGACGCCCTTAGGACTATATTAACTTTGTTTTCAAAAATACCACAGCAGCTAGAATAGTTATTTTTCTGTAACAGACATAGGTGAGGATTTTCTTATAAAGAAAAGCACTAATAATATTTTTACAAGCTCAATCTTGCCCCCCTCCTCAAATTTTGCTTATAAAGATGAATATCTGGTTAGTCATCTCACTATCACAAAGTGAAATTGTTTTATTTTTAAAATTTTTTTACATGATTCAGATCCATTTAGCAGTAAGACCAGCCAAATCTATTTCAAAGGGTTGCTAATAGCATAGCAAGCTTTCAGGAACCTATGTGGAGAGCAAGTTCCAATATATAAGTTACAAAGAACTTTTCTGCCGAAATGTGCACAGAGACATGCTCACACATAAAAACATACATCCCGCCTACATCTTGCATTGTCTTTCAAGACTGAATTAATAATCAGACTCTATTTGACATTTATCATGAAAATTTCTTATGAAACCTAATAGAAGGAAAAGATGTTTAAAAAGAAGATCCAGCCAGCAAAATTTTGTATTTTTTTTTTCCTCTGAGGCTGAATTGCGTCATCAACCCATCACCTCCAAATCTAAAAAGACTTCTTATAAAATTGACTTTTTTCTCATGATGTGTTTGTTGGGGGTTTTTTTGTTTTTTTTTTTTTTTCCAATTGCTCCCACTACTCTAAGTACTAAACTCAGCTTTTCTCTTCCATCTTCACATATGACACTCTCTGTTTCAGGACAAATAAACTGCACCCTTTCCTACACTCTGTCCTAACTTTCTTCAGTTGCTTAAATATAGGAATCCACCTTTAGCTATGATTCTTCCCTTAACTTTTTGGTTTTTCTGTGTTTTCCTTATAGTCTAGCTGATCCAGATCTACAAAAGTACCAAAGCTTTTCTCAGTGAAACCAAATAACAGCAAAAAAGACAGAAATAAATTGACTTGAAATGTGTTTTCTTATCTCTAAATATTTTTGACTGTTTGAATCCAAACTGATTTTAAACATAATTTTGGGTTGCTATAATAAATAAATTAAGCTGAGACACCTTGCAACTGAAGGTCTCAGAAGTTCTCTCCAACAGTGCAGAACAGGGCTTCTCTTCCAGGCTAGAAAGAAGTATCTAGCCGTATGTCATACTACCTTGCAGGTAATCTGGCCAATTTCTATTGTAAAGTTGGCTTTTTTTTTTTTTTTTTTTTTTTTTTTCAGGATTGTATTTGAGGTGATATGTCCATAGTTAGTACAGTACTAAAAAATTGATATGTATACAATTCAGATTCTGAAAGTAGAAATGTTGGTGCAGAAATTGAAAAGGACCTGCCTGCATCTTGTATCACCTCTGTTCTCAAGAGTAAAGCATAGGAGCTATTGCCGCACAGGAACTGTAACGTGAAAGCAAAATCCCGTACTCCTCAGGTTATGGTGTTGCAGGGAAGCCTGGGACCTTCCAACATAACTCCTATGGCTTTCTGAATGAAGAAATCTGGATAGTTTACTGTTATGTCTTTAGTTACAAGAAACAGATTTTAACCAGAGCAACACCACTCATGGAAAAAAAATATGGCTGGAGATATGACTAGTTATATAAATTCACCTGGATGAAACAAACTTTGCTCTTTACTCTCAAAAGTGAAAATTAACCCCTCTGTAAGTTTTTATGGATAACTTGAACAAGTAATAACTTGAAATATTAAATATAGCATTTGCCTTACAGTAGCAGTCACAGAAGATGACAATCTTAGTCTTCACTGATATCGAACTACCGTTCAAAAATGAAGACATGGTGTCTGCCACAAAACTTTTATATTGTAGAAGCAGTTGTAGAAGAGTGAGAAAAGGACAACATTGTTTTCAGTTCCTTTTACAGCGTAGGAAAATGATGATATTCATTATATGTTTCACATAAATAACTTTGATCTATTGATTTCCTTGTCTTTTAATGAAAATATGTGTCAGGATTCTCTTTAATGAATGTAAACTAAATGACGGGCAGATCCACTCCTTTTCACTTTAGCACACATTCTGTCCTCCATCAGGAACTGTCACTTTCTCCAGGAAGAGTTGGTGGTATCACCATCTACCAACTTTCAGAATCTTCCATTTATTTATGAAAAGGTATTTTTATAATGATTAAAAATGGATGCTTTAGCTTCAACACACTGACAAGCATAAACCTTCAGCTAGCTTCTCTTTCTCTCTCAACCTCTTTTGATGTGTAATACAAAAATAAAACCTTTTGTTTTCTATCACTAAGAAAAATTACAGACCCAATAGGATCTGACAATATTTCTGCATCCTTCAGTAATGTAAAAAGAATTTAGTTATGTAACCTCAGAGTTTTGTTTCTCTTGACATGTTGGTTATTGTGTCTTAGAATCTCTGAGAGAAAGATTTATTCCATGGTTAATCCTAGACTTCGATGTAAGAGATTTTAGAAAAGTTCTCTTGAAATGACTTTGAAAATTTGAAGTGTCTAATTAGTTAACCCAGAATGATAAAATCTCTGAGCATAGAAATTCTACAGTTGCAAATACCCAATTCATTTCCAAATCTTGCATTTCACTAAGGAAAAAATCTTAATCTTAGCCTTTTTCTTTCTTTTTTTTTTTTTTTTTAATGCAGCAACAATGACAATTGCTTCCCTTCAGTAGTGTTCAAGTGCCTCACTGAGAATGCTGGGAAAAGTACCAGGAAAACAGTCTTAGTACATGTACAGAAAAAGAAATAGGAATTGCATGGTCTTTAACAGTGTAACATTACATTTCTGTTTACAAAGCTTTTCAAAGCAAAAATAGGATTGTAGCATCAGAAGAGTTTACAGTTCATGTGATCCTCAGAAATTATAAAAAAAAAAATATATATATGCTTTACTCTTGAAGACTCTCTTGATTTCCCTACAGGTAAAATTTTTGATTGGGTTTTTTTGCTTTGTTTTTTTTTTCTTTTTTACATCCATGCTATGAAAACTTGAGCAAAACAACGTTAAACAGACTAATCAAGGGTTGTGTGTTTTTGCAAAATATGCCATACCTTTACCAAGCTTACTAATGTGTACCAAAACCCTGGTTATGTATATACTTAAGAACAACTCTTCAATATTCATTGTGAGCATGAATTTATTACAGATCTTCTCTTACCATGTACAAAGAGAAAAGTTGTGTCTCTGCTCATGGAGTACAACTGACTTAGACCCACGGGAACACCTGTTGTACCAATATCTATTAAAGGAGCCATGAGTCACAAAGAAGAGTAAAAGGTCAATGATGAAGGAAGTCAAATATGATCCCTCTGTTCCTCCTCCTCTCTTACTCCTCCACAGCTTCAGCAAATTTGGAATTATATAGGTGTGAGCACAAGCAAGAGTGAAGAATAGAGCTGAACAGGGAGACATTTTCCAATGCGGTAACAAAGGCCACCATGAGGAAATCCCAGGGATTTTAGAAGTGTGTTGATGAAAAAGTGGAGGAAAAGATACATACAAGTGCAAGGACAGACAGCAGGTCCTTGATCAAGTCTCTCACCCTTACACCCGACTCAGAGCAGTGGGACCTCGTCCTGCAGCTCTGATACTGCAAATAAGTCCTTTTTCCTAGGTTTTGGATAATTGGTACAGGAAAATGTTCCATGTTAAACTCAAGAGTATTTTCAAGGCAGAAATTACATTAAAACTGAGGCACTAACCACAGTTTTCAGTTTTATTAGAAATTATTATACAACACTAATCATGACAATCAACATAAACTATGCTCAAAGTCTTCAGGGCAGGGAGACAATGTTTCAGTACATATGGATCTTCAAGGCCTTTGAGAAAGCAATAGAAACATCTTTCACGTGCCATTGAATTATCTATAAACCCAATATGTCACATGAAAATGAGCTGAAACATAAAAGTACTGAAACATTGGCCTGGCTTCTCTGACAGCTGTCTTCTGTACAGACCTGGACACAGCATGGCTGGAGTTGGTGAACAGCAGAAAAAAAAACTAGGATGGAAAAGAGCTCACCATCCTGCTTTTTGTTAGTTTGAAGGAAGTAAAATTTTAGTTAGAACAATGCTTAAGCCCCTATAAGAACACCTCTCCATAAAATTTTATTTTTCTTACCTCTCATTGCTGAAAAAGAGGGAGATGGTCAGAATTTTTTGTATGTATATAAAATGTGTATTTATATACGTGTGTGTGTGTGTATTTTTATATATGTATACACATATACTTACATATATGTATAAAAAAGTTGTTACTTTTAAAGAGCATTTCTCCAAAAGCAGTTGTAGTCATACTAAGAGGAGGTTGACACTGCATTCAGACAGTATGTATGAAAGAAGTTAGATAAACAGGGACGTCTCATAATGAAGTCTGCTTTGTTGATAAGAGGACAAGCTACCTGAATGCAGAATTCAGCTTGTTTACTGTTGTTGCAGAAATGTACTGTGTCAAGTAGACAGGTAGCAATGAGGCAGTCATTTAAAAATTGAATTTGAAGATGTAAAGTAATTGTTAAATCAGGGAGAGATTTTGAGAAGCTACAAATGCCTTGCTCACCTCCCACTTGGATTTAAATCCAGAAACACTTAAATACAGAGTCACAGAATTTGTCTCATTTGGAATTTTTAAGTTTGATACTGAATTCTATAAATGTACATTAAAAATATAAAAGGGAAGGTTATCGTTAATATTTATCTATATATTTGCTAGCTGGATAGGGACTACACCTGGAAAATCACTGGCTTACTTCAAAGGTGCTCAAAAGAAACTTTTTTATTGTCAGCATTACACAAGCATCTGCCATTTTACAGATTCATTGAAACCTGAACCCTATGGAGGACAAAATAAACAAACAAATAAGGTGCATATTTTACCACTATCAGCACCATAATTAGAGAAAGTCCACCAAAAGGATCTTGCAACTCTCTAGTATGTTTAGTTGCTTAAAATACAATATATGTGAAATACAAGAAATTATAAAATCTATAGAATTATTAGCAAACATTTGTATAATGTCCTGTTCAAGAGGTTAATATGTATCTGCAGGATAAATTCTGCAATCTTTTTGGGTACATGTGGTATGGTACAGCACGTGTTCTCAATATTACCCTACACAAGTATTACTCTTCATGAAAGAGTGGAAGAAATATATTTTACTCTAGAGTTAAAACAAATGTACACGAGCAAGAGCAAAAGAGTAAATCAGTTGTGTTTGAAGAACTTAAGCTCATTTCTCCTTTGACATGCCAAAGAAATCTGTAGGCATAACCAGTGGAGATAAGAATACTAATAAATAAAAAGATCTGACAGATAAATAGAAAGGAAGGAAGAAGAAGGAAAGAATGAAAGAAGAGAGTAATTTAGGAAATCAGCTACCCAGAAGCAGAATTACATACATATTGAATCCTAAGGGGATTTTTTGAGTTTGTTAAATTGACGCAGTCATTGTTAAAGAAGATAACATTTATTCAGGAGTGATTTTTTTAGCCTCCTGCTGCCATAGTGAGTCTCTTCACATCAGTAACCTCACTTCTATTTTCTCTAAATAAGAAAATTATCAATAAGATTTTATTTCAACAATGTTGGCTATACTTGAACATCCTGAGATTTTTTTGCCTTAATACATCCAGATTTAAGATGTAATAACATACAGCAGTAGTATTAGTTGTCTCACAGTTCAATTATTTTTCTTACAGTCATCAATAAGACAGGACCCATTTTGGTTTCTTTAGATCTCTCAGAAGCCTTTGATACACTGAAGGACAAGATGTCTGAGAATACAGACATGAGAGACAAGCTCAACTCACTGCATTCTTATAGTTTCTCTAAGTGAAATGAAAGCTAGAATTATGCATCATCTGTTCCTGGTCTTGGTCATTAAAAAAAAAAAAAAAAAAAGGTGTTTTACTTCGCTCCTATTCTGATGAGCATATATAAGCACACACATTTAGACATATAAATGTATAAGATACAGTAAAATTTGACCCGTTAAGAGTATATCTGAGAAAGCACAGCCTTTTTTGTCTGTATATTTAGATGCAGATGGTGTAATCACTCAAGGTAGTTAGATTAGATTAATTCCCTGAATCATTGGATTCATCCCTTCAGTCTTTCAGAACTGAAAACATTTAAACTGGGAGTTAAGTGTAAATTTTTCTGTCTTCCGGTAAACAAGCCCTCGTAAATGGGAAGAATGGCTGGAAAGTGCTTGCTCACTAACTGAAGATGCAACAAGTGTTATTCTGGAGTACCAGAAGCAATGGTTTCTCATCTGAAGAACAGGCTCACTGATAGTGACCAAGGTTTATATTACAAACATCATTAGACCCCCAACTATATCTGCATACTCAGCTTCAAGCTACTGTTGAAAAATATTGTTCCTCTGATCCAGGAATGTTTTATTTGCATTACAGGTGTATTACTTACAACAGTTTCTTTCCATCCGCACAAACTATTCAATCACTTTCTGCTTCAGTTTGCTTCTTACACAATTACTAGAAAAAAATCTGACAGTTTCTCACTCCAAGAGATATCTGCTTCTACATATCATTCTGTTAATTTTTGGGTTGGAGAGCATATGTGATCACAAAAGGGCTAAAGTGATCTCCCAAAGCATGTATGTTTTTCTATAAATCATATTAGATTACCATGTCTCCTGCTATCAAAAGCTGAGCATCCTGGAATTCTTGCTCATTGTGATATAACTCTCTTGAAATAACAAACCCTAGAAATAAGCACACACTGGCATGAGCACAGTCCACAGGAAATAACAGTCCATGACATTTGACTGAACTGATCTTCATCTCCTTGTGATCTTCGAACTATGAATCTGTGCTGTCTCACCAACAAAACTTCCTACACATGACAACATTTGTGTCTAGCTTCAATAGCTGTCCTCTCAGATAGGTCACTTTCTAGTCTGTCTCCCAGGTGCCACACACCTATTCCACTGAAAACAATCATATTAACCTTAGTGATGACTCTGTTTCTCTCCACTCCATCCTTTATACTTAACTTTTGACTCTCCTGTCCTAGTGCAGGTCTCATGGAAAAAATCACTTGCTCATTCAAACAACAAAAAAAAAGTTTATATAACTTCGTTAACAGCAAAAGGAGGATTAGAGAAAAACTCCCTCCTTTACTGGATGCGGTGGGAAACATGGTAACTAAGGATAAAAAAAAGGCTGAGGTGCTCAATGCCTACTTTGCCTCATTCTTTAGCATGGAATGGCTGTTCCCTGGACACCCAGCCTCAGGAGCTGGGAGATGGGGAGGGGAAGCAGATTGAGGTCAACACAGTTGACGAGGAGGTGGTCAGAGACCTGCTGCACCACTTGGATGCACACAAGTCTGTGGGAACAGATGGGTTACACCCAAGGGTGCTGAGGGAGTTGGTAGATGTGCTCGCCAAGCCGCTGTCTATGATTTACCTGAAATCATGGCTAACTGGGGAGGTGCCATTGGACTGGAGGGTGGTAAAAATAACACCCATCTAAAAGAAAGGCAGAAAGGAGGATCCAGGAAATTATAGACCTATCAGTCTGACCTTGGTGCCAGGGAAGGTCATGGAGCAGGTCATCTTGGGTGCCATTAAAAGTCATATAATGGACATCCAGGGGATCAGGCCCAGTCAGCATTGGTTCATGAAAGGCAGGTCCTGCTTGACAAACCTGATCTCCTTCTACGACAGGGCGACCTGCTTATTGGATGAGGGAAAGGCTGTGGATGCTGTTTACCTTGACTTTAGTAAGGCCTTTGACACCGTTGCCCACAGCATTCTCCTGGCAAAGCTGGCTGCTCGTGGCTTGGATGGGCACATGCTTTGCTGGGTAAAAAACTGGCTGGATGGCCGAGCCCAGAGAGTTGTGGTGAACAGAGTTAAATCCGTTTGGCGGCCGGTCATGATTGGTGTCCCCAAAGGCTGGGTGTTGGGGCCACTCCTGTTTAACATCTTTATTGATGATCTGGACGAGGGGATCGAGTGCCCCCCTCAGTCAGTTTGCAGATGACCCCAAGTTGGGCGGGAGTGTTGATCTGCTCGAGGGTGGGGAGGCTCTGCAGAGAGACCTGGACAGGCTGGAGCCATGGGCCGAGGCCAACTGCATGAGCTTCAATAAGGGCAAATGACGGGGGCTGCCCTTGGGCCACAACAACCCCCAGCAGCGCTACAGGCTTGGGGGGGAGTGGCTGGAGAGCTGCCAGTCAGAGAGGGACCTGGGGGGGTTGACTGACAGCCCGATGAACAGGAGCCAGCAGTGTGCCCAGGGGGCCAAGAAGGCCAATGGCATCCTGGCTTGTGTCAGCAGTAGCGTGGCCGGCAGGGACAGGGAAGGGATCTCACCCCTGTACTCGGCACTGGTGAGGCCGCACCTCGATTCCTGTGTTCAGTTTTGGGCCCCTCACTACAAAAAGGCCATTGAATGACTCGAGAGTGGCCAGAGAAGGGCAACGAAGCTGGTGCAGGGTCTGGAGCACAGGTCGTACGAGGAGCGGCGGAGGGAACTGGGGGTGTTTAGTCTGGAGAAGAGGAGGCTGAGGGGAGACCTCATCGCCCTCTACAGCTGCCTCAAAGGAGGTTGCAGAGAGCTGGGTCTGAGCCTCTTTAACCAAGTAGTAAGCGATACGGCAAGAGGTAACGGCCTCCAATTGCACCAGGGAATGAATGTTTAGACTAGATGTCAGGAAGCATTTCTTTACAGAAGGGGTTGTTAGGTGTTGGAATGGGCTGCCCAGGGCAGTGGTGGAGTCCCCACCCCTGGAGGTGTTTAAGAGTTGGGTCAACATAGCGCTGAGGGATCTGGTGTAGTTGGGAACTGTTAGTGTTAGCTTAATGGTTGGACTGGATGATCTTCAAGGTCTTTTCCAGCCTAGACGATTCCGTGATTCTGTTATTGTTGGCTAAAAACAGATGACAAAAAATTTTTATTTCTTTCAGCTGGAAGATCATTTCTGTCACTCGTATTTTAAAGGGGATTATTTTGACATCTAGAGAGAAATACTGAAGGCAAATTTCAAATAAAAATTAGTTGTACTCATAAATAACTCACTGCCTGAAAAAAAAAAACAAACCCTGACTAATATATATCTGATAAAGATATTCAAAGCTATGGTGGGTCGACTACTTAATTAGTATGAGTTAACCAATGGCACAGCTAGTTGTAGTGAGCAGGTTTCTGATTTTGTTAGGAATGGCACAATATAAAATATCCTGTGGGTGGGATTTTTTGCCTGATTTTATTCAGAATGAAATTACTTTCCTAACAGGCTTGTTTAGTCTACTGCCATTTTGCAAAATCTGTCATAAATACATAACTCAAGCAATTCAAGAAATTCAAACAAACCCATCAATTAATACCAGTGTGTACAAGGCAGCAGCAAAATCATTTGTGTCACTACAATTTAGGTCACAGTCTCAAACTTTCTTTACAGTGAGATAAATTCCAAGCTGTGAGAGGTGGATGCATGTAGGACAGTAAAAGTGCAACAGCAGTTCAGCGAGGGACATTAAGAACATTAATGAACAAACATAACAGTCTGAAAATGAAACTATTAAGAATGCAGAACAGTTCTCTGTAAAAATAAAACCAGGAAACCGTAACAGTTTAAAATAAAGGCATTCCCAACAGATGCACACAATGCAACTGAATGCAGAAACTCTTCAAATAGAGTAGCTAATTTAGAATATAACTGAGTCCTGCACAAAGAAACTAGCAAGAGCATATCGTTAATTGAAGACAAAGCTGTGAATTAGTCTCAAAACAAACATTTGGTATTATTAAATTCTATGCAACATACATGAAATTAGTCTAGCCGGAGATGAGAGGTGTTGCATTTTTCCTCTCATAACAGGAAAAGCTTCTCATAGTGGAAGCATTTTTTTAAACCGAATTACTGCTTCAGCAGCAACAGCCACCCATTGTTTGACTGCTTGTGTTCCCAACATTTCCTTCAATATCAGCCTACAGGTTTCTTTGGCAGTGTGTCCACTATAGAAGAATTAAAGGTTGCTCTCCGTTTGTCCATGAACTGTGACTGCTGTATGTAGCAGACTCGCATTCCTTTTAAGTGCTAAGCCAGATGGCAGGTATAGGATGCCCGGCTGACATTTTTAGCACTGTATGCCATGTATGACCATTTGAAGGATTCCAACATCAAGCAATAACACTAACAAGTTCTGGAAGTGTTTAAAATAGCTGAAAGCTCTATAGCTGAAGTGCTTCAAGCCTGCAGGTCTAGAATTAACATTGTTCTTCAAGGCAACCTCTGGAGAAAGCTTGTTTGCATACCTCTTTCCAGATAATGACAGAGAAGTAAACACTTCTGGATGCTTCAGTAATCACTATACTTGTTTGTTTAGAGTCTATACTGTACGTGATACCACAGGCTGAGCTGGAAGAACAGTTAAAGATAATGGTTTATCTTAGAAATAAAAATGAGGACCATGATTCCTGCAGAATGGCTTCATATAAAATTAATTATTCATTTACTTAAAAAGAGAAAAGAGATTCTGACTCACAACTTGAGTCATTAAGAGATTTCATGTGCTTCTTAGTGGCTTCCTTAACTTTCACCTTTTTTTTTCTAACTCCATCATCTTTTTTTTGTTTTTGACTTTTCTAAATATCAGACATAATACAACAAAAATTACATTGAGAGAGGTCTAAGACTAATGCTGGTTAAAGAGGTACATGTGCTATTAACTTTCTGTGATTTGCCTTGTTAACCAGACACACTTAAAAACACCCAAACAAGTAAACTTTAGAGAGATCTCTGATGAAGGTTACCAAAGGAGGAAGAAGAGATGGAAATTACTTCTTTCTACCAGTTGGTCCTCCGTGTCATTTTTAAACTGGCACGATTTTTGCCTAGGCATAATGCCATCCTAACAGACGGCCATAATTGCTGTTATTCAGGGGAAACCAAAATGTGCATCAGCTTTGAGGATTTGGGTAATATTCTTATCCAGGGGATATCAAAGCAGAAATCTAAGCCGGATTTTCTTCTCAGTTATAAAGGTGTAAAAGTGTACAAATGAAAAATTGATTTTCTTTTACATATCAGTTTTAGATCTATTTAGATATGAATCTTTACAAGTTGCTTCTCAAGGCTGATCATTTTAGGTTATCAGTCTTACAAGACTGGCTGCACACTTGGCTTGATCCTGATTTCTGTGAGTAGAAGATCTACATTGACCATTTGGTTTGAAGACAGATACTACACTCAGACTCGGAACTCCTCAGTTACCCATACAACCTACACAGTGTCTCAGTTTTTCATCTCAGGTCTTTATTCTGTTAGGGAAATAGAGGAAAATAGATGGACTGGCAATAACTCAAGCTTCATCCTACAAGCAATCTGGATACAACCAACTTAAGCCTCGCCTTGAATACAGTTAATAAAAAAAACCAAACCAAACCAAAACAAAACAAAAACACATTATTACAAGCACAGGGTTTTTTCCTTTACCTGGTCTGACTGCTTCTGGTTTTAGACTGGCTCTACCTTACCTTAGTACTCTACCTTAATGCATAACATACCAGTAAAATCAGATTTGGATTTCTTACTTCCTTTTCCTTTCAAGACTCTACAAGAATAACTGTCATAAAGGAACATCTTTTATTTGATAACAATATAATACCTAAAAATATGCTGTCTCACTTGATCTTATATTGACTACCAGCTTGGTGAGACAGCCTTTTCTCTGAGCCCAAAACTAAAAAAATATCATCTTGTGGCTCTACTTTTTCTGCTTCCTGCTGGTTTGATGTGCTTTGCTTTCTCTGAGAAGAGAACATGGGAATTATAGATCCTACTTAGACATTGTATCTTAATGACTCTTCAGGTTGTAGCAATCACTGGAGAACACTCAAGTTTTTCTGTCTACTGTGAAAAATAAAAAGATTTGGTTTTTTCCCTACAGTAGAGAATCAGCATGTTAGAGCCAAAAAACAACCAACAAAAAAACACAAAAAACCTTCACCTTAATATAATGTGCACACTTTTTTGCATAGACCACCTAGAAAAATGTCTATAGAGAAGACTAGAATTGTTACATGGGAGTCAGTTAAACATATAATGCACGTGCGTTAGATATGTCATGACCTCAGGACCTGTTCATCTTCTCTACTCAGTGGAGTCTGAAGTAGTTCTTCCAAACACCCTATTTTTATATTAATGTTAGACCTAATGCTTTAGCCACACATTTAAATGTCAGGAAAAAAAGAAACTAGTCGAATTATTTCTGAGTAACAGATTTATACACAATTTGTTTTCTTTTTATCATAAAACATGCACAACTATTCTCATACGGCTTTAAAAATCCCTTGCGGTATTATTAATGTAACATAACGTCTTCTTCTAATCAAAACTAATAAAACTAGGGAAGAAAGCCATAGATGTAAGTAAATGTGAGTTACATCTAGGAAAACCTGAACTACAGGTGAGATCAAACAACTCAGATGTCTGCAAGCAATGTTAGAGTAGAAAAAGAATTTGAAAGAAAACCATAGCCTGCATTTATAGCTAGGACATGATCATGCATCTGTCAACAGCCTCCAGTCTAAACCCAGCTGATTGCTGTCACCCTTGCCCCACAAGCTATTACTCCTGATGATTTTGCTAGCTATGGTTCTCATATAATTGTATGATAACCTCTTTCAGTCAAAACTATTTGTTAGCAAAGACCTGATACTTACTTTGCTGAAGCTCACATTGTCTAATTTATCAAAATAGATTAAAGATTCCTTTCAGAGAGAGTACAAAGCTAGTTACAAAATATCGTATGTTTCAATATTTCATAGAATCATCATAGAATGGTTTGGGTTGGGAAGGATCTTAAAGATCATTTAGTTCCAACCCCCCCGCCATAGGCAGGGACACCTTCCACTAGCCCAGGTTCCTCAAACCCCCATACAATCTGGCCTTGAACACTGCCAGGGAGGGGGCAGCCACAGCTTCTCTAGGCAATCTGTTCCATTGTCTCACCCCCCTCACAGCAAAGAATTTCTTCCTTATATCTAATCTAAATCTAACCTCTTTCAGTTTAAAGTCATTACCCCTCATCCTATACCTACACTCCCTGATGAAGACCTCCTCCCCATCTTTCCTGCAGGCCCCCTTTAAGTACTGGAAGGCTGCTATAAGGTCTCCCCGGAGCCTTCTCTTCTCCAGGCTGAACAACCCCAACTCTCTCAGCCTGTGCTCATATGGGAGGTGCTCCAGCCCCCTGATCATCTTCATGGCTTCCTCTGGACCCACTCGAGCAGGTCCGTGTCCTCATTATGTTGGAGGCCCCAGAGCTGGACACAGCACTGCAGGTAAGGTTTCATGAAAGCAGGGTAGAGGGGAGAATCCCCTCCCTCGACCTACTGGCCACACTTCTCTTGATGCAGTCCAGTGCACAGCTGGCTTTCTGGGTTGCAAGTACACATTGCTGGCTCATAGTCAGTTTTCCATCCACCAATATCCTTAAATTGTTCTCTGCAGGGCTGCTCTCAATCCACTCTGCACCCAGTCTGTATCTCTATGCGGACCTTGCACTTGGCCTTGTTGAATTCCATGAGGTTTGCGTGGGTCCACCTCTCAATCCTGTCCTGGTCGCTCTGGATGGCAACCCCTCTCTCCAGCACATAGACCGCACCACAAAGCTTGGTGTCGTCAACAAGCTTGCTGAGGGTGCACTCAATCCCACTTCCCATGTCACTGACAAAGGTTAAATGTCACTGGTCCCAACACTGACCCCTGAGGAACGCCACTCATCACTGCTCTGCACTTGGTGAGTGGTCCATCCATCTAACCCACATCTCTCCGACTTAGAGACAGATGTACAAGACGGTGTCAAATGCTTTGCACAAGTCCAGATAGATGCTGTCAATATTGGTAGTGGTCAGTGCATAACCTGTACCAAGTATACTGTTCTGTGTATATTAATAAACTGTGTTTACTTTGTACTTACAGTTTTCTTCATTTACATTTAACTAATCAGCTTGAACTGATGTCTTAGTGTTATTTATTTATGGCTGTGTTTTTCCAAAATGTACAGAAGCAGTTTTTATAGGTTACATTATTTCCAAAATATTTTACCACCCTCGAAGTACAGTTTTAATTAAAAATGCCTAATACTTTACAGTGCTGAATGACCTGCACTTTCTCTGGCTCCAGAACTGAGTCACAGTAATTGAAATTCTTAGTTTCAGCGTCAGAGTTTCAAAGTAAAACCTAACTATGACAGCGTGGCTCATTAACCCCTTTCAATTGCTTTAGGTGCTTTCAAAGGTGTTAGCTGCTACAGTGAAGGAGAGCATCTGAGAACAGACATAGATGATAAGGCAAAATGCATCTCTGTTACTAAGCGGTATATCATCTTTGTGACAACATTCCCCTGGAATCCTGACAGAGGAGAAGTGTTGACTTTTCTTGTAGTAGAGAAGTTACAACTAATCCTGCAGGAAATTTTAATCTTAAATTTAGTCCACTTTATTTGAAAAATGGGCATAAAGCACATTTCTATCTTTGAAGTATTCAAAAAAATAATCCCACTGAAGTATAGTATTTACTATTCTCAACTGTTTTTGACAGTAACTCTCAAGTGACATCTACAATGAGAGACTGAAAACTGAATTTGATTAGCACCTTAATCTTAACATATTGCTTCACAAATATTAACGGAACTTTTTCCACCAAGTTAGAGAAAAACTGTCTCATTATGATAGCAGATTGACTACTACTTCAATTTTAAATTTAAATCAACATTTTATACTGAGACTATTATTTGTTTATATAAGTACAGTAAGAAAATACAACTTTAATTTTAATAAGCAATGCATGTAGTCATGTAATCGATATTGTATTTTTGGTCTATATTTCACATGTTGAGTTTGAGGAATTATGTTGAAATTGGATAGTGATCTCACTTTGCATGTTGTTTCTGATAATTTAGTGCTATTTTCTATCAAAGATAATTTTATATATGTTTAAACTACAAAAGAAATACATTTTTTTCCCCAGTTCACTATTGATATAAGGGGAACCAGGAAGTCAAATAACTACATAGGATGCCCTCAGATATAACCTCTGCAATGTAGAAATAATATAACTGCTAATGCTCTTATGTTTGATTCACATCATTATACTACCGTTCTTTTGAAGTATGGAATGTATCAGGATATAGTAACTGCTGTGCTTATGTTACCAAGACATTCCGAACAAAGCAGAAGTACTCACATCTATGACTCAGCCAAGGATATTAACCTAATTATCTGTAATGAAGAGGATACTGTGCTCCCTCACTTAAATTTCCAGTGAAGTTTCCATATCTTATCCTCCACCCAAAGTCTTAAAAAGAATTTCTGGCTCCTACATTATATTTTTGCATCAGTGATCTGTTGAAAGGTAGAGGAGCACTATTTTCTGTGTCTGGTTCGGATTCAGCATCAAATTATGGATGCCTGGCCAGGACAGTTCATCCAGTGTGTATTCAATCCCAAACACTCTCACTGTCTCTGGCAAAGCAAAACTCAACTCTGAACTGTGTCACCTGATCATGCTATTTAGTCGAATTAAACATAACAAAGACTGGTAACATCAAGTCCAAGTCTTCTCTTGCTTTTCACCATACCTACTCTATATTTGCTACCTAAAACAGAAATCGATAATTTATGACCCCATAAATATTGTCCAATACCAAACACATGCTTTAACTAATGACAGAGTTTACCTAAAATCAAATTAAATTTACTATCACTTTCATGCTATTTTAGTTCATATGCCCATTTATGACTTTTTAAAATCTCATTTTATTATTTCAACAACACCCTCAAAAAACAAAACAAAACAAAACAAAACAAAAAACAACCTATTTTGCAAGATTTATTAATTTATTCATTTTACTGTAGTCTTTACCTAAGATACTCCTGTGGAAGAAGTTTGCAATGGAATCAGCTTATGAAGTGGAAAGAGTTTGTAAAGTTAGTTATATCTGGACTTTTTCTTTATGTTCACAACTTTCCAAAAAATACAAAAATGGAAAAATTAAATATTGAATGACAGAACATGGATATTCCAACAATGTCTGAAAACTATTTCAAGCTGTCACCAGCATTTTAATTATATTTACAGTTCATACACTAAGTGACGATCATATGCAACAATCTAGTCACAACAGATGTTTCCTTTTGTATCTACTTACATATTATGTATGTATGAGGGTGCAGAAGGAAAACATTTTAGAAAAGTGGACAAAAGAGGATATTTAACCATGTTACCTTTTTGACAGGTGGTTAGAGAGAAAGTAAACATACCACGGAAATTACAAATTTCAAATGCTGCTGCAGATTTTCAGTTTGTTATTGCAACATCAACAAATGACAGTTCATTTCAGTTCTGGTCAACAGTAACAACTTAAGCCTTATTTTGAAGGGTGTGGAACATCAGTTATTTATCCAAGCTAATCTAAAACATGGTCTACATTCCAGGCTCAATTCTATGTTGCTGTAAGGTGAATAAATAGGTCATTCAGTAATTTCTATTGCTCATACCTGACCTGTCCTAAAATACCTGACCTGCCCTAAAATACACAATGAATTTCCAGTTGCTTGTAACAGAATAAGATAGTGGGCACCACCTCTCCCTTAAACACAATGATCCATTTGCCCTGCTGTACCAGCCCCAAAAGAAAAAAACTCTCTGAAGTGAACAAACCCTATTCTAAAGCTATGTTAATGTTCATCACCGCGTTTCTAAGGATTTGAAAACTAGGGCCTTACAAAACTTTCCCCAGAGAAATAAGGAGCCAGCATGAAGATAAGGAAAACAAAAAATTACTTCTATTTTTCCCAAATTCTGACTTTTATCGAATGTAGTTCAAAAGACACGTTTTCAGACATATGACAGAAACAAAGCCTGTTGCTGCATTGCATGATGAAACATCATGCATCTAAATAGAGTTGACAGATTATCCCAAAGAGCGGGCTGACAGTACAGCTGTACACCACTCCCTCTAGTTGTTTCTGGCACAACAAAAATATTCCTGCACACCATTGCACAGTATGGACATGCTAAATGTCTTATATGATACATGTTGCACATGATCTCACTTTTCTAGAACAAGATAAATCTAAAAGTACATCCATTTTCTTATTACTGAAAGTACTCCAAGTACAGAATACATTAGTAACTGAACTGAGATTATTTTTCAACTATATTTCTCCCCACAGTTATCTAACTTGACTTGGTTGAAAGCAGACCATGCCAAAAGAAAAAGCATTTTGACCTAAAGTATTTATTTCTATGGACAAGATGGTATTTTACACAATATAAAAGACAACAAAGAAGGAACCTCTAAAACACCTTTAAATGCCCTGTTCTTTGTCTTTTGAATGATGAGGAAAAAATCTTCACCCAAATCTTCCAGTGTGGAGAGGCAGGGGAAAAATCCAACTAAAAGTTATATTAATTACTTGACGTACTTATTTTTGAGTCTACAGTCTATGTAATTTCTAGTGATGTGACATGAATCATCCTCAGTTTTCCTGGGAAGGAATAATCCCATGCACTAGTACACGTGGCTTCCCAGAGAAATTGTGCAGTCTTCCTCTGTGGAGAAACTCAAAACCCAACTGGAAATAATCCTGGAAAACCAGTTCTAGCTGACGTGCTTGATGAGGGGAGTAGGACCAGATGATCTTGAGAGGCCCGTTAACTCAAATCTGTGAAAAGCTTGGCAAAATAGCTCACTGTATGCAGAATGTAACATTTAATTTACTTATCTGTCATAATAAGTCGTGTGCCCTGAAAGACATTTTTAGAATAAAACCACCATTGCTTTTTGACACCATTGTCTTTACTTTTCATTAAAAAGAAACCACAGACTTTTCCTAGCTTAGGTTTGTGCAAGGGAAAAATAACACAAGGAAACTGAACGACAGAAACTTTTTTAATTTACAGCGCTTACCAACTCTCAGAGGACAGAGGAAATATTCTTGAAGTGTCAAAAGTTTGCAGTTCACTTGTTTCCAACTATCTGACGTTATGCCACAAGAATCCAACTTGCAGCATGGGATAATTAAAAAGGGAAACAGAAAATTATTTGGCTCTTATTTAAAGCTTCCAGTGGGAAAGACACAGACAAGTCTACACGATGTAGTACCTTGATAAGAAAGCCTTTGGGCTCCATTCAGAGCTACAGACAGAATGTCATCTTCCTCAAAGGCACATAGCCTTTAATTCCATAGACTTAGGTGTCTGGATTGTGTTTCAGTGGCTTAAAAGACAAAGAAGCCTCAATAGACTTAAACTTTCCACTGATGTAAAGGAGAGTAATTAGGACTTCAAAACGGACATCATCATTTTGCTGCCCTTAAAACTGAAATAAGGGTGAACAGAGAACTAAAGTCCGAAACAGAAATAAAGACAACTTATCTTCCTTTCTAAGGGAAGACATTTTGGCAAGTATAGAAATAATACTGAGAAATCATTCCTGACATTCATCTTGACACTCTTTCTAAATGTCACAATGCATATCATATCTAAAAGAAGTTTTGATTTATTGATTAGGAACTTAAGGTCAGGGTATCACAGGGGCTTGTGCAGAAAGAAAGAGTATCTGAGAAATATTGTTACATACAGGAAAGATTACCTCTTTTACTATATTCTTAAGGAAAAATGTATCATTTGAGTTTCTAAATAAGCCTGTGAAAATGATTGTAAGCTAGAAGCCTAACTCCAGAAAGATTCCCTTGAAACCTGCTCTTAGATCTTCTAAGCATGTTAATTTCTATTATCAATACGCAGATTAGTCACGTTCAAGAATGGTCAGGTGGTTAACAGATTACTGAAGTGTATAAAATCTGTAGGAATGGATATTATACAAATTTGAGTGGCATTTTTTCTCATTTTTTTAAAAGTAGCTATTTAATGTAATGTTTCTCCTTATTTTATATATGTGGGAAACTTCACTATAAATCAAGATGTTACTTTTTATGTGAAATTGTCTTTACTTAATAAAAAAACTGTTTAGTATCTAAAGTTAACTTTAACTGATATTTCCATTTTTTCCTATCTGCTTATAACTTGCTTAAAATCATGAATTCTCAAGTCACATATATTATTTCTCATAGAAATAGTTTTACTTTAAATACACAATGAAATTTGTTAGATACATTTCAAGTCTTTTTCCATTTTATATCAAGAATTTCATACGAGATTTTTTCTAGTTTTGAAACAGTTTTTATAAGTCTCAACTCATTTTCTTCTAGATTTTGAACCTTCAGTTTCCATTTCTATCTTTCGATCTGAACTCGCCTTAATGTTTAGACCTAACAAGCAGTGAGAGCAGATTGTAAAAGAATGGTTTTCTTTATTCAAGTTAATTATCTAGCAGCTGAGCAGCAAATGACTATGACAGTGCATTTTGACATAATGTAATAATAAAATAGGAAAAAGTTAAAATTTCATAGAGAAAAAGTCAACATCAGGGATATTAATAATTGAATATTTAGGAGTTTTAGCATTTAATTAGCTGATTCGTTTCATCATGAGTATTCCACAAGCCATTCTTTAAGCATAACAATATAAATACATTTTTTCTCATTAATATAATTTAAATCATCTCTCTTCAAAACTGATTCTGACATTTCATTTGTCAGGTATTGATGTATAAATCAGTTGAAATGAGTTGTGGATGTATTCTTTTCCCTTTCACTCATCATCATTCTCTCCCATTGATCTCTTCATGGAAGAATTTTCTATCATTTCTTTCTAAATATTTCCCCCTGTTCCTCATTTATACTTCAAAGTTGCATAAATTAACTCAGCCACTGCTCTTCTCATCACTCAAAAGATGTCAGTCTTTACCCCTCTTTATATACCTTCCCATTAGGTATAATTTCCATTATATTCATACAAAAAGTCATCAAGACCTTGTACTAGTTTATGTTCATTGTTACAATTTATACTCGTCATGCATTGATACAGACTGCACTGGAACAGCAACTAAACACCACACAGGCGCTCACTTACTCCCCTCTCAGCAGGATGGGGAAAGAGAATCAGAAGGGTAAAAATGAGAATACTTGTTGGTGGAGATAAATTTAATTTAATAATAATTAAAATAAAATAATAATAAGTTGTAATGAAAAAGAAAATAACGAGAGAGAGAAATAAAAGCCAAGAAAAACAAGTGATGCAAATGAAAAGCATTGCTCACTACCAACTGACTGATGCCCCGTCAGTCCCCGAGCAGTGTGTCCCCTGTCAACCTCTCTCCCAGTCTTACTGTTGAGCACGACATCATATGGTATGAGCTATCCCTTTGGTCAGCTGGGGTCAGCTGTCCTGGCTGTGTCCCCTCCCAGCTTCTTGCACACACCCAGCCCACCCGCTGGTGGGGTGGGGTGAGGAGCAGAAAAGGCCTTGACTCTGTGTAAGCACTGCTCAGCAGTAACGACAACATCCCTGAATTATCAACACTATTTCCAGCACAAATCCAAAACATAGCCCCATACCAGCTACCGTGAAGACAATTAACTGAATCGCAGTCAAAACCAGCACAATGCCTTTATTTGTGTGTAATCTTAATAAGCCAAGGTTCCATATGCATACTTTGACATTCTTTCTACTGTTAGACCAAATTGCACCAAGTAATTTCACTGAAGTAAATAAGTGTCATACCAGGCAAATCTGACCCTTCATAGTTCTGGTTTTATCCTTTCTTTTGCCCTGCTTGTTTGTCCACTTCATATGTTGTCGTTATGAGCCCACTATGATTGGGTAAGTGTGAGGGTGCATTTTCTTGTAAAGTACCTGACTGGGTCAGTGTCAAGGTAAACGAGCTAGTTTGAAAAGCAAAGACCAGAGAACATGCGTTACCCACCTCAAAATTTAGTGAATGCCGTTTAACTCTTGCTTGTTCTAAGACAATACGAGGGAAATTAGGTAACAACACTACATGCTGCAAATTGCTCGAGGCAGCTTATATCCAAAATATTGTATTGAGATCGAATTTCAGTGCGTTTGTAAACGCATACATACCCTATCTCATCCCTGCATCATATTCATCTTTCTTTTTTTTTTTTTTTATCTTTAAAGTTGGTGACTCACTTACTTCATGCAATCAAACACTGGCTTTCCGGCACCTTATTGAATCTGTTCGCAGGCAAAAGTAATTTAGAATGCTTTACACTTCACATTATAAGCTCAAAAGGTTATATCTGAGTTTAAGATCACAACATAAATTTTTTTGTGGGTTTAATGACAAATATCTTTCCCTTCTATAATACTTTCTGTCAAGCAGAAACCTCAGAACGATACCAACATAGCCAAGTTTCTGTCCAACAGAAGTGTTATCCTGGGTTTGAAATCAAATTGTGCATTTTGATCAAGGAACTATCAGCACACTGTGACTTTTTAATACATAAATATATGTACGTTTTTTCTGCGTCTAAAGTGCTCTCTCGGCTCCTCTGTTACCTGCTAAGCACTTGACAGTTAAGATCAGTGGTTCCACAGCTCATGACCTGTTAATGCGACCTACCTGTGATCTATTACAGATGCAGGGTCTATGATTTTGCAAAGCACCCTACCTACCTACAACAGTCCCTCTTGTAAGGCAAATCAATCATTCACATTCTTCTTATTTATCAGCAGCTTCTGCTGACAGAAGCTGAAGCGGCACATCTCTTCTAAGACTCCCATATATTTCATCCTATAGTATTATCTATAGCCATATTTTTTCATTTTGAGAGCTACTTTATGCTTGCAAAATACATTTGTCAAAACCCTCAGCATTTACAAATGCACAGTAAAGGTTCAATATAGTATCAGGCATAGTGGTTTTGCTTTACAATTGCAAAATTTGCTTACACAGATGCAGAATTTCCAAGCTTGCAATATCAAAATTAACAATTCATGTTCAATCTGTCAGTATTAAACCTTAAACATCTGATTTTCTCAGTTATTCTAAGGACGTGCAGTAAGATTAAGTTGTTTATTTCTTACCCACAGACCTTCGCATCTGCAATGCATGTACCAAATCTATGTAAACTTAAAGAGACATAAAAGATCTCTTCCATTAGAAGAGGTTAAAAACCCTCCCAAACAACAACAGAACCAATGACTGAACCAGTCGGGAACAGGGAATACTTCCATCGTCTTAGACAAAATTTTTAACCTACTTCTGTGTTTAATGCTTCACAACTAATTCTTTTCTATCTACGCACTGAAGCATTTAAAGTTTTAAGGGGAAAAACAATCTGTTCAGTTTCAATACACAAGATTCATTAACAGATTTTTTTTTTTGCTATGCTCTCCTTGAATTAGAACATCTTTGAGGGCACTGCATGTGTAATGAAGTTATTTGTGTATAAGTTCTGTAACATGAAGACATTCTACCAGCCTACCAAAGTCTCTGGAAAGGTCTTTCCCTGCTTTCTAAGACAACAATAATTGTCACCACTACACTAGGGAAACTGTAGAACACAAAGAGTAAGCAGAGGCATGGATGGACAATACTGGAGACTGAGACTCTACATAAGTTGTCCACAGTGACCGAGGGGACAATCATAGTCCGTGTTAAATTTGTGAGTGCATACAGCAAGCACCTCCTTCTTTTCAGATATTTTATTTCCCTGACATATAGTTTGCAATACTCTCTATGCTATATAAGAAGTTCAAAATTCTAAAAGGAAATACTAACTCCTGCTTTTAGAAATTAGTTTGTTTGCTTATAGATGTGTTCAGGAAAATGACAAGGACTAACTGTATCCTTTTCTGTGTTCAGAAGATGACGATGGCATGAAAAATCAGGCCAGATATCTTTCCAGATGATTTCCCACTGAATATATGGAACATTTCTTCAGTTTAATAGTGTTTTCTGATAGAGTGAGTGGTTAGCAGAAAAATATGGAAGATGAGAACCTCAATCCCCGTTTAACAGAAATAAATAAATACCAACAAAACACAGTCTTTCCCACAAATAAAAACAATAGGTCTTCAACAGTACTATTTTAAAACCTGACTTTGGAAAGAGATCTAACTAATTTGGAATATCCTCGCTAGAACAGAATGGAACAGAAGAGGACAGAACAGAATAGTTTCAGTGGAAGGGACCTACAATGATCGTCTAGTCCAACTGCCTGATCACTTCAGGGCTAATCAAAAGATAAAGCATGTCATTAAAGGCATTATCCAGCACAAACAACATCCAGAGGCTTTAATTTACTTTTTCTGGTTATTCCAAATATGATTCACAGCTCTAGATAGGCATTTCTACTTATAGTTAACATACATTTCCAGGAATCAGCAAATCCTTCCTTTACATACAAAGGCAACCCTTTTCCTCAAAGCTATTCTCCTTATAACTGCTTTTTTAAAAGCAAGTACAACTGTCCTCCATCCTCCCTGAACCTGGTAGTGGAAGATCTATGACACTCGTCTTTCTCACAGGCACTGCAGGTAGTCTTTCCCTTTGTAAAAGGATACACAAGGTGAAGAACATGTTAAGGATTCTAACCCCCAAAATGTTCTATCTCGCAGCTGCTCTGAGTTACAGCACACTGATCTGGATGCATTTTTAGTTTCAAAAACACTAACAAGGTGTGAAGCGTTTGCAACTGTGATTACAAAACCAGAAAGGACACAGGGTGGTTATGACTGAGGGAATTAATGTTTGGCACCCCAAGGGACTGCAGGAAAATTTTTTGTCCTCCAAGGCATTTGTAAAATGACTCAGAAGTGTGGTTATCATCACTTCTTTTTTCCTTTTTTTTTTTTTTTTTCCCCTAAAGAGCAAGATAGTGTTAATGCTATCCTAGTTAAGATTGCTGTCAAAACTATTTTTTTGTCTTTAGTACAGAACAGAATCTGTCCCACACCGTACAGGAAGCACGTCAACAGAGGGCAAGAAAACCAAATTTGATTTTTTTTAGTTATTAAAAAAAATTGTTAAATTTATTAGCTCATACTGAGTTTATAAATTTTTAACTGATAAAAATTTCTGAGGCAAAGAGAAAGTATGATATGTTTTCCTTTATTTAATTATTTCCTTTAATTTTTATCTTTTTTTTAAACATACTGTTGAGCATTCTGTTCTGTATGGCCTCTGTCCCCCAAGTACAACACAATCTGATGCTTTTAAAATCCAGACAGATTTATGGAGACTAACCAAATACTGGGACAACTTCCACTCAGCAAATTGAATGACTTGAACTCAGATGTTAATGGAAAACACTCATCCAGCCATATTCTTCAGTCCTATCGGACTGCTTGAATCTGTGAGTTTGCTGTATATGTAGAGTGCTTTGAAAGCTAAATTCAGTTCTCTTCCTTAATGCATAAGTTTACTCACAAGAACTTCACTTGTGAACTAGCACCAAAAATTCCTCATCCTTCCTCTGCAGTAGCCTGTCAGTTTGGGAACTGCATAGCAGTCTACACAGCATTTATAAGGTTACTAAAAGAAGTTGTGAAGAGACACACACACAGAGGGAATGTTTTTCACTGTGGAAGGGTGTTTAATTGTAGGAGAGCTGGAAGTTTTGCATAAATGTGATGAAAAGTGTGAAAGTGTAGGAAAGCCTTAATCCAAAACACTTGCACAGACCCTCAATAAAGCTGGAATGGGATCAACAACAGGGTGCTCGTGACTGCAGTCAGTTGATTGGAAGAGTAACTTAAACAATGATAAAGTTTGCTATTAGACAGGCTCTATTTGTGAAGCTGATTGCAGTTTTCTGCATAGCTCACATTTTCTTTCCAGTATGCTCTTCATCATATAAAGCAACTGAAGCCCTCTCAAAGCTTTCCTAGTATTATTTCAGTATTAATCTGATGCAACATAGTAATCTATGGTAAGCCACGCCTACCAGTTGACTGAAAACTCCAAACCTCGTCAGGAGACAATTAGTCCCCAGTTGCTAAAAGTTTTTTCACAACAAAGGCCTTTCAAACTTAGGAGCCAAGTTACTTTAACAGAGTCTGTTGAATCACATCACTTTTGAAGCCTGTGACCGGTGTTTCAAGCGTAAATGAGCACCTGACTCTACACATCTTCATAAAGAAATAGTTATGTGGCACGGTATTAGGATGCTGCCTTAAAAAGGCAGCATCTCCAGGACAGCTGTTATGGGTGAGCTAGAGACACCACTGTTTGTTACTCACAGCAGAGTCCGTATGCTTCCTTGGTTAAGTCATAGTCTTAGGTGCAAATCCTGCTACAAACCAACTGAATGCTCTTTGTACTGCAGCAGCCATATAATCTTGCAAATGAGAATGGGATGCTAGTATTCAAGCGCTGTTTATGGGTCTTTCTGCACTAGATGGAGATCATACATCATTCACTACCTGTCACTCAGATTCTGTTAAAAACATAAATTAGTACTTATCCATAAAAAAAGAGAAGGAAACCTATTTTATTAGTCCCCTGGAAAATCTAAACAAACTATGCAACATCACACTTCCACGTACTAGAAAGCAATAAATTATGTATGTAGAAAGGGGAAATAAAAGTGGAAGTATCAAAGAAGAACAGAATATATCATAAGAATGCTGTTCACACTACAGGATGCAAGGCTCAATTGCTTTTTCTATTCTGAGCCAGTATGCTCTGGGGATCATCTCAGCCTTAGAGCAATTCTTTTCATTTGACATAGTACTCTAAAGTGGATGTGCTGTGTTTCTTTTGTTTCTGTCCATTTCTGTAACCAGCAAGGAAATACTAAATGCCACTGTACAGGCACCTGTATTAGTGAGATACAATAGGCATTTACCTCATATAAAATGTCAGCATGAAAATGTATTTAAACTAGGCACAAATACCAGTATTACCAGATACTCAGAGTTTAGGATAAAATCACTAAGAGGTAGAGACTGGGAATTACCTCAGAATTCCAAAGACAGGTTATCAAGTACATTCCTGGAGAAGTTTGAGAGAGGGGGGGAAGGAGTAGAGCAAGTAACAGACTGAAGTCCTTTGTCAGGGAAAGAGCTAGTTACTTATAGCTTTCCAATTACCTTTTGGTACCCAAGCAGCTCAAATTCTTCAATTATAGGTATCAGGAAACCAGCTTGTGGGGTTGTGGGTTTTTTTGTTGTTGTTGGGGGGGGGGGGGGGGGGGGGGAGGGGGGCGGGGGGGGGGCAGGGAAGAGGATATTTCAAAACATTTGCCTAAGTCAAATCTGCACATCTTTTTACTTTGTTTTCTGTTTTGTCTAAAACTGTTTGAATTGAGTCTGATTTTTGACAGGACACCAGGAATTTGCATTCTTCAGTCTCTCGAGAGGAAATTCATACACAGTGCTTCTAGCTCTTTGACTGTTCTGGAATCATCGGTTAATGCACATTCAAAGCTGTTTCTAATGTTTCAGCAACATTCGTTAACAACATCAGTCACCAGCCACCACAACAAGGGTGTAACTGTCATCTAAGATTTATACCGCAGCTTATTGCGGTGGTTAACTTCAACAGGCCTGTTGTGCCAAATGCCAGGGCATAAAGTAGATCCCAGTCATTACATTTCTGCATCTAAAATGTGGGCTCCTGCATATTGTTGCAGCTGCCTTGATCTGCCTAGATTCATCCTTTCCTTGCAGAACATTCTGAAACTCTTCAGGCTTAATTCTATTTACTGTTCATAGAGTTATGAGAAAACAGCAAAAATATCACATTGACCTTTTCCCATTGAATACTTTGCTGTAATAGGAAGGCAGAATGCAGGCTGCTAATCATGCTAAAACTGAGACAGCTTTGGCTAATGCAGGCAAGACATGATTTTCTCCTAAGTATAAACTACATTTTGCAAGAAAGGATACAAGATATCTTCAGAGTTCAGCATTTAAAGCAATAAAGTTTCAGGACAGAGGATATTTTTTCTTAATTATTTTTATATTTACATTTGGTAGTTTTATTCATAGAACACCATCCAGCTACCATTTTCGATAGATCACACGATTTCCTATCTACAGTTTCAGAAAGCAAATCTAATATTCAGAAGTATCATCTGTGAATTATTTCCCTCTGATTCACATTCCTTCAATTTTTAATCTATTTACTAAAACTTCATAATTGAAGAGCATATTGCCTCATCCAGATTTCCCTGTAGTTTATGGTAAACAGGTTCTTCTGTTACTAAAGACGCTAACAAATCTGAGTCCCCATAAATGCGTACCACCATCCCTTTAACTTCTTTACTTCTGTAATACCCTGTTCCTTCCTTGTTCCACCTGCATAACTAGCTGATAATATATCATAGACACTGTATGTTGGTTCTCAGTTTGTCCTTTAAGTTCTCTCACAAAGAGTAACTGGGTCAAAAGAATTCCCTTAAGGGTTGCTCTTGCTTTAGGTAGGAGCTAGGCAGACTCTGGGCACAGAAGATTCAGAGGTCTCAGGGTGTCAGAAGTGAGCAGAAAGCCTGCGGAGAAAAGGGGGGGGGGGGGGGGGGGGGAGAAGAAAAAAAAAAAAGAAGAAAAAGGAAGAGTCTCACAGCCCAGTGTCGGAATGTGACAGAAGGAACCTGTGGATTAGTGGGAACTGAGTATGCTGCAATTCAGAAAACCATGTTGTTATTTCCATACTTCAGGAATTCCTGTGGTTAGCTGTATGGGGAAATAAAGAATTCACCTTTCCTCTCACCCACACCAATGCACGTATTTCTTCCTTAGAAATAAGTAATTTTGCTTCCACATAAAAGGAATGGCCAAAGGTACCTAGTTAGAATATCTTTGCTCATATTGGTCTGAAGTTATTGCCATATTTATGGTCAAAAAAATTTTTCCTGAAAGTTAGTTTGTTATATATTGCTTTGTAGTTCTTTCTGATGGAGTAAAATATATGCTAAATTAAATTTCCAAACGTCTTAATGAAGCGTGTACTTTTGGGTCCTTACTTTTAATGCCTTTTATCATGCAATCTCTCCTCCTGATGTGAGCTATTTTGGAAGAAACAGAAGCTTCTAAATGTTTCTTGACCAAATACTGCTAAGTTCTGCTGTCCACAGTCAAAGAATCCCCGCCTCCTAAACATCGCTTCCAATCCTTTGGGATCACAAGATAACTCTAAATAGCCACTGTGAGGATGTGGAAGATTACCACAGAGCTGTCCTTCCTACAGGAAGCATGCACAGAGGTATTGATATGTGGTTACAAAAAATAAAGAAATCATTCTTGCAATCACACTGTTGGTGCAGTTCATCAAAGGAGATGCCAGTTCCAGTTCCCTAAACGTCATTATAAGGCTAAACTGAAAATAACGTGAAAACTAGACTCTAATGAAGTTTTGGGTTATAAAAAGAAATTCTCTTGGTTATTTTTTAGTTTTGGCCTTCTGAAGATGCATTATAATCACAGAGGTGCAGAAGACAACTTGGCCTCCTCCTGCCTGCTTCACCTCAGATCTTTAATCCAAAGCTAGACTGGAAACCTGAGGAGCAAAACTGCTTCCTTCCTCTAGGTTGTTCAAAAGTGATTACCTCTGTTCCTCTTTTTCTCCTTCATTTAGAATTTGTTCCTTACCTGTTCTCATTCTTACTGTGACTACCTGGTCATTCAAATACAAGAGAGGAAAATACCATGTAGTATGAATGGAACAGTCTAGTTTTCTGTGGGCGCATAAGGAAGCAGGGCACAAGAGGGTTGTGTCTCAAGTCTCAATAATTTTAAATTTCAAAGTCTATTCTACAAAACATATAGCATAATTACTCATAATATATGCATTTCTTCAAAAACACTATCATGTATTTATAGCTTCTTATACAAAGACCACATGACATTAATGCATATGACAAACTTAGTATAACAGAATTATATAAAAAATTTTTCACATTCTTTACATCTTCATAGTATTCAAATAAATTATTGGAAGAAATCCCAGAAATTATTAAAATCAATCCATCAATTAATCTATACTGTAGTATTTCATTTTCCTAGCCAGTTTAACTGACATCATAACAAGATAAAAATCTGGAGCAGAGCAGGAATCATATTGCAAGATCTGAGTATCCATCTTGAAAAAAGATTGATAAGAATAGTTCTAATAAACAAGGTCATATATAAATAGATTTCATTTAAAAAATCCACAAAAGCAAACACCTTTCAGCAGGACATTTGTTCATGTGCTTTAGCCCCACCTAAACTGTTATTTAATAATGAACACATGTGGCAAAGTAGTCCTCACAGTATGTTGAAGTATCTACAGATATAGTAATATCAAGTGAATAAATGGTAACATAACTATCATGGAAAATACATATAATGATTTCCTATGCCTTTTACTCCAAACACATAAATGCTATTAGTTTTTTTGTTGTGTGGGGTTTGGGGTTTTTTTTTCCTTATCTAGTAAGAAATTCCTTACTGTCACTGTTTTGGAGACAGAGAGGGGGGTCAGAAAACAATTTTTGGCAAAATAATGAATGGAACAGACCGTCAGTCTTTCCTTTGCTAATTTGCTCTTTATTTCACCAGAATACTTAAGTTGTTATTAACTTTAGTTCATCCTTGCATCCATACAAAACGAACACAGAGAATAAGGAAAGAAATCTTGGAAGAAGAGAATTGCTGATCTTGTACTATAAAACATTCATAGTTTAGCTAGCTAAACTAGCTAGCTTACTATATTTATGTTTGTTTTATAGCTAGCTTGCAAGAACAGAAAATAGTATAAAGATGATTTTTCAATAAATATTTCCAAAATGAACTGTGTTTGCACTGGGATAAAAACTCATAGCTTGAAGCACACAAAAATAAACAGACCGAACAGAACTAATATTAGATCTAATATTGGAACAAGCTCCTATGAGTTGTTTGCTGTTACTTTGACACATAATAGTCCATTCAGCCTTACTACTTACCTTTTTCTACTACAGAGATTACCCTGACTACTTCTTTAAAAACTCTTGAGTTAGGTAAGAAAAAATTGAGTCAAAGGCTTTTTTTTTCCTTTAAACACCATGGTATTTTGGAGTAGCTTAAGTCATAAATCTTGATTGTCATACTGTAAAAAATGTATCTATCCTTGAGTGTTTGATTGTCATCTAGCTCCCTGAATTTCTTGTACACTGAAAACTTTTGTTAGAGGGAAAAATTTCAGTATATTCTTAGTTTCTCTAGATTTGGAGAATCCACAGACCAGGAAAATAACAGAAACATTGGAAGATTAGTTACAAAAATAAAACATAAACAAAACTTCAGAAAAATTCAGTAACTGCTATTTGGCAGACATATATGCACGCTCCAATACATTCAAACCAACTCTTTCATCTCTCACCTAAGTTAAAATTAACTGCTTAAATGTATGAAGTAATAGTGTTTACAGAACACAAAAGGCAAAACCTTATTACAAAAAGCATTGAAGAGAATTAGCACTATGGGCTTAGTCTAGGTCACATAGTAATTTTTGAAAAATGGATTAATAAATGAAAAAATCCTTATGTGCAGTGTCTCAGTTGCTGGAATTTGTTCATATGTGCACAAGGACTTTATGGTTGCTCGAGGCAATCAGTTGATGTCAAAGGAGGTTCTTCAATTACAATAAATTTACTGTGTACAGAAGACAAAGTCAAAATATTTTATATGAACATAGAAAATTAGAGGACATCAACAGGTATAAACAGTGATAGGAAAAAATTTAGATGCAATTCTTCTTGTAGCAGGTTTTTTAATACACTTTGCTTTCAGAAGCTGACAAGTCTCACATTCTTTTTTAAATAAGTTAGCTTAAGAAAGCAGGTCATCATGGACATTTCATGTTGTGTGCTGGCACCCAGTGTTCCAAATTACTACATGTCATCACATTGGAACATGTGGTGAAAAATCTTATGTTTGCTTACAAAAACCCCAGAGAACTTGGCAATATTAATCTTAAATGATGTTCCAGTGATTCTTCCACCTATTTTCACTAGTTAGAGTAGGATCTCTTAATGTTTGGATCCACCAGAATAAAGAAGCCTGGTGACTTCAGAGCACATTCACTTCATACTGGTCAGCAGAAATGATGAACTGTAGTGCCCTGCAGTCAGCATTAGCCAGGTATAAATATAACACATAACATTTGCTCCTGGAACCCAGGTTGATGGGGGTAGGGGAAAGTTATAATCATTTGTAACTTGGCTTCATGAAATCTGGAAACTCCTCTGAAACCACTGACACCTATAAGCTGACATAAGTAAATCCAAGCTATATAGCATGACAAGAATACACAGGCACTGCTAAGTAAATCCTGTCAAAGCAGATTCTATAAACAGTTTCATAAAATTACATAAATATTATCAGATATTTTATATTGTCAGTATGAGAGAAAAAATATCTGCAGTAAATCTGAATTTGATAACATCTCCTCAGACTTTTTAAAGAACTTGAGACGAAACAGAAGTCTCCTGAGATGAAATAAAAGTCTCCAGATACCAAATTTCTTGATTTTTAACATTATCTGATTAATTTTGTATTTTATGCATCACAGTAATAACATGAATACATGTGGCCAAAAAAAGTGTATACATATTCTTAAGAAAAAGCAATTGAACTCTGGTTACTAATCAACCTCTATACTTCTCAGGTGTTGTGAGGCATTCTAAAAAGTTTTAAAATCGTTTAAGCCACATTTGGAGCAAGTTGTATAGATGGAGTGAAAAAGGTTTATCATACGTTTGCAAGATCGGCTCAGGCCTCTTTTGAGACCTGCTACATTCATACACATTTCACGTATATGAAATATACGTGAAATGTAATATATGTTGAGAACATCTGTTTCCTAATAGATTGAAGACCATAAATTCACTCTATTCTTACACTTAGGAAAAGAATGCTGCTGTTTTCTCTTGACAAAGTCATTTATGTGAGAGCAGCCAGGGACAGACTAAGCTGAGGTTCTGTGCTTTTAACTCTGTACCAGCAATATGCCACACACCTCTGCAAATCTCGTTTCTTGATCAAAGAACATCAGCAAACTCCCTCTACACTGTGTAAAGTCTCCTCTCACCCCAGACGTCCCTACATATCCACATTATCGCTACTCATTACAAAACAGAAAGAATATGTTTGGTTTTACCCCCAAGTACTCCTGCAATTTTTCTTATCAAAATTTACAGCTTTAATTTATTTAATCTCAAAAGCCAATTTTATTTTCTAGAAGAAACATTAAACTTTGCTGCTTTCTGCTATGCTACAAAAACAAAGGAAGTTGTAGCTCTCTGGAACTATGGATTATTATTGCTTGTTGCAACTCTAATTATAACATCTTTGCCATTAGTCCATTTTTAAGAGAACTTTTAAAATAAACAAAATTTAATTTTTAAAAAGCTGAATTTAACAGGATTGAAATTTCTCTGCTGTTCAAGTCTTCTCCACAGACATATGCAAGATCAACCACCTAACACCCCCTTTCCACCCACTGAGATATCAAATCTTACACTTGAAATCTTTTTCAGCAGTCTGCTCTTATCGTACCCCAAGGAACAACAACACTCGTGAGCTACTTGCAAACATATAAAATGTGGTTTTGGAGGGGACTCGGGGTGCCACCCAGTGCAGTTGCCTTCTCCAAGTAAGCGCAACCTCACAGGTAGACCAGTTTTCTTTGAACCTCACCCAGAGGTGTTCTGAAAACCTCCAGAGCATCTCTGAGAACCTGCCCAAAAGGGTCAGTCACAACAAAGAATTTTTTTTCTTTGCACTTCTACATCCTATTGCAGATTAAGACTGCCAATTCCTGCCCTTTAATTGTGGATGTCTGCAAAGAGTCTAGCTCTACCTTCTTTGCAACCCTCCTTTACATTGTGGCAGTCTATGATTAGATTTTCCCTGCTTCCACAACTTTCCCTTTTGCAGGCTAAGTGAAACAAGTTCCTTTGAAGTCTTTTTGTGTGTCTTGTGGTCCAGCACCACCAGTCATCTTAGTGGCACCTCCACAGTACCTCCTCCAGCTTGTCAGCATCTCTTTTGCACTGGGGAGCCCCAAACCATAAAAAGATCCCCTGAAGCTGTTGTCAAGCCCTTGAGGGAAGGAAAAAGTATTTTATAAAGAGAGCAAGTGTGGGATGGCTGACAAACAGATGTTTAGGACCTAAATCTAAGCTTCATAAAGGATGTTTAACAGAGGGGACAGAACAGATGTAATTTAACTCTATTCCATGCCTACTTCATCAACCTTATTCCATCTTTCCCTCAGAATTACAAAATGATAAATATCTAGGGGTATAATAATTGCTATAAGGTCCTAGCCACTATCCTTCACTAGATAAACAGAAAACTTGAAAAAGAAACTGCATAGAAGAGCTAAACAGTATAAATCTAGCAAAACAGACCCATAAAGCAGATCAAGAAGATACTACTCCATCAGAGGAAGAGGAATATAGAACTGGCTTGAGACCATCCCCTTAAGAACACCCTTTAGATGAGCAGTAGATAGAGGAGACCTTATACTGTGTAGTCACAGAAAGACTTATGCAAATTTCCCCTCACCCTGACACATAGACTTAGGAAAGGTATTAGAAAGAATGAGCAGCTGAGAATGTGAAGATAGCGCAATAGCAACGTAAAATAATTCAAGAAATGTCCAGTATCAACTGTTGTCTGTACCTTCTGAATCTTTCCCTCTGTATTTTGTCTGCTTGCTGCCATTCCTCTCCTTCTCATATAGTAATTTTCAGCTTTTGGCATTTTTATTTGTTTGTTGCTTTTATATTTTTTCCCTTCTTCATTTCCCTTTAAACATTTCTTTGCAGCGAAACACAAGATTGCTTTTTTTCTGAATTTTAGTTTTAATGTCAAACTCGAAACCTTGGGATCTAGGATTTAACAGCAAGCTGAAAGTCACCAATTACCTCTTAAAATTATACTACTCACCAGAGCCAAGTGGTGGGCCACTCAGAGTGCTCTGCTGTCAAGGTCAAACAACAAAGTCTGACAGCTCTCTTCAACCCTCTCTCCCCCATCTCAGCCACTCAGGTTTTCCCACTACTTAGTTATGTGTGCATGCCTCAACCTGTTTCATTCTTTTCATTTCATTTTATCATATAGGACTTAAGCACAAGTTCATTTTGAATCATTCACATAGAAGGCTAATTTGCCCTAAAGCTAATTTTATGGTATCTGCAGTCCCTTATAAAACTCAACCCAAACTCACGACAGAACACACAAGCTAAGATCCTTTTTTCCCCAAGATCTGTGAGAGAAATATAGTTTATTTCCAACAAGCAGTCTCTTGGGTTTCCCTTACCTGAACTGGATGCTGTCTTTTGTAAACCTATACTGATATATTTCAGATCAAGTAAGCTTTGTCAAGCTACTTTTCCTCCATTTCCCCACCAACAAAACCTCCTGCTGAAGAACACATATGGTGTAAACCCACCCCTGCAATGAACAATCTGTTTGTCTCTCCATTTCTTATATTTTTTCCTATTTTGATTAATAACATTCCTAAAGAGGGACATTTTTTTTCACTAAATCTTTCTTATTTCTTCACTGGTAAAGTTCCTGACAGGGTTAAATTCTAGGCACAACCTGACAGTTGAAATAATAATAATAAATAATGTAGAAAAAATTCTCTCTTTCTCTCCACATCCAACAGTAGATATGACTTATAATATGTTTCTGAGAGTGATCTGCGTATGATATGTCTTACTCAGTCTTTTTACTTGACCCAAGAGGTGAGATTATACAAATTTCTTAAACTTCCAATATGATAATTTTAAGGGAATAATGGAGATCTCTTTCAACCCTTCCTTCTAGCTTTTATTAACATCATTATGAAATGATACATACACTCATAGGATATAAACAACACAATACTAAATTTCTAGTAGAAAAAAAAAAAAAAGTACTACAATAGTACTGCAAATAAGCAAAAATCTAGATTTTTCTGCAGTGTTTCTGAACAGAATACAAAGACTAACAGGCTTTAAATTCTCCTTACTAGCTAGATTTCAGCGATTCTGAAACTTTCCCTTGTTATTTTCTGAAGGAGATTGGAGTAGATCAATGGTTGCCTTCGCATGTTACTGTTTTCTATTTAACATCTACCATTAGCTCTGTTATTGTTTCCAATTTTTACAGCACAATGTAATCTACAACAAACACTAAGCCCAAAAGGAGCCAAAAATATAGCTAGAAGACTCTGGTCATTTATAGTAAAGGGGATTTTTAAAGCATCACATTTCATTTCAATAAAAAGCTTATTGTCTGTAATACATCTAGGGTAATTAAGACCTATTTGGAATTCACTCTCACTTTTCAAAGAAGAGCTTTCTGTGAGGTATCTAAATCTATCTTTAAGTTTAAAATGATACAGATTTTAAATTCTGTTCCAATACAAAGTGTGTTTTGTATTTAATCGTCAGTGGTAGTTACATCATGCTACAAAGGGATGAGCAGAATTGCCAGTAGGAAAACTGTTGAAATCCTAGCAATGAAACTCCCTCCTATAATACATGATCTATTTTTTCTATGTTTTTCCTGGAATACATCATATCTTTTTTATGTGTTTTTCCTCTTTATACAAAGAAAATACGACTTTAATTCTCTTGACAACTGTTGTACTTTGACAGCACCTTTGTAGAACAGACTCTAGGAGTAAATTTGCTGCATCATTATATTTTACAGTTTTACAGTCACAGTTAGTGTTCTTTTTTGGAGTCAGCTAGTAACATTTTGTTATCAAAAGTGTGAAAAAAACATGTAAGAAAAGCATTTTTCTAGAGAAAGGGCAACAAAACCAAGTACTTATTCTGAGAACTTGTCAACAAGAAGTCCAATAAAAACTAAGATTTAACTTTTGTACTGCTAATAACATGTTGAAAAGTCTTCATTAAGAGGCTTGCTTTATTTTAGTCTGTCACTTTCACAGAAAAACGTAAGTTGAATATTTTACCTCTCATTATTATGCATTGAAAAATAAACAGGAAAGATGTTTTCAAAAAGACTTGCTCAGCTGCTGTTCATAGTTAAGTAGATCAAGTTAAGTGAAGTTACTCTTTGGCTCTCATGTACTTAGAGTTTCTTCACTAATATGAGTCATCAAACACTTTACAGGGTTTATGATAGACACCGTGATGCCAAAATGACAGTGTTACGGGAAATTTTAGAAAGATATGAAAGGAACATCCCTCTGTTTTCTATCCACAGGACATGCCAGAAGATATTTTCTGAAACAAAAATTTGTATTTTCAGTCAGACTTTTCTCCAGCTATTAATAAAAACATAACGCCTGTGAAAAATAAAAAGAAATTGAAAGCTTTTGAAATGTATCCAGTCCACTCACAGAGCACTATTTATGTAAACACATCAGTTCAAAATAGGGACATTTCAGCTTTGGACTGTAACTTCAATTTTCATTTGAGATTTTCAGGTAATGCAGCTGTAACAGGATGTCTTATGGCTAACCTCAGGAGCCCAACAGAAGCTTTGCAAATGTAATTTTGAGGCAACATGCACTCAGTAAAAATTTGGAAATCTGTGTTAGATACCCATGGACTCCCAGTAAGAGTGATGCAAACCACCCAGCTTAGTAAGACAGAAGCCAAAGACAGGGTCCTTAAGTGTGCAGCTCCTTACTTCTTCAGATGACTAGAGATAGTCTACAGAAAACATATAAAGACACCATTTGTCTGGGTTCAATTAACTGTATTATATGAAGTCTCTTCATATTGTTTGGTACCTATATTCAGGAACTCTTTCCTTAAATTAGGATCTTTCACTCAAAAAATGAGGTGGAGTCATTCCTTTATTTTTTTTTCCCCAATAGAAAAAGACTATTAGACCCTCCTTTAACAGGGGTTAATATTAGGTTTCACAAAACCAGAGAACAAGTACTTTGAAAGTACTGCGTATTTCATCCTCACATTATAATGTATTTGGCTAAAGTTACACCAAAATGTGCAACAGATCAATTAATTATTAAAATAGTTTGGGGAAAATTGATGTTATTCTAAATACAAAGAGATTTATTGAGTCCATTGTTATTTTTCAGGGAAAGAAGAAGAGGTGATAGAGAAGTAGACGAGATTTCTTTTTTAAGGAGTTTTCAGGGGTTTTTGATTTCTCTAGCAAGATTCACTTGCCTCACTAGAACAAATAACAACCTATACAGAAAGAATTGGAAAATATGCCATATAATGAAAGACTAAAGGAGTTCAAGCTATTTAGATTACCAAATAGAAGGTTAATCGATCTCAGTTTATGAGTATCTACAGCAGGAACAAAACTTTGATAATGAGTTCTTCAGTCCAGCACAAAAACATACAATAAAGGTCTCAGAGCTGGAAAACAAAGCCATACAAATTCAAACCAACAACACAGCACACTTTTTTACAATAAGAAATTAATCATAGGAACAGTTTAGCAGCGATTACAATGGATTCGCTGTCACTGCCATTGCTAATAATATCTGATGGGATGGCTAATTTTTTTTTTTTTTCCCCAGGAAGCTATATTGCTGCTCAGGGATACATGGAAGTCCTATTTAGTGTGCTACAGAATAGCTGTGATCATGTTGTTTCCTTCTTGCTTAATCATGTATGAGTAATTACATCAGGTACTACTAAAATGTACACACATTAAAGGTTTCCATCAACAAACAAATTTTAAGTACAAGTGATGGCATATTTTTCCTTGCCTTAAGAGGATGTGAGAGATGACTTGTAACTTCCAAAAAACAAGGCCTGAGAGAAACAGGCCCATGAGGAAAAAACGGTCTGAGAGAGATAAGGGATGGAGGGGAGTGGAGGCCCTCCGAGCTGAGGAACATCTCAAACACTCACAAGTAGCAAAACTCTAGTCATAGGGTGGGTAGTATGGAGTTTGGAGATGATAAAGCTGCCTGGATAGCACAGGATGCAGCTGGAGGAGGGAGTTCTGTGAAGGCAGGATGGGCATGCTGTGGTACATCTTGTAAAGTTTCAAGGGCCATCTGTCCAGTGAATGACCTTTGTTTCATTATCCACGAAATGCATATCAAAGTTGACATCCCTGAATATGCTAATGGAGATTAACAAGATCATGATAATTACATCATCCCATGAAGCACTTTACCCATCCTCATACATGGGATACGTAGGTATGTGGATTGACCTAGAGGACAGACCCAAGGAAAATGTGTATAAATGAGGGGGAGGGGGGGGTGGGGTGGGGTGGCGCAGGGAGGAACAAGAGGGAGAAAGAAAAAAAAGAAAAATGACAAATGAAGAAGTGAGCAAGAGGGATGCATCCCTGACAAACTCAGACTGGTGATCTCTATTTCTCTATATTCTTTCTCCCTTCTTTCCTTTTTCCCCTTTTCCTTTGCTACCATTAAGTAACACAAGGCATACTGTATTGCTTGCCATAACTCACATACTTAGTCAGTTATCATGTATCAAATTAGTACATTGTGGGAAGTTAACAACTGCTTAGGCTCTGATACTTGTCTCACCATTGTCCACTCTGTTGGGGATTTACGAATCTAAGTCACAGAATCACAGGATCGCCTAGGCTGGAAAATACCTTGAAGATCACCCAGTCCAACTATTAACCTAACTTGTTTCCCTTGTCTGAGCAGGACATGACAGAGGAAAACATTTCCAGAAATCTTGAAATTAGTCAGATTCTGATTTGGAAAGAAGAATATGCCCCTGAAGTACCATAGAAGGTATGTGCACATTCATTTTCATTCTTTTTGTTAAGGGACTACCTGGCAGAGAAAGAGAAAGCTCCAGTGCTTCCCACAAGAAATATCCATGTTTCTCTGTTTACTTGCCACTTCACAGCCAATGTCATTCTGTGAAATGGCTACTTTAAACAACAGAACCTGATTCTCTCTTCATGTGTAAACCAGCTGTAAACTATGGGCTTCAGGCAGGAATGACAAAGTTAAATTCTGTACTCTTTAATTATTCTGGGCAAGCTAATACAGCATCAATAAAATGGGCACATATAAAGCAACAATAATTAAACATACCTGTTCACTAAATGTATAGATCTTACGTATTTTCTACTTACTTTTTCTCCCTGTACAATTTTTTCCGCTTCATTTGCATCCCTAAATTTCCTCTTGGGTTTCAGAATACACTATTATCTAAAGGGAAATCAGTGTCGACAAAACAGTACAACACCAAGCTCGGGTGCGCTTCAGTGGCAGTTTATCACAGTTTCCTATCCACCATCATTCCAATATGGTGGCAATGAAAACTAAATCCCACTAGCTTACATAGACTTTTCTTTTTTTTTTTTTTAATCTCTCCAGTATAGTTTTATCTGAATTACCTGAATGCTTTATGTACTTACATTCTGCCTTCCATCCCAGAACTTGCTACATTTCATACGAGCATAAATTTGTAAAGGAAAAATGACATAAAAAGGTGCTATACAAATGAAAAATTTTAATGCTGATGAATTTTATTATCAGATGTCTTGTCACCCAACAGACTTGTTCAACTAGAATCTGGATATAATAAGAACTGTCTTTTAATATGGTTTAAAACTGCTATTGACTCTGTACTTCCTAAAGGTTAGACCTTTGTTCTCTTCACTGCTATTTCCCCCCTCCTCTTTTTGATTGTCACAACCAATCAAGACATACAATGATTACACATTGAACTTGATATGAATTGCCCAGAGTGGATTAAAACTTGCTTTATACTAAGATGCTATACAATTATCTGGCACATACCTTGTTTGGTTCAGGTAATCCTAATCTTTTTTTTTTTTTTTCCAGGAAAAAATTCCTATTGAATGTCAGTGCTGAAAACTGTCCTTACTTTATAATGTTATCCTGGCTTTTAGTGAGTGGAGGGGGTTTTTGGTAATGGGCAAGGGGGATACAGTGGTGTCCCACTGTGACAAACTTCTCCAAGCTCCCTCAGCTCCAAGTTGAACCTGCCTTTGCACCCAGGACATGCCAACTAGCTGCAGCTCTGTGATAATGTGTTTAAAAAGAGGAACCTGGGAGGATTCGTGGGAGTTGTGGGGAGAAGTTGAAAGAAGAAATCCCTACAAACCCCGAGGTCAGTGGAAAAAAGGAGGAGAAGGGGGAGAAGTGTGCCTGAGCAGACTCCCTTATATCCTGTAATAGGATGGCAGGAGGTCTATGGCGGAGCAGACACCATTGGTGGAGCATCCTGTGGGTGGCCCTGTACTGTGCCAGGTGACTGTGCCTAAAGAAGGCTAGGGATCCTGTGGGAACAAGTGCCCGCTGTTGTGGTTTGGTGCTGGGAGGATTGCAACACGTGGGGGTGACCCATACCAGAGCAACTCGGGAAATGCTGCAGCCCGTGGGAGGGACTTATATTGAAGAAAGTTTGTGGAGGAACGTCTCCGGTAAGAAGGGAACCGTGCTGAAGCAGGGGTAGAGTGCTTTCCACCAAGGTGAAAGAAGCGGCAGGACAGACCACACTCCCCCATTCCCTTCCCCCTGCAACACTGGCAGTGAGAAGGTAGAGATAGCAGAAGCAAAGATGAGCCTGGAAAGAAGAGAGAGGTGGGGGAAGGTGGCTTTCAGGTGTGATAATGCTTCCCACAGTCCTACTCTGTCTGTTCCATGTGGTTGTTGTTAGTGTCTGTATTCAACTTATATTCTTTTTTTCTTTCCCTAACGAGTCTGTCTTTTGCTCATGACCATAATGGGTGAGTCATTCCTCTCTGACCCTATCTCGAGTCTCAAGCCTTTTGTTTTATTTTTTCCTTCCCAGCACTGGGGGGTAAGGGGAGAGCGAGTAGCTGAGTAGTGCTTAGTTGCCCTCTGAGCTCAAACCACAACAAATATGAAGGTCAAGCAAAATCAAGCTAGGTTTGTGGTGGTGGTTTGTTTTCTTAATTACTGCTTTTCATTTAAAGGATTTAATTATTCCCACTCCAATAAATCATTTCTTCTGTCTAGGAAAATAAACTTCACAAAAAGATGGGATGCATCCATATAGAAGGTAGAAAAGATTACTTTCTCATCTTTAGGCTAGAACAGAGAGACAAAAAATTTTCTTTCTTATGGCAATATCCCCAAACTATTTTTTATTTAAGGCTTGTGGTATGGGAAAAACCACCATATTATATCTAGCCCATAAGAAAAGTTCCATTGTATGATGAAATTCAGTGTAGATATTTTTCTGTGGAGCACTCCCCACACAGTTGATGGAAGTGCAAAAAATGTTAATCAATATTGATATTAGCCCAAGAACATTGGTTGGAGAATAATAGCAGACTGGGGCTGGATAAGAAATGAACTGCACATCAAGTATGAGAGATTTCCTGCAGAATGTGCTTGCACAAGGCTTTACCTTTAGCTCAAGAAATAGACCATGTTCTTGAGCAGTAAAATGTTTCTCTTTCAGCCCTACAGAGGATTTTTCAATATAAATTACTTTTAATTGCACATTTATTTGTGTGTGGGACTGTAAGCAGGTATACATGACAACCTCTGGTTGTAGTTATATAGAAAATGTCACATTATAAATGATTTTTACTTCACAAGTGAAGAAAGAGTCAATAATTCATATGTGGTGTAACCACAGGCAAAATTCCTAGGTATTTCTACACATACCAGCAAAAAATCTATCCACGTACTCTACTGATTTTATTTGGGACCTTCGTTTCACTGTTTCTAGCTATTTGGTCTTTTTCTGACTATAATTCCTTTGTTCTTTCTCTGGTCCTTCAGGTTCTAGACCCTGACATTTACTTCCTTTTGTTGCAACCCATTCTTACAAGTTTGTGAACAATTTCAGTGACTAAGAGAAATGTAGTCTTCAAAAACATGTAAGTATTGAGGTTACTTTGAAATTCTGTTCTGATTAATACAGCAAAAATAAGGGAAGCACCTGAGAAAGCAGTGCTCTAAAGCATATAATTTAAATCTCTGATCCTTCAAACAAATATATCATTAGGAACAACTACTGACAGAAAACAAAGTCTTTACTGGTTTTGATTGGTTGGCCTGTAGATTTGAAGAAACTGCTGATTTGTTTTAATTTCCTGAAAAGTAATTTTACAGTGATGCCTAGAACATATGACTGGCACTTTCCCTTGCATAGACATAAATCTAAAGAAATAAATGGTAGTAGTGATAGTATTTTCCTTCCAGATAAAACCGTTATATTTTGCTGAAAAAAAAAAAAAAAAAAAGGAAAAAAAGGAACAGGTAAATCAGTTTCTCATAACATCAATTTAGAATCAATTTAGCTTAGCTGCATAACAAAAATGATATGACAAAACTGTGCTGTTTTAAGTGTCAACAAGATAGACATACGTCAAAACATTCTCACCTTCAGTTACTACAAAGGTTACCATTTTGTATTGTTAAATTCTTTAGTTTTACAATGATCATTTGCATCAGGAAGAAAGATAACTATAGAAACATTATGTAATACCATCTGCAGACAAACTGGGAATATGGATAAAATAAACATTGCAAATATGCAGCCGGAGAGTATCACTAGAAAAATTTTGTTTAAAAATTTTTCCCCAAAATCCATTAGAAATTTGTAACTGCTCATAATTTCTATTCTTATCTAAACTGCTACTAATGTGCTTAACGGTATATGTACCAAAAAGACATGGATTTTCGAATGCCACTGAATTTAAGTACTACAGATGAAAGAATTCATCCGACTTAGCAATCTAAAATAATAGGTACAAGGAGACATATCTGGACAAGAACTTAAGGATATGACTCATTATAAGGATTAAAATGGTACCAAGAAAGACTAAGGCATTATAGATAAATTGAAACAAAAGGAAAAAGTCATGCACATTAAAAAACTAGCTGGAACTACAATCCTGAAATAGCTTTGTTCAGTGCTCATCTACTTTTTAAAATTTGACAAGAATATAAAACTCCTAATTCTGTATTCTCCATGACCCAAAGTAAGATGTGGGATCATTAACTCATTCACATCTCTCGTGGATTTCTGATTCTTAGGTTTTTCCAAATTTCCATTTCATAGAATTTTAGAGAGTGACACAGTATACATCTTTCACATGTCTGTTGGGGTGATTGTGAAGGGTGGTGATGATCACACACTGAAATCTTTGAATAAAGGTTTGTTGACAACAAAAAAATAACAAAATTGATTTTAAAAGCCTAGCATGTTAAAGGAACAGACCAAAAGGATTAAAGAAAAACTAACTAACTTTCAAATGAGAAAACATTAAAAAAAAAACCCAAACTAGCAAGTCAAATGTAAAACTACAGTAAAGCAAGAGAGGTAATACTTTAAGATGAAACATGCAGGAGGAATAAAAGATAATAATAAAAATATTTTCTAACACAGAAGTAGGACAACTTTTTGAAGAATTTTGAAGAAATGTCACTTGGAGAAGGGACGTGATTGTAGCGAGTCAAGACTGTAAGTAATACTTTATACAATTCCTTAATTTTTTTTTTTTTTTTTTTTTTTTTTTTTTTTGTACCATGAAGATTTATTTCTGTTAAATGGAGTTGGTGCATCAATACTCATAGCTATGCTTATCTGAAAGGAAGGAGCAAATATTTGTCTGCTGGGCTATTTGAACTCTGAAATGAGCACTTGCTCTTAGAATAACAGAAATATTTTGACTCTCTTAGGTTGAACCATATTTGGCGTCTCTATTGAGTCTACCTAGTAGGTGGAAACATGCTTACAAGGAACAGGGACATACCATCACTACTCTGTAAGAAGCCAACAAAAATTGATTCCATTGTGATCGTATACAGTTTTAAATATTTAAATTTACTCTGTTAACCACATGGCATCATTGAGATCTGATCAATTAGCCTTCAGCATGCCCTGCACTTCTCTTTGGACCTGTGGATTACCTTATAATTATAGGCTTTGTTATTTGCTGCATGAGAAAAACTCATGGCTGCTGAGTATAAAACATCTGTGATGGATCTTTCCTACACGAAAGACCTTTTAAGCAAAACACAACCTCAGTCCTCCTGGTTCCTCTCACAGATTCACTCAATGTGATTACTACGACAGATGAAGGATGTTGGGTCCCCAGAGTATACACTTTCCTGTTCCACTAACTTTAACAACAGTTTCTAGTACTGCATGAATTCTTGCTTTCAGTTTTCTCTGGAGAAAACTGTCAAGAGGTGACAATCTATACTTCATGCTTCTCAGTACCCCTTAAGCTTAGCTTTCAGTCCATTTTTAACACGTCTTCAGCCTTTCTTCCTCTTGATCAATTTGCAGTCTAATACATGAACTTTTCAATAGACAAGACATGCCTCTTTTGTGAGCTAGTATGAAAAACAACCGATGGAAAAAGCACCCTCACGTTCGGAGTCCTAACACCAAGAGCTGTTAAGAATTACTAGTTGATTGAGATAAGCAGTAGGAGAGAAAAAACTTCAAAGACCTGTGATAAATATTTTCCCACATTGTTACCCTAGCTTAGACCATATCCAATCCATCTTTTATCTGATTTCTTTCAAGTAATTTTTATTACTTGCTACTCAGCCAAAGTGACTTTCTTCTTTTAGGTGCTAGTCTTAACAACAAGATACCACTAGTGACCAGTAAGTAGTAAGAATTGCAACTCCAACCCATAGCCCAGCTAGATGTAGGAAGAGTGACTCCTTTGCAAAGATCTGGAAGCTCTCGGGGAGCCCGAGAACACCACAAGTAGATAAAGCTTGTGTCATGCTGCTTTGAAACTGGTGTATATTTTTGGGAAGAGCAGTACTATAACTGAAAAGACTTTCAGATCCAAGAATTTCCAGTTCTACATTACCTCATTTGAAAAAAAAATAAAAATGCTAACAGTAATAACCATAAGATGAAAAAGTAAAATGGCAACCATTATCCCTGGAATATAAAATAATGAAGAAAGTATAAAATTCTAAGTAAAAGAAGTTACGAGATTTTCACTGAAACGTGGGCTATAGTTACTTCAGTGTAATTGTTACTTATATACATGCTACCCAGACATTGTTATCCACTGCAATTCTATTAGTGTGCAGAGTGAAATAATCTCATACATTTACCAATATTGGTATGTCTGAGTCACCATCTCACACAGGTCCAATTGAGCAAGACATGAAGGAATATTATTTATTTGATATGATATATTTTTAATTATTATTTATTCTATAGTATTTCTCATTAGGTACAAAATTCTCTGTTAACATTTATTCTGTTTAAATCTGAAAGGCTGCCTACACCTCATTAACGACTTATTAAGCTGTTTATTTCTATCCTAGAGGTCTGCAGTACAATACATGCTTTATGCAGTATAGCAACTCCTTGTTTAATTCTTACTTAATCTCTCCTGTGTGTTGTATTGCAATGCAGAGATTTCATTTGTGCTAAACTAAGATCACATTTTTGTTTAAACAATGACATTGGCCCGTGATTTACTTGATCTTGATTAAGTTCCATGTGATGGTATCATTTTCTGTTTACATAATCTATTACATTTTCTGTGTAACTATATTACATTTTCTTTGTAATTATACTAATTAGCAGAAGATTAAAATATTCAAATTTCTTTTTATAAAGAAAATTAACTCTTTGAAGTGATCTAGTAGGAAAATTTCTCTGCATATATACTAAGTTTATGAGCAAAAGAGTGCATATAAAATCGGTTTCAGTGACTAAGGCAGCATTTAGAACTTTTTGTTTCTGCAGCTGTTACAGTTATGAGGCTGTTTCTGTCATCTAATGAGCTGGAAGAGGCATACTTTCATGGAATAAATGATACTATGAGTAAATCGTACACTTCGTAGAGTCAATTGGAGAGGATTTTTATTCTTGTACTGCCTTATCTGGCCCAAAAGAACACTGGTCACTTGAATCTCCGATTGAGAGGCCTTATTAAAAAAGAGAGCAAAAGCAAAACAGTTAATGATACCAAGATTTCAAAAGTTCGGAGCAGGTAACATCAATTATTGTTGATAGGTACTTGACTTTCATGCAACTGCCATCTACTTCATCCTCTCCTAAAGAGATGCTTGATTTCAGCAGCAGTGAACAAATAGTACGTGATGATTTATTTCATGTTCTCCTTGTAGTCTTCCAGTATTTTGTTCTTGCTTTCACTATGCAAGGAGCACCAGTACAAAAATGATTCCTGTAATTGTAAAATGGCATTACTATTCCTTTGTAAAATCTGGAAGCAATGAAGATCATATGAGGAGAAACACAATAAGCCCTGTTTATCTTCCAACTTGAACAGAAATGAATTGGTGTGCCTAGAAGTCGCACAGCTGCATTAGCACAAGATTGTGTTTGAAGTAATAAGCCCTGCTTAGAGCCATGATGTAGGACCGAAGAAGTGTTTTTAATATTGCTCTACAGGGAATGGCACAAAACCAAAAAGGTAGAACATAGACAGGAATTCTGTGTACATTTAACAACACTGGATCTCCAAATTCATTAATCTGAACTGTGTTGTGTGTTTTTTAGTCCCCACAGAGGGTATGGATCTATTTCTCAAAACTTCCATCCAACTAAGATGTAGAAGGGCACTTGAATACTTTAAAATCTCAGCCAAAGGACTGACAGACTCTGATGGAAAGGTGACTTTTCAAATGAGATTTTTTTTTTTTCCTCTTTATATGCAATAGCCCATAATGAATGAGCAAACTGCATTTCAGGATTGTAGCTCAACTGGAACATGGAAATTAATTGTGCCAATCAGTCAGCAAGTAGCAACCTGTCACAAATGCCTGCACATATTAACTACGAAATGAGTCAAAAGAATAAATATTCAGCATTAAAACCTTCTGAGTGCATAACACAGTTATGTCTGTTTCCACTAATATTCACAGCACAGCTGTATTTGCTGTGCCAAAAGGAGATACAAGTCTAAAGCCAAAATAGGATTAATTAAACAAGGGTTGCAGGATCACCACAGGCTGATCTCAGCATCACAGATGAGATGAAGACTCCTGTTCCTCCTGTGTGCTGGCCAAAATAATTGTTCTGCAGCAGGCTGTGCTTGGAAAGATGGCTCTGAAGGCATGCTATTTGGGTAACCTCTTACAATTAAGCCATGGATTAATCTGCTTGTTAATGTTTGTCATCATGGAAAGACACTGTAAGAACCTTAGATACGTTATTGCTGCCTAGTATGACCATCTGCAACAATCAGCTCCTTGGAATAAATTTCAAAGTAGTGGTACATTTTGAGCGAAGACCATGCTGAAAATGTGTAGCTTGGAAACACTGTGGATTTTATCAATGTTATTATATATGGTGTGTAAACCATGTAAATGTAGTATTATTTCTGTATTAAAATTATTTTCACAAAGAAACATTTCCCAGACAAGCCTTGATTTCTCTGTTTCTTTTAACAGTGAATGGCTTGGCTACCATCTTGTACATGTTCCATTGCTGGTGAGAGGAAACCAACCAACCAACCAAAAGAACTACTAGAACTATTTTCCTAGCAACTGAACACTATGGATGCAAAGCTTGCAATTAAGGGAACCATAGATCCCTATCAGAAAAGAAGTGGAGAGAGAGAACTCAGAATCTATGAGAGAACCCCAGGCAGACAGGCTGAGGATAAAAGGGAGTTGCTCAACAATTGCCCAACAAAACCTTAGGGCTCAGTATTGAAGGGTAGTACATACCCTCAAATTTTAAAATACTGATTTAGGACAGGTCTCAATAACACTGGATGAGACATACCAGAACAACCAAGATGAATTTTTTTATTTAGATATTGGTAATTTTGCTAATTAATTTTTCTCTTCATAATCTAGTCTCAGGCCTCATAATTAAGAGCAAAATCTTTTTGTGTGCTAAAATAATTTTGTGTCAGTTCCGACTGACAGAACACTTTGTGATAGAGAAGCATCTAAGTGAAGGCAATCTGCAGCACATTTCCCCAGAATCAATAGACTGAAATCAAACGGTGTATAAATGTCACATGTATGTATACCTGAAAATAAATTAAAGGCCTCAGGTACTGTTTAAGGTACTGCAGCATCCTGCCAAACAAAATTAAGATTCAGTGTGAGGACTGGCAGCACCTCTTGTTTTCTGGGGAAGAATTTCCACTGGAAGCATAGAACAGCACCTGTTCTGTAAAGAACAGGCAACAAGCACCTTAAATTTTCATGGTAATTTGAGAAAAGAAAAAGGAGGTTTTTTTATTTATAAGGATACTTCTTTGTGTCTACTTACAACATTTTAATATACCTACTATGATAATATTTATGCACCACAATTTATATGGACATTAAATGAAAAAGATGAACTAATGCATTTGGTTTAGAATTTTGAATTTTCTTTCTATTTTTTTTGTCTTTTTTTTTTTTTTCCCCTCCCACTTCTATTGAACATTACTACTTGTACCTAAACAAGAACTGTGATTAAAGTCCTAATCCTGCAAAAAGTTTACGGCTTCTGACTCACTACAGGAAATGCAAATAGAGAAGAGGCACCTCAAAACTGACCTGTAGACACACAATCAGAACACTATACAGCATCCCTGCCTGGAAACTTACGTTTTGTTTAAAAGATCATTTAACACTGTAAGCAAATAGTCTTTTTCATGTTCTCACACACAGAAAGCATGAGGCATGACATCTGCCATCAGACCAGTGAGCACTACTGCCATTAAATGTGTTTAATGGGAGAAGAAAAGCTCAAGAAAATCTGGAAAACTCAAACACAGTACTGTGGAGGGAGTATTTCCTAATACTGGAAACATTAAAATCTCTGTAATGGAAGATAGGTATTTAGGGTTGTGCTACATCAGGTTTTCAGAGTTAATATTGAAAGATGCCTCTAATTAGGAAGTTTAGTCTAAGTGTCCAGGTGGAAGTTTGAAATTATGACATCCACTAGTATAGAACAATTCACAGACTTAAGCTAAAAGTTACCAGGACTCAAGACAGAAGACAAGATAAACCAATTATAAATATGTCCTAAGAACTTTCCATATATGCTGTGAAAAATATCATAAAGGCAAAAAGTATGTTCCACAGCCATCAACAGAAGGTTGTGGAAAAATTATGTTCTAAATTTATGATTTCTCCAGTAACAGAACTAACAAGTCACACTTGAAATTACACAGCTGAAATTTGTAGTGTGTTTTTTAAGCAGACGAGGCTTTGCACTGCATATAGTAGCTGCTGTCTGTTTAACTACCTTATTTCAGCACTGTTAATAGACAATGGCCAGTCACCTTCTAGCTAGATTGCGAAGTCAGATGTAATGGAATCCTTGTCACAGTGCTGGGTTCCAGAAACGCTAAGCAAGGACTTCATTTTAATGTCCATTTGCAAATGCTTACCATAAGCAAGAATTCCATGAAACAAAGAAAATTTGGAGTTTAGTTGATACAGAATACTGCACTTCTCAGAAGCATAGAGTGAGCACTGTAAGAGTTGAATACAATTCTCACCATGTGAAAGAGAAAGGAGATGAATCTCTAAGTACACAGATTAATATTTATCAAGGTATGCTTTCGGGAGCTAAGCATGTGGGAAACAAGCTTGCACTAGAAATGTTTTCCCCTATGGAATCCATTGGGGAATCAAATGCAGAGTTCTGTCTCCCACCAGAAAGTCTGCATCATTATAGCACCTGAGACTGCTTTGAACACATCTGCAGTCTAGTGGGATAACTCTAAAGTAAATTTGTACTCACAAAATTACTAACGAGTTGTTACCTGGATTTTCCAGGGGGTAGGTGGGAGGAAAATCAAATTATTCTGACTAAAGAATATGAAAAAAATTATTTATAGGCATGATCAGCTTTCTGAAGTATGTATGTATGTACATACAGAAGCTTGGGGGCTAGTGAGCCAAAAATAAGTGTTTGATGAAGAAAAACATAAACAAAACTCCTATCCCCAAATGTTAAAACGATATAGTGCTCATGCAGTCCTTTTGCGATGCCCTGGAAACCAATGTTAGGACCAACACTAACCAGCATTTCTTTGTAGTTGCTAACAGAGACGTGACCGAGATGGACAGTGATTATGATCAAGTAGAAATGTACAACTTATTGCATACATTTTGGAAGTGACAAATTCAGTTTTCACCTTTGGGGCAAAAGCAGACTGGAAGTTAAATTGCAAGACAGTTTTGTGATGAAACTACCACTTAGTTGATCAAAACTCTACAACATTCCCCACATAATAAGCTGATTATGATAAGGTACTAGAAGATGGTCCAAACAGAACACACTTTACAGTATATTTATGCACAAAGAATAAACCATCAACATGTTACAGTAAGGCTGTATGTCTGATGGAGGACTTGAAACAATGCAATAAAGCCCTGAATTATTAGGAAGCATTTCTGCACAGAAGGGGTTGTGAGGCGTTGGAATGGGCTGCCCAGGGAGGTGGTGGAGTCCCCATCCCTGGAGCTGTTCAGGAGTAGGGTTGACTTAGAGCTTAAGGATATGCTGTAGGTGGGAACCGTGCAAACATTCTTATCTGTGCTATCAAAATTTAAAAACCCACCCTACACAGACAAGCAAACAGCCACTATATATCAACGAAACCCTAAGTATCCTCTTATCACCTACCTCTACTTTTTCAACCCATAAAATAGTATCAGCACCAACATCACCTCCCAAATTAGATCTGTATCATTAGATTTCCCTTCTCTGTTTTAAGGATTTTTACCAACTAAGACATACTTTATTTGTATATAGATAAGCCCAAACCTATGTTATAAATATGCAAATATTATTTTAGATTTTGTGTTCAATCCTTAAAATAAACACTGGGTCAAAATAATTAAAAATAAATAATAAAATTTCTGGGCCATGCTTAATTTGTTATCTGATGCTATCTCAAAATATTTCACCATCTTCCTGCTATGAGTAACTTTAGTGTTTGCTAAGGAGGAACCACTGCCTTCTGAATTCATGATTGACTTAAAACCCACTTTATTTGTTTAGTTCTTCCCTATGGATATGAAGTACATCAAAACAAGTTACAGTGTCTGGATATGAAGAACTTCTGTTGAAGGAAAAGCTTCCTTCATAATCTGTATTCTTCAGTCACCTATTTTTCGCTGACTTGTCAAAACGGATAATAAATAATGAAATTAATAAGATAGCTATGGACATTGCTGTTCTTTCATAAAAACCAAACTCACTCCTATAACATGAAAGAATATAGCATCTCTTAAAGTGATAAATATAAACCAAAGACTAGCCCTAGGAACAGTATTCTGGTAATGTAATAATACATTGTTCCCATCAGGCTTCGTTACAGTTCCTGGATTTATTTAATTCTATTCATGCCTAGCACAGCTCTCAGAAAAAGCTATTAGAGGAAATCATCTAAGTTGTCACAAAATAAATAAAAGTCATAAATTTCAATCTAAAAGTAAACTGAAAAAAAAAATCTAAATCACTTTTACCTACTCTTTCAATGTGTTCATTCTTCGTTACTGTTAAAGTTTCGGTGACATCCATGTAATGACAATGCATAGCAACACCGAGATCTTGGAAATGACCATAAAACTTCTTGAGATATAAGCTGTGATTTTTGTCTGAAATACAGAGGTGGAAGAATGCAAGTTCAGGAAAACAAAGTGAAGTTTGAAAAAAGCAAACCAATTCCAGTGAACATTTTAAACTTATACACATACAGGTTTCTTCTCTGTAAAGCTGTCAACAAGTTGAAAAAGCTTCAGCGGAGAAGGGGATAAATTCAGATTACTGTTCCATTCGTCAGAGAGAATGGTCTCAGTGACTATCACAGTATGGAATTCCAATTTCACTGTTTCTTTAGCAAGTTTTTTCTGTTCACGCTGCCCCCACACCCCTCAAAAGAAAAAAATACTAGTCATTGTTTTCATGCAAAATGTAGTGCAATTAACTCAAATTAGAACATAATCTTCACATAGGAAAGGAACAGGCATGAGTTCCAAGTACGATGTTGAATACAATGAAAATGTTCTCTCCTCCCTTCTCATAAAGAACTTCGACTCAACCAAATAAAAGCATCTACAGTGAAACTAAATCAGAGCAGCACATTAAACCACTAATACACCTTTTTTTTTTTTTTTTTTTTCAATAAAAACTAGAGAAAGAACAGTGTAGAAGCTGGGTTTCCCCTTCTAAATAGAAAGGAAAAACGTTTGACAAAAGTAGTATTGCAAATTTTAGTTTTCAACAAAACTAGTATTTAAAGTAACTTTTTCTAAGACATATTATTGTGGGAATGTAGCTGTGATACTTTTGCAGATGAGTCTATAAACGAACAACGATATTAACACTCATTCAATTTCGAACATAACACTCAATTTTGTTGACTGTAACTGCCTTCCGTCTCAAACCAGCTTACCAGAAAACAGGCAAACGCTGAAAAGTAGAATTTTTTTGACCACATTGCATACTGAAGACTGATTGGTCAGCTTACATTGAAGTTAAGAATTTGAGAAATGTAAACAACCATTTTAGTATCATTTTGTTGCAAGATACAGTAAGCAGTAAAAACTATTACTAGTTTATAAGATATTCACCCTTCTGCTTCTCTCCCCCATCCCACCAGTGGGGAGTGAGTAAGTAGCTGTGTGGTGCTTAGTTGCCAGCTGGGGTTAAACCACAACAGGTTGTTATTTAACATAGTAATCAGAGAAAAAATGAAGTAAGGGTTGATTTATTTATTTAAAACCTTCCCGTTACTTTCCTCTTTTTATAAAAATATTCTTTTATTAATTTATCAAAGTGACAAATTTTGATCATCTGATTAAAACTGCAATAACAATTGTTAATTACAGAGCAGTTTTCAACATGCAAGTCTTTGTAAACCTGTCAACATATTTTACAAGTCATCAGAAGCAATTTATTGTAAATCACTTCAGAAAAATCAGGATTAGTATAGGAACACTTAAATGACAACTATCCACAAATACATGATAATCCTCTCAAGTAGGCAGAAGCTTAGGGCTGCAAAACAGTCACTTAGGAAGGATTCAGCTGGTTAAGAGATAGGTGCACAAGACTGAAGAAGCCTAAACCTCACTTTCAGAGGAAAATTACTGTCACTGACCTCAGCAGGATGGATGGCATTCTGGCTTGGAACTATTTTACAACTGCTTACAGAAGTCTGCATGACAACCCTAATCTAGGTACCTGAATTTTAGATGCACAAGCTTAGGCAAAAGGAAACACGTCACTAGATTTTATTTATTTATTTTAATCAAAGCATTTTTAAGACCACAAAAAGCATCATCTAGGTGTTTCATCTTTTATAAATCACTTGTAGATTCTCTGGGCAAATACTCCAGATCCGCTATAAGACTCCCTTCTCCAACTAAGGTGGAATTAAAGTCTTAAATCATCTGAAACCATTTACTCTCAGGACTTTCAGAAATTGAAGATTTCTATAGTAACCTATTTAGAACTTTCCACGTTTTGATTATACTAAATAACTGCCTGTGTTTGCACCTCTGTGCAACTACAACCCACATACCCTTTTAGAATCTTACTCTTCCTACTCGAAGTCAAAGATCTTTCTCTGTATTTTACCTTATGTAGTCACTCAGCGATAACTAACAACAGTACAGTAACGGCAATTTTTTTTAAGAATCACAACAGCAAGTGAAGCCCCAGACCCCAGAAGCACTGAGCAATTTCAGCCATAAGGAGCCATCCTAGAGGAGCAGTTCTAGTATCCCCCGGGAGAAACAACCTCTTTGAAGTATGAGGCCTCAGAAATCTCTCCTATTTTCTGAATACAGTCAATTTTAGTATTTGAACATATTAGACACAACTTTTTGTTTTATTTTTTATATTCCCTTTGCCTTGTGCTCTGCAAATAGTAGTTTCTATTCTTTAGTACTCCAGTTATTTTTACTAAAGTTTTCTCTTGATGGCTATTCTCTAGTTAGAGCAATTTTATTTTTCCTCTGGGAAATGTGACTTTTGTGTTTATTATCTGAGTGAAATGAGGAATGAGAACATCTAGATTTCAGCTTGGGTTCAACCAAATCCTAGATCTGATCTCTGTCAAATATTTCCAGTATTTTGCTTACCCTTATCTCTCCCTCTCCTCTCACAAACAGTTGAAAAAACATTTTTGTCTATAGAGAACAAGCTTTTCTGGGACCTGAAACTTCCTCTTGGCAAAAACTGTTCTAACTTGCCTATCAGTTTCCATTTATGTGAGAATGCATTCTGTTACTATTTTTGTTAAATGTAGACTTCTTGAGGGTGTTTTTCCATCACCTAAGCAGTAAAATGCTAGAATTGGAAACACGTTTGAGATTAATCCCATTCACTGCCAAGTCAAAATATGCATCAGTTTTGATGAGGTAAAATAAACATATGCAATGGCAAAAGGACTGACATATATTATCAATGTATATTCTAGATTCCTTTGTCCAGCCCAAAGTTGTAAGAACTGTCAGTGACTTCAAGTAACTTCCTTTCTTTTCTCCTGAAGTACCAAATTTTGTTTACACATAGACTGTATGAGAAAAAGAAATTATTGTACTTCACTTATTAGTTAAAAGTGGGTTCAAATGACTTTTCAATTAAACTTGTTCACATGTATGATTGTGGTCTCGGGGCAAAGACAGATGACAGACTCGTGGATCACCAAAAGGTTTTAATAGAAATTTTAAGTTCAGAGCTTTCATTTTACTAGCTATAGCCTGAAGCAATAATAAATCATTTTCAAGCAGTGTACTGAATAAAAGATAAGTACAAATATCACCAGGATCAATAGCCTGGGGTTTTATCATTGTACTATAATTACTAACATAATTTAGCTTTAACACTATCTAAAAAATGAGTTTAATTACTTCAAGGCACCAGAACAATAGAACTGAACATATAAACTAAAAAACCCTCTTTTTTTAAAAAAAAAAAAGAGAAAGAAAAAACCCCACAGATATTCAGTTGAAACTACGTGCTAACCATCTGAGACACTGATCAGCCCTATTTGAACCAGTGTGACCAATTTCAAGACACAAACAGGAAAACCCTAGGGAAAGGAGTTGTCTGTATACTAAATATTTGCTAGAAAACATTTTGTTTGTGTTCCTCGTTTCTGTGTTTACTTTTCTATTTGATGCTGAAACTTTAAGAATGCCACAATAATCCTTTTTTGATAATGAAATTTTAGAGACAAAAACCTTTTATTATTCTATTAGTAACTTTGCTTGGTGCTGCACCATTGCACTTCAGTCCTGACCTATAAAAGCAGTCTTTTATAGAGATAAGAGTAATTGCGTCTGCATCCTCAGTGAAGCAAGAAAACCTGAAGGTTGTCCAAAATGTTGTAAAATTTTTATTTATGTTATTAAATAAGCGGAGCTCAACTGCAACTATGTTTGTTTCAAATGTGTCCTTTTGCAGAAATTATTAAAAGAAGATACTGAAATTTGTTCTGTTTAGTATACTTGGAAGGTAAACAATGGAACTAGTCAAAGTACACTGTTAATTTACACTTTCATAACATAATGTAACTTCATCATTGTTAGTGATTCAAAGTGAGTTTAAATTAATTGTATTTAGTTGTTATTCACTGTTTAGAATGATCTGTACAGTGAATATCATTCCTCTTCCCACCTAAGCAGATACTTGTTCTGTTACAATGACAACTTCAGAAAACAGATTTATATTAAACAAAACCTTCAGCGCAATAAGCTAACAAAGAAAACCCTGTATCACAGAATCATGTAGGTTGGAAAGGACCATGAAGGTCATCCAGTTAACCTAACACTGACAGTTCCCAACTACACTGTGTCTCTAAGGGCTAAGTCAACCCAACTCTTAAACACCTCCAGGGATGGGGACTCCACCACCTCCCTGGGCAGCCCATTCCAACGCCTCACAACCCCTTCTGGAAAGAAATACTTCCTGACATCTAGTCTAAACCTTCCCTGGCTGTCCCGATCCAATATCGAGGAGGGTTCTTAAACAATCCCAAGACCGAGATTAAGACACAAGTGAGGTCAGATGCCATACAACCTTGTAAACTTTATTGTGCACACAACAGATAACAGCGATAGGACAGAGAGGAAAAGAAAGGAAAAGACAGAATCCCTAAGCAAGCAAACAGTAGAGAGGCAGTGAGACTAATTACCGCCACCATGAATCCAGTGATGTTCTGTTGGCTCGGTCTCGGTGCAGGTGATGATGTTCCAAGCTCCAGGCTCCACCAAAGTCCCAGCTCCGAGGAAGGATGAGATGGTAAGAGTGAATAGTGCTCCTGAAAGAGGAGTACACAGTTCTTTTATTGTCCCAGTCCCCATAATCTCTGCAGAGTCCACCCATTTCCACGGAGCTCACTGTATTACATGCTGCCCCACGGTCCCATGCTGACTTGCACGTCTTCCTCATCCTGATTTAACTCTGATAGGATGTTGTGGTCCCATTGGAGACAATTCATCTCCTTCAGAGTACTCCTCCATGATGACAGGATGCCGAGGCCAGGAAATGGTGGTGGTGCAACACAGATAACACAGTCCCTTACACTGGAGCAACGTGAGGCCATTCCCTCTTGTCCTATCGCTTGTTACTTGGTTAAAGAGACTCATCCCCAGCTCTCTGCAACCTCCTTTGAGGCAGCTGTAGACGGTGATAAGGTCTCCCCTCAGCCTCCTCCAGGCTGAACCCCCCCAGTTCCCCCAGCCGCTCCCCAGCAGACCTGTGCTCCAGACCCTGCCCCAGCTCCGTTGCCCTTCTCTGGCCACGCTCGAGTCATTCAATGGCCTTTTTGGGGTGAGGGGCCCAAAACTGAACACAGGAATCGAGGGGCGGCCTCACCAGTGCCGAGTACAAGGGTAAGATCCCTGCCCCGTCCCTGCTGGCCACGCTATTGCTGACACAAGCCAGGAGTAAGTAGTTTGTAGTAGTAATACGTTTTTTTAGTAATAGTTTCATGTAGTTCTCATAGAAACAAAAACTGAGTTATGAGAGCAATTTATTGAAGACTAATTTATGCTGATCAGCTGTACTGCACTCCCTCTGTAGGAAAACAGTGAAGATTGTTAGCTTGAGCAAAGCTAATACTCAGCATAAAGGTAAAATAATCTTGCATAAAATGCTTTTCCTTAAGATGCCTTTAAATACAGACATAAGAACTAAATACACTGATCTATCTCTAGCCATCAATGAAAACCATAACTTCAATTTAAGAAAAAGTGTTCTCCAAGAATTTGTCCCTAAATAAATTACATTCAAAACTACAGTAATAAAGATGAGTGAGAAGAAGCATGATAACAAGCCAATGGAATGAAGTTAAGATGAAACAAATTTTAAAATATTAAGGGTGTTCAAGTGCTACAATTATAATAAAGTTTAAGAAAGTGAAATTCACTTCTGCGTGTTTTAGAATATAGGAGCAACTGGAATGATTGACTCATAAAAGTTTAGCAATTTCTCATATCTCCTTTTTGGTTTTTTCCTCCCAGTGCTACACAGAAGGGAGGCATCTCCCAAATGGTTTGTTAAAACTATTCCACCCTTCCACAGGTGGGAAAGCATACTGCTTTACTTCCCACACCACAGTGCTGCAACACCAGTATGGATAGTTCCTTATTATGTTACTCTGTTCCAGACATGTTTGCTTTTGCTGTTTGTGTTTTAAATAGTTATGAGGAGGCAAAATAAAATTACTTCATTTAAATAGCTGGGGGGGATAGTTGTGATATGACTTAGTATAAGCTGTCTATATTTTTCCTCTCACAATCACTTTCAAAAGGCAGATTAGTTGCTTGTAATTCTTCAATATCTAGTGACATAGTCAATTGATTTTCCATGCTTTTCACATTTTCTTCCTAGATTTCTTTCTGAAGCTGGAAGTCAGAATGATCTCTTACAGTAATAATAAAAAAAGTTGTTTATTTTTCTATTTGCTGTCATAGCTGATAGACTAATATTAAAACCGAACTGGATCCTTTACCACAGTAGCTTTTTTATTCTTTTGTCATGATTAGAACAGATTAAAAGTTCTAATGACCTAGAACCGGCAGGAAAAGAGCCTTCAAGATATAGTGAGTGATTGGTATGAATCTGCAAAGGTGTAGGATGCGGCAGCATGGTTGCTTAATTCACAAAGGCTGCAATGAGAGGGGCTGACACTTGGCAGGGAGTAAGAGAAGTCTGTAGCGATAGTAGTCCCTACTGTAGACTGAATTGGGTACTATATCCTACATCCTCTTCCCGTAGTACACAATTCAGTCTTAAGGAGAGCTCCAAAGTTCGCTTAGCTCCTGAGTACTTGCATATTTATAGTTTCAGATCCACATAAATTCAGCTATTCATTTCCACAGCTACAGAAAGCACACAGATTCCTTCTCTAACCTCTAAAACCTCTAAAGAGATTTCAACACTGTATATAATTTTGCTGTTTCAGAAAACTTGGTGTTTGGTAAAGATGTTAAAAAATGTTCAGATTTCTTCACCCTGCTATATTTTCATTCCAAGAAAGTATTGATAATCAATTAGATATTGTTTGAGAGAAATTAAAAGCATTTTTATTAATAGATATTCTTTAATCTTTAAAATTCAAAACTTAATATATTTCATTATTCTTTGAATAGTTCTAAACAACATGGTCCCCGCAGAACACACAAATTAGAGCTATTATCAGTTATTTAGACAAAGAAATAAGTCATACCAACAAACCCAATTTGCTTCCAACAAAATTTGAGAAAGAAAAAAAGATATATTGTTCTACAACAATTACAACTTCTAATATCAAACCTGTTTTTTTATGGAACACAATATCTAATCACTTTTAGAAAGATGAATTTAATTAACAGGATTTTTAAGTTCATTTTGAACATTTCATACATTCCAAATGGCTGTTTCAGTTATTACACATGTATAACTACCTACTTTCTCTGAATGGAAAGAAATAATCCATTATGTATAGTAGGAAAGTTAGAGAGCTCATAATAAAAAGCATAAAGAAGACTTCTATACTGTACTGGATCCCAAGAGAGCCTACAGCTTTGAGTTTTTCATTTTATTTCACTTGGTTACTGAAAAAGATAATCTAATACTTTCCAGAGATGTCAATCTATTTACACAGGTCCCTCATGAATAATACTCATTTATTTTATAACTCGTGTCTGAAGAGATGGTTGTAGAGGTTGAAAACTATTGGTATATCACTGAAGTCTGCTAAATGATCTGTGTCAGAAGACTTGAAGTTGCCACATGCTATGTTTTATGAAGATGTACTTTTAGTTTTGAAAATTTTTATTATTAGATCCTAACAGTAACACATCAGCTCGTATAGCTTTCGTGAGCCCTCTGTCCCTTATACCACCATCAGTGCTTTCATTCTACCTCCTAGCAGTATGCAAGATGTATCCTGAGGGAGGAAAACTATTGTCGTGACCTCAGTCTTCAAAGTTATTATTGCACAGTAAGTATTGACAGAAAGTCTGTGTAGCAATATAGTCCAGTTAGAGACCGCTAAATCACTGAAGATGCACAAAATTCCTGGATTACTCTATAGATTATCCAGAAATTATAAACCCTAGTTGTTGCAGAAACCAGTCATCTGGCTCCACCATAACCTCCCATGTTTTATTTGAAGGTGAATGAAAAGTCTTTGCCTGATATATTTTTAATTGTCCTTAATCAAAGTATGCCGCCTTTGTGGAAAATCTGCCATAAATGCAAAACCAAGGTTCCCATTCATTTTTACACATGGTAAAAGAGTTCTTAACTCTTATTTGTGCAAGAGGAAAAAAGCCCAACATGCACAAGGTGTCCATGGGTCACAATCTCAATTTGAACCCCATTTCACTATTGTCTGTCTTAATCTTGCAACAGGATCCACTGTGAAATTTAAAGTCTGCTGTGTCCCTTGATCTTTCAAGAAAGTGTGTTAAAAGTAATTCTCTACAAATATAATATGACTCAAATCATGCATTTACAAACATACCTGATGAAGTAATTTAGAATCATACATTAACTATTATATGAACCATCCGTACAACAGACTGGAGAGCTGAGTTGATGTGAAGGAATGTTCCTGAGTTCTTAAATCTTACTACTAGAGTCCCTATTTTTAACATAATCTTTCTGTCATCTTTATTAGGAAATTTATCTTCAATATATTTGCTTGTTTTCAAGGAAGGTACAGTGATATGGAACACAAAGTAAGAATAGCAATAAAATTGCCAACAGACAGGAGTACCAGTAATTATAATGCTGACAGTATGCTTGTAATGCTACTACTCTGGAAATTCACCCAGTAAAAGAAGAGATAGTTTTAAATAATTCACCATTTAAAGATGACAAGAAACTTGGATGGGTAGGACTGGAAAGTAAAAGCTGGCTGAGAACCACAGAGAAGTATCTTAAGAATTACATGTTCATCCACTTTCTCTGATTTTGAAACTAAAATATTTTCATGGGATACCAGAATTGCTGAATAGTTCTTTCCATACCAGAATTGCTGAATAGTTCTTTCCAGAAATGCCTTTGGGTAAAAGCACTTAAAAAAAATGGGTTGAGTACTTCTATATTATGTTATCTACCTATGTTCACTAAATGTATATTAACACTATTCATATTATATTAGTTTCATTTGTCTTCCCATGAATCCAGAACACTTGAAGGATAAGCTACCTTAGGAAAAATACTTCTAAATTCTGCATTTTGATTCTGAAAAAAATACCAGTCTTGTACAAATTGTCAGCAAACATATGGATATAGTACTTCTTCCACACAAAAAAAAAAAACCAAGGAACAGAAAACAACCTCTCCAAAAGTACACAAACAAAAAAACAAACTACAAGCCACACACAAAAACTACCACAATAACAAAAACCCAAAACCAAGCAGAATTTTTTTACTGAAATAACAAAATTCACCTTTATGGAATTAATATTCTCTGAAAGATCTTGTTATACAGTGTAACTTCACATGATACAGTTGCTGTGGTTCATTCTTTAAGCAGATAACAAGAATAAAAAGCTAGATGACAGACCACGTATTCTTAAACTGAGGCAATTTACCTCAGTACCACATAACCTTCACTGAAAATAAAAAGGTCATGAAAAATGAAGATGTGGCTTCTATTCTCTTCACAAATCATATTTAATTGTTATTCATTATTTTTTTCCTACACAAGCAATTGAAAGGTATACATCATAAAATTTTATGATTACAGGAAGAAGTAGGTAATATTCCAAGAAGGTAATAATTTTATAAATTGTACAGAAATTCATGGCAAATAGATTACTGGTGCTGCTGCCTTTTAGATACACCCTGCAATAACATGAATTACTCTAAAAGACTTTTATTCAAATGTTTATGTTGAGAAGTCTTCTTCAATACAGAACATTCATTGCTTAATGCCAAATCCTACAGCCTGTTTACTGCTGTTGGACATTTTCCATCTCTTACCTGTATAATTTTGGGGCAGTTGGTCTTAATATTGAAGAATTTAGAACTACTAGGGTAATTCAATCAACATAGATGGGAGTTTCTGACTGCAGTACAGGTAATAATATGTAAAGAAGCTGACTTGAAGAAATAGGCCTAACACTGCTGGCTCATATTCAGCTTTCTATTGACCAACCAGGTCTTTTTCCATCACTTTCCAGCTTCTCTTCCTCAAGCCTGTGGTGTTGCATGGGGCTGTTGTGACCCAGGTGCAAGACCCAGCACTAAGCTTTGTTGAATCTCATACTATTGGCCTTGACTCATCAATCCAGACCATCCAGATCCCTCTGTAGAGCCTTTCTATCCTCAAGCAGATCAACACTCCCACCCAACTGGGTGTCATCTGCAAACTGACTGAGGGTGCACTCGATCCCCTCATCCAGATCATCAATAAAGATGTTAAACAGGAGTGGCCCCTGTACTGGGTCCTGGGGAGCACCACTTGTGACCAGCTGCCAACTGGATTTAACTCTGTTCACCACAACTCTTTGGGCCCGGCCATCCAGCCAGTTTTTAACACAGCAAAGAGTAAACCTGTCCAAGCCATGAGCTGCCAGTTTCTCCAGGAGAATGCTGTGGGAAACAGTGTCAAATACTTTACTACAGTCTAGGTAGAACACATCCACAGTCTTTCCCTCATCTGCCAGCAGGTCATTTTGTCATAGAAGGAGATCAGGTTTGTCAAGCAGGACCTACCTTTCAGAAGCCCATGCTGACTGGCCTGATTACCTGTTGTCCTGTACCTTCCATGTGATGGCACTCCAGATGTTCTTCTCCAAAACCTTCCCCAGCCTCGAGGTCAGACTGACAGGCCCGTAGTTCCCCAAATCCTCCTTCTGGCCCTTCCTGTAGACGTGCATCACATTTGCTAACCTGCAGTCAATTGGGACCTCCCCAGTTAGCCAGGGGTAATGACAAATGATGGAAAGTGTCTTGAAGAGCACTTCTGCCCTTAGTACCCTTAGGTGGATCCTATTTGGGTCCATAGACTTGTGTGTATCCAAGTGGTGTAGCAGATTGCTAACCATTTCCCCTTGGATTGGCTTCATTCTGCTCTCAGACTCTGTCTTCCAGCTGAGGGGCCTGGGTACCTGGAGAATAACTGGTCTTACTATTAAAGACTGAAAAAGAAGGCATTAAGTACCTTGGTCTTTTCCTTATCTTTTGTTCCTCCTGCACCTGATAAAGGACGGAGATTCTCCTTAGCCCTTCTTTTGTTGATTATTTATAGAAACATTTTTTACTGTCTTTTACAGCAGTAGCCAGATTAAGTTCTAGCTGGGCTTTAGTCCTTCTAATTTTCTCCCTGCATAATCTCATGACATGTTTCCTGTGATGAGAGATAGAAGAGAAATAACAGGGCCCTCCTTGTCACTCAGAGCATGCTTTGTACTTAAGTTTTGCATAAAACCATCCCCCTTGTCGGTGGGTAACGTGCTGGTCTTGTTCAAATGCACAAGTGAAAGATAAATGTGCTGTTCTAACAAAAACACTGTAGAAAACTACATTTGCTGAAGAAGGAACAAGAATATCAAACAAGAAATTCAGAATGTTTTTTACTCACAAGTGTTTCAAAGATAGGTTTTCAAAAAAAAAAAAAAAAGGGGGTGAAGAAAAGGAAGGACAGTAGGTACTTTTATATGTCACAATTTAAAGTAGATAGGGGCATTACAGGTACTGCACTAACCAGGTGATATGTAAAAATTTAAGTAGCCTCAGATAATCCAATACAAAAATGGATTTTGCTCTGGGAATTTGAGAAAAAAATCAGCAAACTAGAGGATTAAAGAAGTCTGGTGGTGGACAGTAGAATGCTCCAGGCAGAGAAAAAGAATTTGCAGTCATGTAATAATGATTACAGCTAGTGTCTGTACTTCTTTCATTTTATGAAGCACTGAAATAAATGTATGAAAGTCTAGTTCCCATTCTGTCCTGGCCTATGGTCTTTAGGGAATGAGAAAAATTCAGCTCATTCTTTTAACGGTCAGCTTTTCTGCTGATGAACTAAGAAATAAAATGATGCTTATAGTTCCTGTGAGAGCAACCAGTTGCTTATGAGAACTAAAAATAAAAAAGGAATTACAACTTTCATAATCCAGTCTGTCATCGTGTGTAATCTGCAAGAGTGTGAGAGACTACATAAAATGGAAATTCCAAGCACATTTTTGTTCATGCCTTACCTAAAGTCAATTAAAAAAGAATTAGTGGTGGAAACCCCTTTTTTTTTTCAGTCTGAATATGCTGAAATTTAGCTGTTATAAATACAGACAATCTGAATTCCGGTAAGGTCAGCAGAGTGATTTTACTGTGGTTTATACTTGTGTGAAAGATTATAGTACAATCATGAATTTCAAGTATTTGCATGTTACCAGCCTAGCAAATTATTCTACACAGATTGTAAGATTAAAATGGAACCCTCCATCCATAATCACAAAGAATTAAAATGCAATTAAGTACCACCTTAGGGTATAAACTGTCCATAAATAAAAACGAATTGGTAATTTTAATTCATAACATCCCCAACTCTCTTTCTGCTATTGTTGTTAAAGCTGGGTTTCACAGAATTTTATAGTCATTGTATTTGACTTTCTGCTGCACAGACCAGATCTAATGCAGAGTAAAAGAGGAACGGAACAGGAGATAAAGTGCAGAAACGTAGACCATTGTAAAAAATGCAGATAGAGATGTTCTTAAATCTATTATCTTAAAAGATGTAATTAGTAAACAACAAATAGGTTTAGTCTGTGAAGGCTGTTTAATGGGAACCTTAAGAGAGAGCTTGCACTTTACTTGTATAGAGTAATACTAGGCATTGTGGGAACTGTCAGTCAAAGAAAAGTGTCTGTCTCTTTCCTTGCCTAGCTGGTAACATTATAAAGAAGCAAATACCACCAGAAATGCTATTCTACTGCAGAACATTGTGGTAGAAGGATTTGTGTTCAGGATAGTGTAAAAATCACATTAGATATGTCCTACCTACTTGATCACATAGTGAAAGGCTGAGAAGCGCTCCGAAGTACCACTCAAGTCAATGCATTACTGAAAAAAAAATAAAAAATCTCAACTTTTTTCTGTTTCTATATGGTTCCTTATATTCTTTCCAGATAATTAAACCGACAAAAGTGTCCATAAGTAGAATGAAAGTGTAAAGATCTTAATATAAAGGGCTTCAATAACTACTGTAACTATCTGTATCCAGCAGCATTTACTTTTAAAGTTTCATCCCTGTTATAAGCTGACTTCCCGAATTGATGTGAGTCAGTGCTTCCGATTTATTTAGCAAGCGACAACAAGCAAAACAGCGCTGGGCGGCCGGGGAGTTCAACTCCACCAACGGCGCGCGCCTTTCAAGTCACTCTGTTTTAGTTTTATATTACAAAGCATCGCATATTCATGATAAGCCTATACATATACATTATCTAAACCCCGCCTACTCCCACTTTGTATGGTAATTAGCTTATCAGTTCTTTACGCTTGCGCAGATTCTGCTAAAATTGTGGGCAGGGGTCCTCAGATCATGGGTGGTGGTTTCCGGGAGGAAGGCCGTAGGTCTTCCTCACAGTGTACTTTTCACCCTTGGCCTGGAATGTGATGATTCTACAAGCTTGCAGTGCTCTTATCAGTCTAGGCTCACTGCTGGCCTTGAGCAAGGAGATTTATGGACGCAAATATCCTCCTGTTTATTCAACTAAGCGCCTGCGGTTAGCCTCGCACAATATACTCACGGTTTGGTATATACATGAAGTATTTACAAGGCCTTTGTTCATGCTTTATAAAGTACAGACACTTCTTTTTTACTCTTTTGTTGTTGCCCCCCCCCCTCCCCTTTACACAACATCATGTTATCATGTTAGTTCAGCTAAGTGCTTGCTGTTAATTCTATACAGTGTGTCAATTTCACTTTTTGCTGAATTTGATGAACAGTTTACTATCCATCACAATCCCCATACGAACTTCAAGAACATTAACGAACAAATTCTTTCCTCTAATGAAAACAGATATTTAAAAGGTCCACACTATCCTTGGGAACAGGGAAATGCCTTAAAAGCAAGGTGTAATTTTACACTTCTCTCCCAAGAAAATACAAGACACCTACATTTAATTTCAGGCAAGTTATGAATATGAAAAGCCAGAGGGCCTGCACAAACACAGAAGATTTGATTAGATATGGTTTAAGAATCAGCTTTAAGTGTCCAGTATTTTATTTCAAACATTTTTGCATCATTATTTTTCCATTAGCTAGGCAACGTTTCTCCTGCCACTGAGCACTGTATCAAATACACTGATGATTTGTTGTTCAGTGCAGGAAAAGATCCTTTGAAGCACTGTTGCTTCTCCCCCTCTCCCAACTTTGTATGAAGTCTTTTATAAACAAAAACAATTCTCACAGAATCTACACCAACAGATAGCAGCAAATCCTCTGATTAACTCCCCATTCATTGCTATTTAGGGAGTTCATTGAAGGAAGAAGATTTGTAGCCACGTCATTCCATTCTTAATGACGTTTAACATTTGTCAGATGTTTTTCAGCTCAATCATTGTATACAGATAATTACAAGCAGTGTTAACTGTAACGGTCTGAAAATCTGATTTCTCCCTATTATGGAAAAACTTTGGGTTTTTTTTCCCTAAATTTAATTGTTTAAACCAAGTATTTCAGAATCTTCTTTTTAGTACGGAATATTTCAAAGGAAACTGCTAAGTTTAAAATTTAGTAGAAACTTCCAAAGCCAACTTCTGTGCAAGTTTATTATAGCCACTCCTGGGTCTTTTTGAGTTGTTATTAATGCACAGCTTTCAGCCCTGAGAACATTTTTAGTTGGAAAATTTTATATTAATTCGACCTTTGACTTAGCTGTAAGTCTACAGCCAGTGTAAACTGAATATTCATTATATCTCACAGTTTCTTTTATATTACACTAACTTAAAACTTGCAATATGTGAATGGCATGTACTATTTCCACATGTATTCCATTATCAGGATAGCATTTTAATTGTTGAAGCAACAGACAGGTCATTTCCAGTCATAAACAACATTCAGAGCTTTCTGCAATACTCCATGTATAAAACACCCTTACAGAACCCTTCCCCTTGCTGCCAAACCTGAACACCTGAATCAGGCAGGGGAGATCTTTCAGCAACTAGTGATTGAGAACTATGTGCTGTGTCACTCAACTTCACAGACTCTAAGTGTTTTTAACCAGCTAGTATTTGTTTCCCTCCACATACCCTCATCAATCTAAATAAATTAATAAATTAATTCAAATAATTATCAATTTTTGTGTTCTCAAAAAACTGAGAAAAAAAGCATATTATTTAAGGATGTGAATTCTTGCTTTACATGTCCCCTAGTGACAAACTTCACAAGGGTCTTGCATTATTCTGAAAACCATCATGAATTTTGAGTATGTGCCTTAAAAAAATTACCAGTTATTCTGTAATTCTAAGTAGTCTCAAATTGCCTAAAATTTTTCAGTAGTCAGGTCCTGTCAGGTATTATTCTACTTGCAGTTTTTAATATTAATCTCGCAGAAGAAATCAGCTGTTTAAAGTATTGTTAGAATTCAACATCCAGCAGCTGTTTGGTCAATTTGCGTCACACCAGGGTTCTCTGTTCTTCAGAATTCTGTGCAATCTGTGGTAGATTTGTTCTTTACAACAGCAATGGGAGCTAATCTTTTACTGACTCTAGCAAAGAGCAGAAAAAAAAACTTGCTGTTTTTCCTTAAAAAATTTACTTTTTATTAACATTTCTAGACCTTTTTCCTGTTACATGAATATGCATAAAAGGCCATTTTCAGAGAAACAAGCTACCTAATTTCATGATCACAATAAAAACTCTAAAGACAAAGAAATATTTTTTAATTAAATACATTAAAGTCATTACTAAAAATGGTTTAAAGTTAAATCCAATTAAAATTAATCATTCATTTAAAATCAAAAGTAATTTTTGATACTCAACAGGTTCACTTAATGATTTTTTAAAGAAGTGTAAACATATTGTTCAGGTATTTATTTAAAAGAAACATTAAAAATAAGGAATTATAAAATTTAAAGGAAACACCTCTTAACTAAAGCATTTGTGCGTGTTAACATCACATATCCGGGGCTTTCATGCCACTGGAAAAATAAACCAAAACCACTTTTTTACTTTCTTTCCCTCTCTCAATAGTCTTTACCACAAATTTAGCAGAAATTAAAATGTAAAGCTTTACCAGATTGTTTCTGTCCCTATATTATACAATAGACTGAAAATTGCTGAATCTTAACCACTGCGTAACTGCACCACCCCATGGTTAGCAGCCTTTTGTGGAGAGGATTAGTTTATGAAATGTTTGTGTAATGACTCCTGGAACAGTCTGGGACAGACTTGCTAAAGGGACCGGGACCTTACCTGCTTCTCCTTCAGCCATTTTTTCTGGTATTGCCAAGCGCTATAAAACTGTCCATGGTTAGAATTCTGGTTATCTCATCGCTCAAAGTCATCACATTTCATGAGCTGAAACCTATGCTGCTGTGATTATCACAGGGAACAAATGGGATGAAGAGGCACCAGGCATTGATGGGGAAGGCACAGCAATGGCAAAGATTACAGGGAAAGACCAGAACTAATCTGCTTCTATAGAAGCACCAGTTATCCACTTCATTTTCCTAAAACAACTCAGGAAAGTGAGCACCTTGAACGAGGTTACTGGAAAGAGCAATAAGGTGATATTGAAGCCATTCTGTGAAGAGGCAAAGAAAAATATTTCCACTGCAAAATGAAAATAAAGATGATTCTGCCAGAAACTCCACGGTAAAATTTATCAGTAAAATCTCAGCCCCTGTTATGGAAATGGCATCAAACTTTTTGCATCATAAACAAATTCTGCATCTCCCCACAATGGACAGGGCCCATTGTCATTGACTAGTCAGAGGATTTGCACAATTAATATTCTGCAAACATCAATGAGGTGCTCATCATGAAGATCAAAGCTCTTCGATTCCCAACAATTTCCCAAGCACAGCACAAAAACCATGATAGACCACAAAAGAATTTGTCACAGTGGGATTTTTTTTTCTTTCAAGTTAAAGTCAGTAGCTTATGGTTTAAAGACTAGCATATTAAGCAATATTATCGGAGGTTTGTTGATTACTAAACATCTAGCAGTTTATCAGTTTTACCAGGTTTACATTCCTTATCTGTTATCCACATTCCTACTGCTAATATTTTTCATCCACTCATTTAGCTGCTCTTGCTTACTCTCAGACGTAATAATTTTAATGAGATTTACTGGTTTAGCTTCAGCTATTTCCCTTAAAGCTTAGATTGTCATACAAATAGAGAGGATACACTTTTTTTATGGCAGTCAAAGTGCACAGAAATTTTAACTCACTATCATATTGTTACTAGTAATAATTCATCCCTGTCTGCACCCCATGGCCTGAATTAGGGAAAGAAATAAAACATATTCTAAAGTCAGAGTCTGGAACTTTGTACCAAAAAAATGTTTTAAGAATCTTGAATGCTCTTCATGAGACAAAATGTAAAGCATATTTTTGTTTCAACAAGTCATTAACAGGTCATTAAGTAAATAAATACTTTGTATAGGAACATAGATAATGTCAAATATTAGGCCCTAATTATTCTGGCAGGTCTGAAGACCATTTGCTTGAATCTCTGGAGTCTACCTGTGGAGAGGAAGAGGAAACAACCAACCCAGTCATAGAAATATTAGTTAATATTATTTTCTGTCTGAACTGTGAGCATTGCACTGTTCTGCCAACCTCCTTTTTATTTTTAAAGTATCCTCAAAAATTTACACCATAAACTGGGGGGTGGTGGTGTTTCTTTGTTTGTTTTTAAATAAAAGTGAGGACCATCAAAGCAGTTGTTTTAAAAAAAAAAAAAAACAAAAAAAACCCACAAAAAAACAACCAAACAAAAACCAACAAAGAAAAATCCCACCACCAATAAACCTCTCTCTCCTGCACACACCAAAACCACACTTGTTTCCACATTTTCAACTGCTGTTGGAAAAACTCCCCTGCCTAAAGCAAGGAAATACATCATCACAAGAAAGCTGTAGTTTAGCTATCTCTTGAAGATTTTGTTATCCTCAATATGGAAACACATAGTTATTTCTCTTAATATTTCAATCACAAATACTGAAAAGTGCATACATAATTAAATAATGAGAATTATAATTTGATGTAAGAGAGCAAAAGGAAAACATCTGCTATTCATTTCTAATGATTCTGATGTAACAAGAGAAAACAGAATATAAAATCCCAAAGATCTTGATAATAAGTTCTATTAATAGCCACTTGTTTCTTACATTTCTGTAAAATCTTTGGAACCAAGTCCTTTGTGTTGGCACTTTGGACTGTGGTTCAGCCACATTACTCCTAAATAATTTCCACCTTTCCAGATTCTAAATGAGAAACAACAGAATTTCTTCCTATTTTTTGTCTTAGAAAAACAACGCCAAAAAACCTTCCTCTTTAAATTTCAGATTCAACTCTTCCCTTGTCCTTTCATCAAACTCCTCAAAGAACAAGAACAAAAAAACTTTTCTTGTTTACAACTACAGTGTATTTTATTATGAATGCACTAAAGATCCTTTGAAAGGATCTGATTAATTTTACACCACTAAATGTATCATATTTAAAAAAAAAAAAAAGTAAAATAAAAAGCCAAGCACACAATCTTAAAGGAAAAATTAAATGGTTCCTCTGTATGTTTTAACATCAATGGAATCAATTTGATTCCTAACTTTATGATAATGTCTTGCAAAAGATGAATTCTGCATACATAGAGCACATAATCTGACTGACAATTAAATATGCAGGAATGAAGGAAACAGTACTTGACTTGAAATTGCAAGATTCTGCTAATATGTCATAGCTCAAAAGGTCAATCTATTTACATATGGGTGAGAACACTGATTTAAATCCAAACTAATAACAGTCTCAGAATGTTAATCAGACCATGCTGCAACATATAGATCTTAACTCAGTCACAGCATCACCTCGTCACACTACCTTGTAAAGTTAAAGGAACTGTTAAAATCTGTGTAATACCAGAGATCAATTCATTTAAGTTCCCATATAAGGTGAAGGGGGTTTACTGGGCATTAAGTTAGTTATCTGCTGTTGTAATTCAAATCGGATACCTTTTTTTCTGGTGAATGGAAATCGTAATTCCTTTAGCTGGACAAAAAAAGGACCTTATGTTTATGTGTGTGTTTATATATGGATGGCTACATATAGTCACAGTTTTGCTGTTAACATTAGAAAGTAATGTAGAAACAAATAAATACTTTATGTGTAAAACCTACCAAGATTTCATTATTAAGCATCGTCTTAGTTTTATGCTGTAAACGTTCCCTTTTTTGTCTCATCTGGGGAAAATCCCTGGATTACAAGCGATAATATATGGAGACAATAAAAGTTGCTACTAATCTCAGATTTTCTAGAGTATCGTATATTTTATTGGGTCAATTTTTAGGAATTTGTCATTTCCACAGTGCTTACAATCTCACGGTATCCAAGTGTTAACACCCAGCTGCACAAAGCGGTAGTATTTTCCTGTATTTCTTCTTTTAAATCTGCTGTACTGCAACAGAATCAAGTAGGTTTGAGTCCACATTTTTCTATTTGTTATTTAATAGTAGTGATATCTGTTGAAGCTTCCAGAGAGGAGTTGTAAATTTCCTTTCCATAGCTGACACATGTTACAGGAACATCGCTTAAGTGCATGTCTCCATTTCTCACCAAAGAAAGAGGAAGATTTTATTTCAGCATATATTTTCTCTCTGAAAGATATCACAACAGTCTACTCTCCTCTTAAGGACCACTGAAGATTTACTTCCTTTAGGAATGCATTCTCACCGAGTTCAGAACTGTGTGCAATGTAATGTTAATATCAGTGTCAGAATGCCATTTCCATTCTCTGGATGTTTTAAAAAAGAAAAGAGCTCCTTCCACCTCACTCCCAAAAAAACAACCCACACCTATTTAACCTATTTACTTCTGACCATAACAAGTTATACCCTTGTGTTTCTTACGGATCTGTGCAGGCTAACATCTTTACAACCACAGAAGGGATTTTGCGCCCACCCAAAGGAACTTCAGTAAACAACATTTCGGTGACAGAACACAACATTTCTTCCAAGTAACACTTCCTAGTTTATGAAGGAAAAACACACAAAAGGCTATCTTCATTCTTTCTTAGCAGTGCTTTCTGCAGCAAATTAAGTGAAGCATGATCATTTCTCATCTTAAATCTTACCAGAGAAGGATAAGATTTTCAGCTCGATGATTCTAAGAGGCCTGTTCAGGTCTGATAGAGGTTATAGGGATAAACTTGCATTATACAGCACAGTGGCTTAAAGAAGTATTTTAAGACCCCGTTTTTATTGAAATATTCACTTGCCTAAATGTGCAATAGTAAGCTGTTGGTACGCACAGAGCACTGAGTATGACATTGAATAATGTATGTCGTCATTTCCCTGTAGTCCTGTTGTTTATAACTGTAAACTATTTCTTATTTTGTACGTCAGTGATAACCTCTGGAGCAGTCACCACATGTGTTGTGTCTGACCAATGAATAAAACCCTTCTGTTCACAGCTGAAGACAATGCTACATAAGCAACTAAACTGCTACACAAAAACGGGCTGCTGTGAATAGCTGAGGACACTTGGGTAAAACTTATAATGTTACTTTTTTTTTACATTACTAATATTTTATATAGCCATATACTATTATGATTATGTTTTTTAATTTAAATAACATTTAAAGGAAATAATATCAAAGAACAACTCAGCACTTATGGAAATTATTTCTGCATAAGAGACAGTTCTTAATCAAAATTACTAGTGTTTGCACTTCCCTGTCCAAAACCCTCCAGGTCCAACTGATTTCATTGTATTTAAAAGCTTTAGACTCCCTCCCTGCCCCCCCCAAACTTTCTTTTGACTGGTTATCAGATGCTGGTGGGTAAAGGATTTATATTAAAATTCTTGCAACTACTCAAACAGTGCATTGACATTAGATAAAATGTTGTAGGTGTGGAAACCAGCACACTACTACCCAAGTAAAATTATTTCTTCATTATGTGAACAAGATACGAAGTAATCTGAAGAGTTTACAATACTGTTTTATCCAAAGATGCTTGGATGCAACTAGCAAAGCAAGCTTCCAAGACCAAGTCCAGATAATAATTATGGACGTATGAAATGCATTAGATAGCCTAGCATTTTACACTTCATAAAGGAGATGGGCTTCATTAAAAAATAAATTAAAAGGAAAAAAAAAATCACTGCTCAGAATACCCCTCAAGTTTTGCTAAGGGTGATTGGGCTGCTTTTTACTTTACAGTGGTGTAGGTCAACCGAAACAGTTTCTCTCCTTAAATCTCCAGATTCTCCTCTAATTTCTGAAAGACTCTCTTAAGCATTACAAGCACTTCCTTACTTCAATAGCCTGTTCCTTGAAACACTGACTAAAGTGAACTTCATAGAAGTCAGCTAAGCCAGGTGTTTACGGTTCACTTTTTATAGCACAAGCAGTGTCCTCTTGAACTGCAAAACCAATTCAGCTAACTCCAGAAACACATTCAGCAGTTCAAAACTAAATCTACTATACTTAACATCATAAAGACTACTTCTATTACGGGTATCTTTTTGCTTCCAGAAGCTAACTTAAAGATTTTTGCCACACACACACATCCTAATTTAAAGAAGCATGCAACTGCATGTTGTATTTTACATTGTTGGCAATACTTTCAGAATACTTCAGAAACATACAACAGTATAAATTCTTGCAAGATGATTTTGAATTCATATGTGATGCCATGAAAATCAGGGAAGTTATCTGCTTTAGTATGGATTGTAACACAATGCATAGTAGTGTGTGAAAAATTACTTCTTGCGTATTTAACAAAAGAAAAAAAACAGTTAATAAAACTGTTGCGTACCTAGGATCAACAGATGCAGGAATAAAATAATTAAGTTCTAATATTTGACTATTTAACTGAGCAGTTAAAAACAGAATTTAACATTTTAATGGATTTTAAATGTCATACAAGCTGTATCACATCTAGCCTGCTAGTTCATATTATGCACATTAATGCATACTTTCTGAGAATTCATTGTTGGCTTATTCCTAGAATTTATTCTATTTCTATCACAAAAGTATATCATAGAATGGTTTGGGTTGGAAGGGACCTTAACAATCATTTAGTTCCAACCCCCTGCCATGGGCAGAGACACCTTCCACTAGCCCAGGTTGCCCAAAGCCCCGTCCAACCTGGCCTTGAACACTGCCAGGGAGGGGGCAGCCGCAGCTTCTCTGGGCAGCCTGTGCCAGTGTCTCATCACCCTCACAGGAAAGAATTTCTTCCTTATATCAAATCTAAATCTACCTTCTTTCAGTTTAAAGCCATTATCCTTCATCCGATCGCTACATTCCCTGATAAAGAGTCCTTCCCCATCTCTCCTGCAGGCTTCCTTTAAGTACTGGAAGGCTGCTATAAGGTCTCCCCAGAGCCTTCTCCTCTCTCTAGTCTGAACAACCCCAACTTTCTCAGCCTGCCCTCGTATGGGAGGTGCTCCAGGCCCCTGATCATCCTCATGGTCCTCCTCCAGACTCGCCCCAACAGGTCCATGTCCTTCTTATGTTGAGGGCCCCAGAACTGGGCATAGCACTGCAGGTGGAGTCTCACAAGAGTGGAAAAAAGGGGGAGAATCCCCTCCCTCAACCTGCTGGCCACACCTCTCTTGATGCAGCTCAGGACACTGTTGGCTTTCTGGGCTGTGAGTGCACATTCCTGGCTCATAGTCAGTTTTCCATACACCACTACTCCCAAGTCCTTCTCTGCAGGGCTGCTCTCAATCCACTCATCACCCAGCCTGTATTTGTGTTTGCGATTGCCCCGACCCATGTGCAGGACCTTGGTGGACTTCATGAGGTTTGCATGGGCCCACCTCTCAAGCCTGTCCAGGTCCCTCTGGATGGCACATCCCTCCCTCCAGCGTGTCAACTGCACTCCACAGCTTGGCGTCATCCCTGAACTTGCTGAGGGTGCACTTGATCCCACTGCCCATGTTACCAAAGATGTTAAACAGCGCTGGTCCCAACACCTACTCCTGAGGAACACTGCTCATCACTGCTCTCTGCTTGGACATCGAGCCATTGACTGCAACTCTTTGAGTGTGACCTCCCAGCTAACTCTTCATCCACTGAGTGGCCTATCCATCAAATCCATGTCTCTCCAATTTAGAGACAAGGATGTCATGTGGGACAGTGTCAAAGTTTTGCACAAATCCAGATAAATTATGTCAGTTGCTTCTCCCTTATACACCAATGCTGTAACCCCAATTCATCAGGCCACCAAATTCAAGAGGCATGATTTGCCCTTAGTGAAACCATGTTGGCTATCACTAATCACCTCCTTATTTTCCATGTGCCCTAGCACAGTTTCCAGGAGGATCTGCTTCATGACCTTACTGGGCACAGAGATGAGACTGACTGGCCTGCAGTTCTCAGAGTCCTCTTTGTTTCCATTTTAAAAAATGAGTTACATTTCTTCTTTTCCAGTCACTGGGAATTTCACCAGACTGCCATGACTTCTTAAATAGGATAGCTAGTGACTTAGTTACTTCATCCACTAGTTGCTCAGGACCTGTGGTTGCATCTCATTAGGTTCCATGGACTTGTGCACCTTCAGGTTTCTTAGATGGTCTTGAACCCGACCTTCTTCTATAGTGAGCAGTTTTTCCTTCTCGCAGTCCCCACCTTCACCTTCTGCGTCTTGGGCAGTGTGGCTGGAGTACTTGCTGGTGAAGACTGAGGCAAAAAAGTCTTTGAGCATCAGTCTACTCTGTATCCAAGGTGACCAAGCCTTCTGTTTCCTTGGTGAGAGGGCCCACATTTTCCCTAGTCTTCTTTTTATCACCAACGTACCTATAGAAGCTTCTCCTGTTGCCCTTGATGGCCCTGGTCAGATTTAACTCTATCAGGGTTTTGTTTTCCTAACCTGATCCCTGGCTACCTAGACGGTTTCTCTGTATTCCTCCCAGGATACCTGTCCTTGCTTCCACCTTCTGTAGGCTTTGTTTTTGTGTTTGAGCTTGTTCAGGAGCTCCTCATTCATCCACGCAAACCTTCTAGTGTTTTTGCCTGACTTCCTCTTTGTCAGGATGCATTTCTTCTGAGCCTAGAAGAGGTGATCCTTGAATATCAATAAGTTTTCTGGGGTTCCTCTTCTCTCCAGGGCTTTATCCTATGCTACTTTGCCAAGAAGATCCCTGAGAGGTCAAAGTCCACTCTCCTGAAGTGCAGGTAGCAAAGTTGATGTGGACCATCCTCCCTGACCTAAGGATCTTGAACTCCACCATTCCATGGTCACTGCAGCCAGGACTGCCCTTGAGCTTCACGCTCTCCACCAGCCCCTCCTCTATCACTTGTACAAGGAAGTTATCGTCAATGCATTCCGGGAACTTCCTGGATTGCTCATGCACTGCTGTGTCATCCACCAATAGATATCAGGGTGGTTGAAGTTCTCCATGAAGATGAGGGACTATGAATGTGAGGCTACCCCTACCTGTCTACAGAGGGCCTCCATCTGCTCAGTCTTCCTGGTCAGGTGGCCTGTAGCAGTCCCTCACTATAACATCTCCTGTCCCTGCCCTCCCTTAGGCCTGATCCATATGCTCTCAGCTGCCTCCTCATCCATCCCCAAGCAGAGATCCATGCCTTCCAGCTGGTCATTGACAGAGGGCAACACGCCCTCCACATCTTCCCTGCCTGTCCTTCCTATAGAGCCGGTATTCTTCCATTCCAACGCTCCAGTCAGAGGACCCATCCCCCACCATGTCTCCATGATGCCAATAAGATCGTAGCTCTGCAGACGTCTGCATGACTCTAGTTCCTCTTGTTTATTCCCCACGCTATGTGCATTTGCACAGAGGCATTTAAATTGGGCCCCGATGAAGCTCACCAACTGGCTGGAATTTCTTTGTGCTCCTCCCCAGGTGCTCTCCTGCTGACCCGTGATCCCTTTTGAGGCTCTGAGCATCTATTGTTGGCACTGGAATCAAGTTGGTAGGAGTGGGATGGATTGAGGTTACCCTCCTCCAGCAACTTTAGTTTAAAGCCCTCTTCACCACATTGGCAATCTATGACCAAAGATGCTCTTCCCCTTCTCTGACAGATGGACCCCATCAGCCCCCAGCAGGCCAGATTTCTTAAAGCAAGTCCCATGTTCTAAGTAGCCAAGCCCCTGGCTGTGGCACTAGGCCCGTACCAGCTGTTGGTTTACCAGTTTCAACTGGTCCTTTCAAACTCCTTTTCTTTGACCAGGAGGACAGATGAAAAAACTACCTATGCTCCCTTACCACTGCTCCCAGGGCTCTGTAGTCTTTCTTGATACTCCTCAGATGGGTCCTGGCTGTATCATTGGTGCCCACGCAAAACAGCAGCAGAAAATAGTCAGTGGACTGTATGAGGCTCAGCAGTCTCTCAGTGATGTCCCTGATTCAAGCCCCCTGTAAGCACCACACCTCGCTAGAGTGTGTCCGGTCAGCAGATGGCTGCCTCTGCACCTCTCAGAGAAGAGTTGCCTATGCCTACCTCGTATACAAATTTTAATAATCTTGAAACTATTAAGAGCTAATCTGTTTTTGTTTTGTAGTGTGTTGGAAGAATGATTTATTTCTTCTGTTAGTAGTAAAAGGAGACACGCAAACTTAATTTGGCATGACTTTACAGAGTAAATCTTTTAGTTTCTATATATAATCTCCATCTCTTTTAGACAACATTCATGGTGGCCTATGTATTCCATTAAACAGTGCAAATAATATTTTATCTTTTTCTTCTTTCATACTCCACTTTTTTTTTGTTACTATTATTTGAAAGCAATTCAGGTGCTTCCCAGCAGTAAAACAGACTGCTTGAAAATACAAAGAGACGATTATCCTAATACATCAGGTGAGAAAATTAAGACATTAAAGGTCAAAAGGTCTTACTGAAGTGGTTATACTCGAATTTGATACTTCAGTGGATTCATGGCAAGCAAAATACGGAATTGTTTTAATCAGTTCAATTACACCTCTCAAATCCCTTCAGACTTGGTGCTCTGTTAACAGTGTTTTTCACATTACTATAGAAAAAATATAAAGGTTTTCCTCCCCCACTTTTCTCCATACAGCTGTTCCTATAATCTTGCTAGCTAAAGTCCTTTGGATGCAAGGCATCTTTTCAAGCAAGATATCTTCAGTGTTGCCTGCAGCCACTACAAAGCAGACATTTTCTTTGACCTCAGAGCGGCATGCAGGACAGTAAAGAAGCATTGCAAACCCCAGAGGACATAAATAACCACATTACAGAACATGTTTCTAAGGAAGATTTATTCTACTGAAGCATGGAAATGCCTTCATATAGAAGAACTCTTGGGCTTCATCTGAGTATTTTAATTAAGTGCAAATGCCAAAACTAAAATCCTATTAAAGTTCTAGTTCTGGTCTTGTGTTTCCCCAGGTGGTAAATGTGATATGATAACATGTCACAATGGGAGGAAAACCAGGAGGTGTTCAAAGCATCGCTGAGCAGAAATACTCAAGAGTAATCTACACACGCTACTTATCACGTAACTTAAGCAGTACTCTTTAATTGAAAAGTGTGTAACATGATTTGATCTGCCAAGCATTCTTCAAGGTTTTAGTGATAAAACCCTTTGGAGATATCTTATCCTTAATAGCACAGCGTTTGCAGCATAGGATGAACAAAGCAGCATTACTGAATCCCTGTTTTTACTGTGAATATCTCAGTATGATTACCTATAAAAGTTCACAAAGACCCTCTCTTCAGAAAATGGAAATCACTGTCAAAATAAAAACCAAAAGATGTCCAGACAGACTGTTGTCTATCACTACACATAAGAGAAATCTCCTTACCTCAGAGGGCAAAACATTAGTGATAAATAAGAGTGATCGTGCAATCTCATGCTTTGTGTCAGTAGGGAACTGCAGTTAATGATCCAAGAAGGCATTTCAAGTCCTATTTGATATGGAGAGGCAAAAAAACCGCACAGCAGTATGCGTTTTTTGCAGCATGCAAACCAGAGTTTAAGAAATCAAAACAAAACAGGAACAAAACTGTAGTTTGATCAACTAGAATTGCAAATGCATCTAAAAATCTGACAAAATGTAATCAGCTGCCAGGGAAATAAAGACCAGTGTGACCAAAATACTAGATGGTTAAATACGGATTGTATAAGGTCTGCCTACAAGATCAGCAAGGGATCAAATATGTCTTTATTTTGCACACAACTAGTAGTGGAATTGTTGAACTAATTAAGGTTAAAAAGTATTTCTTAAAGAAAAACAGTATAAAAAAAAATATTGAGTATGAAAAAACTGTTTTGCACTACAAACACCCTTAAGTTAATGTTCTGTTTAAGGTCACTATCATTGCCTAAAACACCTTTTTTGCTTGGCAACTGATGCATATGAGGAAAAACCTTGAGTGGGTTTCCCACCTCTTCCCATCTCCCCCCAACAACCCCCACTCCCAACAACTGAAGTGCATTACTTCTGGAGAGAGACAAAGGACTGTGTGACTCACTGGTGGCACCTGTCTCAAGAACAAGTATATTCTAGCAGAGGATTCTCTCCCAGGATTAGCACTAATATTGTCAACAATAAAAACTCCATTCTATTTACATCCCATTTCCCTAAAATATAAGTATTTGCACAAAGCTTTTCAAAGCTCTCCACAAAGAGCATATTCAAGCTGCAACCAATATCCTCTACATTTTTCCTTAAGCTGCTTAAATCTTACCAGTATACTCACAAGAGGTGTGATCATGATTACATTTTTACCTCATGCAAAGTATAATATAAAAAGCAACTATACTTCACTAAAACTGAATTGTGACTTACATCAAATCTGAATTCCAAATTTTCTCTGAGTTTGCTTTAGTGCTTGCTGCTATATTCAAAGAGTTGGCTGATATCAAAGCATAGAAGACTGAATAATAAGATGTAAGGAAGGCATATTAGAAGTTGAAAATCACTGAAAAACACTGACAAAGAAAGGTGAAATAGTGGAGTTGCAGAAAGAGGTAAAAGGAAATACAGTATTAACAACTTTGAAATTAAGAAAACCAAATTAATAAACATCCTAGCCATAATGCTAATGTTAAAATCTTCAGTCCAGAACTTCCACCATACCATGTTAAAACTGCATGTTCTTCCCTGAGAAGATAGTGACCTCCTCCAAGTGCAGAACTATACTGACTCCATAACAGTGTGACTATACCTCTTTCTAAATATTCACATTTAAATGAAAAGTTTAAAAAAGGAAAGTCAGGGAAGTCTTTTTCTCCTACGAACTTTGAAGTTTTGCTCCTCCCCCCCCGCCTCCCCCCTCCACCTTCATAACTTTATTCTAAGTGAATAAGCTCTCAGCATGAGCACTCTCATTTCTGTAGCACAACTAATACATATTTATAGTTTTTTAAAGCTAGTTATCATAACCCAAATCAAGATAGTTGTATCTTTAATTCATCTCTCAATTTTAATCAACGCAGAAACTATGGTTTCATGTTTTACTTTTTGCCTCTATGGATGCAAGATCAGAGATTACTCATAAAAAGTTTAAAAGTTCCTTAGATCTAGTGTCTACAGTGTCACATAAATAGCTTAATTTTCTTTTAAGCAAAGGATGTAACCTGAGTTATATGCTGCTGAGAATATTCTATTTGCATCATGTTTACTTTGTTGCCTCCTTTCTATGGTTCTATTTCATCACTGCTGTACTCAGCCTCATTAGCTAATCTACTTGGAGGTCACCTCAGGTCATGCTTATTCAGGGCAGACAAGTTCTACTTCATGAAGCTGATAAATCAAAGGGATCACAGACTTGTTTAGAACAGAGATTTGTTTTGGATTCTTCTCAACAGTTCTCAAGGACTGTCACATCACATACAGACAACTCCAGCCAGACAGGGACGTGGTTAAGGAAGGTTATCCTACAATCAATTCTAGATAGTGTTCTTCTGATGGATCCCAGCTGTTTTACAAGTCCTTCTCTGTATTTCTACACCTTTATTTCTCATGATAATTAAAAAAAAAAAATTAAAAGTCAACTCAAACGATGGAGTAAGAATAAAAGACCAGATCTATATAATGACTTGGAAATTCCAACACAGAAATACTAGAGAAACGTTCAGCAGTTTCCTAACAATGCAGTTCGCTAAGCCCCCATACTCAGGATTCTGCTGTTGAAGTCTGTCCATGCCTTATGGTGCTTGTGGTGTGCCATCAATGAAATCTTGACCCCACCAAGTGCTTGGGACTTAAGGCAAGGATTTTGAACAAGTCAGCCTGCTCACCAGCTGAATACTTTGCTTATTGGCTCACAGTGTAAAGCAAAACATACTTCTTTTTCCTGTTACCAAAAACCCACCACAAAACAAAAACCAAAAAACCAGCCAGATTACAGAAGACAAAACACTAGCAAATACAATTGTTACCTGTGATATGCTAAGGATATTCTGTCTCATGAATGAAATATAACAGCTAATTTCTTCCACACTGACATCCACCGGATTACACGGGACATTTCACATAAAAATATTTTATTCACTGCTGATTGTCAGACAAGCCTGTCTTCTGAGCCTCCCCAGCTCTCTACTTTGTCATCCAAAGGAAGACTTGCAGCATAGATAATCACTACTGGGATTACCGAGCAACTAGTTATGACCACCAAACAGGAGCAAAAAAGCTAGTGTACATCATATGGCCACCCTGCAAAGAAATTTCTTAATAATCCTTCTTTGGCATCTATGCAACTTACATTTATACAGGTAGTGTGAATTTTAATTGCATTTTCACAATACTCTTCAAAGGTATGAAGTATATTCCCACTTTTAAAGAAATTTAAGAGTTTAGCCCACAAAGTCTACCATGTAACAAAAAAAAAAAAAAGAAAAATTTTAAAAAAAATCAACATTTTCAACTGGTGCCTAATACTGAAAGAACCACAAAGAAAAGCTGCCCAAAATCCTTAATCAGTATTATGAAAAAACATTGTTTTATCATTAGACTATCTAGGCCTGATTCTAAGCATCCTCCAAATATTCTTAAACAAGGCACACCCTCCAAAGACAGCAGCATTAGGAATTGTTTCTCCCTCACATTTGCCTCGTAGTTGGAGTTCTTTAAGGAGTTAAAGATAAGATTTGAATCTCTTCCTCAGGGAAGCTCCCAGGTATTTCTACACTGTGGTCATGCTGCAACCACAGGTCACCCATCCGGATACCTGAGCCAATGTCAAAAGCCAAAGGTGATTACTGTAACAGTGTAAATATGTCAGTACTTATCCCAGTACTGCCATTGTTCAACATGCTGAGCTACATGCTGCCAAAATAGTATTTTGTTTGACAGTACCCAGGTAGCCAGGTATACATACAGATGAGTTTTAATTATATTCAGTCTTTTTAGCTAAAATGACTTTTTTTTTTTAAAAAAAAAAAAAAAAAAAAAAGGCTTCCAGATAAAATCCTGGAAAACAAATGCCTATAAGCTTGACATCTACATTGGGAAATGTAACAGAAACTACCACAAGAGGACAAAAAAGTAAAACAGCAACCCTAAAACACACCAAAAGACACAACACTAACTATGATATCAGAGTCAGAATGTTTTTTCAAAAGTGAAAGAGCACCGTTAGGCTTGGGAACTAGCATTTGAAATAGTTAACAAGTTTGTGGGTAAGGGAGATCCACTGATACTGTCAGCTACAAGGCTTTCAAGATTACTTGCCAAAGCCTCTTAAACAAGCGAAGTAGCCAGGGGTTGAAAGGAAGGTGCTCTACAGTTTGTTGAGAGATTGGATAAGGTGAATTTTATAGCAGAGAAAGACTGTGAAGAGGGTTTCACATGTGCTGGATTACATGCTCTTCAACACTACAGATACATAAATGACCTGGAAAAGAGAAAAAACAATGAAGTGACAAATGTTGCTGATGAAATTACATTGTTCAAAATAGAAGAGTTGAAGAATGACTGCAAAAAACTCTTAAAGACTTTATGAAATTTACTGGATTCTAAATTGGCAGATGAAATTGAACATAAAATTGTGAAGTGATATAACAACAAAAAAAAAATCCCAGCTGTCTATAGATATTAATGGGCATACCCCTATTAAAAGAAAACAAACTTTGGAGCTACAATAGATAGTTCTGAAAAAAAACGACAGTTTATAGCATAATAGCAGTCAAAATAAACTTAGTAATTATTAGGAAAGCTGCTGTGATTGACAGTGTCCACTGTGAAACTATTTGGATCTCAAAAGTCCCCAAACATCTCTCAAAACGCTCAGAAGCTGAAGTGTAAATTAAGAGCTCAGAAAAACCCATAGTTGAGAGGTAGTTGTTTTCAGAACATGTTAGAAGCCAGCTATGTGGAATGATTTCTCAGTAACAGCACCGAAACAAATGGACTCGTAAAGAAGAAAGCCTCTTTCAACGAACATACTGCACCAGTTTACTCCGATCACAGAAATTTACATGTACTTGACCAGTGCTTACAGAATAACCAGTAGAAAAATTCATATGAGCAGCATTATATTCCTTTACAAGATTTTAGAGGATATGTTTTCTGTGTTGAGCCTGATACCTGTTATGATTTCTCCTAGAATCAACCTAAGACAGGGGAATTTGCTCTTAAGTAGTGGAAAGAGCATGACAGTCACATAAGGGCTTCCCTTTCAAAGTAGGTCATAGAATTGCTTTATTTCTGGGATTCAATTTGACACATTCCTAAATATTCTCAAAAATAACTGTAGTCAAATTTAAAACATCTCTCATGGGGTTTGTCTTGTAAATTTATTGTTACTAGGATGGATTTATTTGTATGTTATTTTTCTGCTTTATTGGTTATGAAGTCATTTACGCAGCAGATTTCTCTTGCCCAGCTGTTCTTCCTACTTTGATGCTGCAGAAATAACTAAAACTAAAGAAATAGAATGTTACTTGATCTTCAAAATGACACTATACATTCACAAATAATACAACCCCTTGAATATTTCAAGTTCAACAGTTAACTTTAAGTAGACTCTTTAAAAATGTAGATCTAAAGGACTGTGGGTTAAAAGAAAGACCCCTTACTAGTGATCATAGGCACATGGTATCCATCATCTTACACTGAGAAGTTTGATACCCAGTAGTTTGTACTGTAGCTTTGAGCAAAACTATAAACCCTTTGGATTTCCACCAGGTATACACTACAGTTTTATTCTCTCTTCTGGTAAAGTAACAAGTTACAGTAAACACTTGCTGAATAAACCCCCAAGTAAACAGAGCCAGAATACGACCCACAGTTAGAGCACAAGCAAAATCACACATGCATCTCTGTATTTGCAAAGTATTGACAACTTCTCAAAAAAAACCCCAAAATCTGCAAGAAGTAAGGTGTTTTGCTGAACATCCAAGGAAATAAACAGAAAAGGAAAAACTTAGTGGATTAGGGTAATGTGCAGTGTGTTAACTATAAACCACAGCTTCCTCTTCTAGGTACAGTAATCTCTGCAACCACCCCAGGAGCATTTGGCTTACCTAACAGAGCCTTTAATCAAATCTACAAAATGTGCAAACCTGCAAATTTATTTGATCGGTCATAGTTTATAACTAGTACAAATGCTTCTCCAAAGCTTTTAATATATTAAGACATCTGATGGAGAGGATTCTTTTCTATAGCTGCTTCTTCAAAATTATAATTTTGTACATGTTAGTCATTAGACAGTGTTCCATAAAGAATCCCACAGTTTCAAAGATCACATTTTCATTTCAAGTGTAGTGTATTTGGCTTTTGTGGAGGTTTGAAAAACATATCCAAAGACATCAACTTTGTACAGAAAAAAAAGGTACATATTAATATAGATATGTTTTTCATTAACTTATTTCATGGATTTTTTCCAATCAGTAAGAAATTAAGAGACAGGTTACTAAAGCCATAGAATACTTTCTATTTAATAATATTTCAAGTATAATACCCCAGTTGTGTTACTTGCTCTGATGTTGCTTTGAAAGGAGTTAGGGGCACTGAAGCCTATATTTGAGACTATACTGGAAAAGAGCCTGAATGAAGTCACACACTGCAATATTCCAAGTAAATATTTATTTTTTCCTCTCGTCAACTTTGCTTTCACAGATGCATTGCTTTCACTTTCTTGATGTGGGAAGAACCCACCTCAAAGCAGAGGGGTATGTGGCACCTCCTGATGCTGCCCTGTCCAGCACCAGCAAAGCTTTCAGTAAGTAGGAAGAGCACGAGGTGTAGGGACTGATAACCAGTGAAGTAAGATAACTAACCAGTGTATCTGACTAAGCTATTCTGTATTTGTCCAGCTCCAAAGTCCATATTTAAATGTTGTGTTCCCTCCACATGCTAATATCTATGACAGGCTAAAACTCCAAGAACATTGTCGCTTTAGCTCATTTGAAGACTACAAGCAGAGATGGAGCTTTCACTTAAAATGAGTGGAGAGCTCTGATCAAAAAAATAGTGTTCTCTTTTCCTTTCTCATGGAATGCTGGGTTAGACTAAGGGATGCCAAGTCCTGGCAAATCTTATTTTCAATTAGTCTTGTATCTTTACAGTTGTTGTCATCATTGACAGTAAGTTATGGTATGCTTGGAGTTTTTGTGGAGAATATGTTTAGCGGTTTTGTGGTTTGAACTCGGCTGGTAGCCAATCATCACGTGGCCAGTCATTTACTCCTCCCCCCAGTGAAATAGGGGAGAGACAAAAAAAAAATTCATAGGTTGAATTAAAAAGAAAAATAATTTGGTAGTAGTAACAAAACAACAGTAAGCCCAAATGGGTAAAATACAGCAGTTACCCACCCACCAGCAATCAGTATGCAGCCCACCCCCAGCAGCAACCCCGACTCCACCAGAAATCCCACTGCCAACTGGGAAACTGAAACCAAAAATGAGAAAGCGTGCATCCCCTCATATACTAAGCATGACATCACATGATATGAAATACTCAAATGATTGATCCAGGCCTGGGCCTCTAGCTGTGCTCCCTCTCAGCCCAAGGAAAGTTAACTCTATCCTGGATGAAACCAGGGCAAGTGTCATTCATCACTGTGATTTATGGAGATCCCATAACAGCAATTAAAAGTGGTTATTTAGTCATATGCTGTCACCAGAAGAGGATATAGCCCATAAAGTGGAATGGTTCGGGAGCCTGCAAAGATTTTATTTGATAGTCACACCTAAAATACCAGCCAAACAAATGATTTTTTAGGGTCCTTTACACATTTCAAGAAATCCAAAAGTCTTGGCCAGTAAAGAATCTTCGGTTTAAATGCTTGTTTTGCCTCTAAAATCAAATGAAACACTTTATTAACTCATTCATAGCCAAAATTCAAAATTACAAAACAGATGACTGGTTTTCTTTGTAAATAACTCTGTGCTGCTACTGGTAAGCTTCATTTGGTGTCAAACAGAAGATCTGAGTATAAATGCCATTTGCACAACGCATATCTCGGTGCATAAACTGCAGTAAAATTTGCTGGAAGATTTAGACATAAAGGTGATGAAATAAAAAAGGAAGCATTTCTTTTGCTCCACAGCTTGAAGCTGTTCTTCACATCAGGGTTTCAGAGAGACATACAGAAACACAAAGCTTTGTATCCTGAAGATCCTGTGGTGATATATACAAAGGAGAATTTAAGTTTTGGCATTCCTAAAGTGAAAATAAACAAGGGGGTTAATATAAGACTACCATATCTCACGTAATAAATAATTAAAAATCACTAATAAGTACAAGATACTTTTCATCAATTCTATCCTGTTAGGGCACACTTCAGAGATTTATAAATATCTGCTCAGCAAGCTCTTTGGAGTGGTGAAATAAATTCCAGGGGATATTACTAATCAATAAAAGTACATGCAGAAGTGTCACACTGTGAGCTGTCTGCAGCACAGCAAACAACTGCTTCGCGCTGCAGTGCAACTGCATGGGCATCCACGCCAATATTCAGTGAAACAGCAAATCTACTTTAATAGACTCAACAAATCAAATAAAGGTGATCACTCCTAAGTGCAGCGGGAAGTGATGCATATCCTATAAAAAACATTATTTCACAGAAGCAAGTCTATTGTAAGTCTCCAAAACTATCAGTGAAATAGCTGGTGTGACCTTCAGTTTCTAATCTGCAAGAATTTTTAGCAATCTGTAACTGTCATAGTTGATGAAACTTTCTGCTACCATACCTAAAAGCTTTGTAAAGTTTTCTTCCTGAGTAATCGGTAATGATGTGCTGTTGTTCTAACACGTGCTTACGCGTGACTGCAATATTAAGAACATACGCTCTGATTTAAAGCAGAGGTAGCTTAACAGGAAGTAGCATATTGATTTTCAAATTTTCATAGCTGGTTTACTTTAATAGCATTTCAAAACTTCAAATAATTTCTTCCTTCTGCTGTAGAATATTTTAATAAACACTAAAATCATTACATTTATCTACTTTCCCAGCTAAAAGATTAATTTGTTTAATGAAAACTGCAAGATGGAAGAAAAATCATGATGAAGCTGTTATATGTATATCCTTGCAACACCAAGTTAGGAAATTTAATTGTTGTGAGTTCTTAAGTCAATCCAAAGTTAAATACAATCACATTTTTAAAAGACATTATTATAACCAAAGGAAAATCTAGAACTTTAGCTTAACTAAGTATATCTTACTTGCTAAGGTTACAGGAGATTTGGTGTTTATTCAGAACTGTTCCTCTCTGCATATTTTTCTGTGGCACTTAAAACTAATTTACAGGAATTATTAAACAGTTTCTTTGTGAACCAGGAAAATAACAGACAAATATACTTTGAAAAATTTTCTGGTTTAAGTGCAGATATCAAACATCAGGTCACACAGGTATTCTGCAGTTCACTTTAACTACTCCTCAGGGAATGTATCACAATAGAAAGCAGATAGAGAAACACCTCGTAGTACTCAGTATAAGTTATTAACAAATATTTGTGTTGGGTTCATATGGCAAGGTTATGACTGTGGAGTCACGCAAGGTGGCTTCTGTGAGAAGAGACCAGAAGCTGCTCTCCATGACAGACAGAGCCAGTTCCCACTGGCTTCACTGCTGCCCAAAGCTGAGCCCATCAACAACACTGGTGGGTGCCCCTGTGATAACATATTTAAGAAAAGGTAAAAAGTGCTGCATGTCAGTTGTGAGAGAGAGGAGTGAGAGAAATGTGAGAGAAACAGCCCTGCAGGCACCAGGGTCAGAGAAGGAGCACGAGGTGCCCCTGGTGCCGGAGCACATGGCCTGCAGCACACGGAGAGACCACGGTGAAGCAGGTTGTCCTGCTGCAACCCATGGAGAAGGCCACATCAGAGCAGATATCCACACTGCAGCCAGTGGAGGACACCACATCACAGCAGGTGGATGTGCCCTGAAGGAACCTGCAACATGCAGAGCACCCACACAGGAGGGGGATGCTGTCAGGAACTGCAGTCTGGGTAGAGTGGCACATGCAGGAACAGTCTGTTCCTGATGGACAGTACTCCATGGGAAGGGCCATGCTGGAGCATTTCATGAAGCACTGCATCCCATGAGAGGAATCCCACACTGGAGCAGGGGAACACAGTGAAGAGGAACGCAGCAGAGATGAAGTGTTATGAACCCCCATTCCCCATCCCCCTGTGCTGCTTGGTGGGGGAGGATATAGAAGCATCATGAGTGAATTTGAGCCTGAGAAGGGAGGGATGGGGGGAAAGTGGTTTTAGTTTTGTCTTTGTTTCTCACTATCCTACTCCATTTTTAATTGTCAATTAATCTTCCCCAGTCGTTTGTTTTGCCCATGAGGGTAATTAGAGAGTGGTCTCCCTTTATTTATCTTGACCCATGAGCTTCTTTTCATCTTCTGCCTCTGTCTTGCAGAGGAGGCGGATGGAGAGAACAGCTGGGTGGGGGTCTGGCAGTCAGCCAAGGTTAACCCACCACAATATTGAAAATCTAGGACAAAAATTATGTAGCTCTAAAAGACTCTGGAACAGCCTTCCAGAGTCATCTGAAACCAGAAGTTAATTGTTTTATGAAAAGGCTGATGTGGTATTATTTACTGCAGAGTGACACAGGACATCAACAGCCCCAACATCTTTTGTACTGAGACCTCCAAAAGTCATACCACTAAAAACTGCCAACCAACCCAAAACAAGCTATTGAACTGTTTTGATCTGCACTTAGCACAAGAAAGCCGGTGCTATGCATAAGACCTTTTAATCAGACCCTTAATGCATCTCTTCAGATAAATGCCTTTAGAAGTGTATTCAGTGATGACCATTATCAACATTTTGGAAAACAGCAGCAAGTGAATGTCAGTGACTGATTCCTGAGAGTATTCAAATCTAAATGAAATAAACCTTCATTTTATATTACCCTGACTACAATTTCAAACACTACTAGTGATTTTGGATTCCCGGTCTGAAATCACTTAGAGTGTGATTTCTAGAAGCCAGGTACTCAACATTGTCTGAAAATCCTTTAACCCAACAACATCTTTTAAAAAGACTCACTTTCAGAATTCCCATTCCAGTTTTACTTACAGATAATTCTCAGCACAAAGGCGTAGTTACTTTAGTTTAATGAAAGCAAACAGGAGAGAACAGAAAAAAAAAAAAAAAAAAAAAAGGCTCTGTGAAAGAGTACCAGCTACTGAATTTAACAGCTTTTTGTGCAGGAGCACAAAATGCCCTTACTGAGCTGTAATATAACATTTCTTGCTTATACAGCTAAATTGACAATATTAAAAATTATCCATCTTTAAGGAACTCGAGTATGGTCTGTGTTTCAAATGAATATTGGAGTAAGAAGACCTTCAAATTAAAAAAATATCACTATGAAGATAAATATAAGGTTTATCATGTCAACAGAGAATTTTAGATGTTTTTTTAAAAATACCCACATGAAAGCAGAATGTAAATAAGACCTGACAATATACACAAACATCCTGAGGAATATCAGTCTAAGGGAAGAACTCCGACTTCTACAATAGTTTTTTTCTCACAGTACTATGACATCCAGTGTCTTGCAGATAAAAAAGCAATAAAAAAGGCTATCCTGGTTGTAAGCTCTAAAGTAAAGGATTACTGTGTGTCCTGGTTCAGCTAGGATAGGGTTAAGCTTCCCAACAGAGAGAGAGGGGGAAGGGATCTCCAGCCGGGTTATTCATACCACGCTGGCGTCAGGTCCAGGGGCGGAACCTTTTTTCACCTTGCTCTTTGGCGGGCAGGGTGGCGGGAATCCTTTGTCCGTAAACCAGCTAGCGGTATTTCTCTGTATATCTTTTATCTTGCTCACTGCTATTGCTGTTTCTTGTTGTTATCATTGCTACTGCTGCTGTTCAGATTGTTCTATCACTCTGTTGTATTAAATTCCGTGTTATTTTAGCCCGGGTCTGTGCCTAACTTCCAGCCCGACCGGCCGCGGGTGAGGGAGGGGCAACGGCAACGCACTCTCAGATCCCGGCAGGAATTAAACCTGCACACTGTGATAAAGTCAAGCAGTTGTCTCTGTAGAGCATTTTACATTGTCTACAGCAAAACCAAGATGAGAGTTAGACGTAAGTTCAGGAAGAGACTCTATCTAGTAGCGTTTGACATTAACTAGTGAAAAGGCCCTCAAACTGTGAGGCTGGTGCTCCTTCTTCCTAGAGCTCTTACCATGTTCCTTCAGGCTGCAAGGTGTTGAAAGTTTGGGTTGGGTTGTTGGGGTTTTTTTGTGGCAAAGAGTACATGGTAGGTTCTCCTGATTTTACAGGAGAACTCAGACATCCACATACATAAAGTGCGGAAATCATAATCACAGTATTAAAAAAAAAATGTTGAACCCAACACTTACAATGTAAAAGTACAAAACTCTGGGGAAAAAGATATCACTGTAATTTCCCAGTGGCTTGGAAAGAATTGATTCCAGGTGCTGCAATTAATTCATTGGGAAAGAAATAAATGGATAACAGCAGAGAATACCAAATTCCCAAGGTTGATTTATTCACAATTATTTGTATGCCTGAGCAGGTGTCTTGATGGCAACATCAGCAGCAAATTTTACAATTCACAGGTGTAAGGCCCCTTTCAGAACTCCAGCAAAGACAGCTGCGTTTGAACAACTTCATCCTGCCAGCAAACAGTTTCTCATATTCCTACTTTTCCCAAGATGCTGTCCCTAAAACTGCTGCAAGCTTGTTCCACTCGTTCACTACAAAGAAACTAGTCTCTTTGTGCTTAGGCACAATCGTAAGGTTATTTGATGTATTCTTGTTTTGTGACTACATATATAGCAGGATCAGCAATTCACTAGTATACAGAAGCAAGGTTTGCAGTCTTCAAATTTTCCTCAGTTACAAGTCATGAAAAAGTCCAGTGAAAAGTTTGAAGTTTGCTCCAGAACTTAAAAATCCATTTTAGATATTCATGTCTCTTCCAAAGGCGGGGTAGGTGACTCACAACCAATAATGTATTTATCTTTATGCCATCTCTGTGGAAGATTATTACCTTGATTTACAGGGTGGGACATCTGAAACTAGAATCCTGAATCCACGTTACACAACTGTGACTCAAATGTCTAGTCATTAAACAGAGGAAAAGTCAGTAATTTCATTATAGGATTAAAAGGCACTTCAAGGCTTCATTGATAAAAAATTGTGTCATGGGTGCAAAACTAAAATATGCTTTGTGCTGTGGCTGCTTTATTTTGACATGCAGGAAGAAAAGATAGTTTTATTATTAATTCTCAGTATGGAGATATTAAAATTGCAGTTTACATGTGCTCTGTATATTCTCAGATACAACAGATATATTCTGATTCATTACTGGGGTTTTTTTTCGATGGTGTGAACACAGTTTAAAAAAATTATTTTAATGGGTATTTGAACACAGTAAAGGAAATCAACATGAGGAAAAAGTCTCTTCATAGTACATTTTGTTTATAAAGACTGAAAGCTGTGAGAAACCAAACTTAAGCTATTGGTGGCTATTAAAAGCCACCAAGGCTGAGGTACCAAAGAGCATTAATTCAGTAACGCAGCAGATTTATTGTTCCACCGATTTTCATGGCTTATCCTCCCAAGGTCTCTCTGGTCTACATATGAAAGCTAAATCTTTTTTCCTGTTGGATATGTGGTCTAGCTATCCCAAGGAGTGAAAGCACAAGGCTAGTAGAGAACAAAAGCGACTGCTGCACTGAAGGCAGTGCTTTTAAGAGTGACATTTCAGTTCTAATGAATCCCTTCCTGACATCTGAGATACCAGAAGTACAGCTTTTTTGTACCATTGTGATCTTGGTTCCCTGCTCCTCAGTCAGCAGGGGCTGAGACTGACAGCTCATTTAACTTCATAAGGGGAAGAGACTACCTCTTGCCTCATGTAACTTGAAAGTGAGCCTTCTGGCTGGATAAGAGAGACGGTCTCCAATGGGAGAGACATCTGTTCTTACTCCTACAAGGAAGGTGGTTCTGATGACAGGATTCAAGGACAGAATAATGAAAATAGAGCAGAGTGGAGGAGCCTTTTTACACTGAATGATACTTATGATCGCCTAGTGGATATCTCCTATGTTAAACTTCAAATTTTATTCATATCTACAACATCACGTGTCTTGTTCATTAAAATTGTTATAATCAGACAAAGCCAATTTTTATAAAAATATATAATTTTATTTGGGTTCAATCAATTTAGGGTGGGAAGCAATAGGCAAAGCAGCGCTGGGTGCATGGAGAGCCGCAGCTCTGCCACACGCACCCCGAGTTCCAAACAGCAGCGTTTTTTATACCCTTGTGCCATCGTCTTTAACCGATCTCCTCCCGTCAGATAGTTGTCCTGCTCTTTTCCATTGGTCATTTGGGTTGCTGGGGTGCGTGTCCTCCTCCTGTGGGGTCTTTCGAAAGTCTCGGAGCCTTGGTCTCCTGGCGCGCTTTTCTCCTATTGGATCTTTTAAAAGCCTCATGATCTCATCCTTTTGGCGGCTTTTCTTCCAACAGCGGTTACATGTCAGCTCTAGGTGGGGTTTCTGAGACACGGTTACATTGTTCCAATCCGAATGGCCACTTTACATTTAATTGTTTAACATTTACAGACCATTCAAGTGTACCTACCCGCCTTGCCCAGCCTAGCAAATTAGTTACCATAGTTTATTACAGCACCCGCCTTGCTTAACTTAGCAAATTAGTTACCATAGTTTATTACAAAATAATTCAATATCATTATAAAATGACATTTTACTGTAAAATATGCTCAGTAACTGCAATCAGGTTATAATTGCTTCACAAATATATTTGTAAAACCTAAACAGGCCCTTAGAAACTTACAGCCACCTTCTACCCCCGCCCCCCACCCCCCCAAAAAAAAACCCAAACAACCCACAACCCAACCCAGCTTCACCTTAATGGCATTTGTATGAACCACATATTTCAAAAATCTTCTGTATTATATAAGGTCTTCTACTTCATTATAATGTGTTTCTTTACATAAGAAAAGACTGCCTAACTCCCCAGTGGCTGAGAAGAGTTAAATATGCATTAGCAACTCTCATGTATCAATTAGTCATAGAAAAGAGGAACAAGTCAGAAGGAAAAAGCTACAGTTCCATAGAAATAATTTTTTATTTATATTTCTCATCAGTTGCATGTTGTTATTGCTAAGTTTACAAATAGTCCAAGGATACTTCTAAATAACTTCACTTTAGAAGTGATAACTTCTAAAATGCACGTATTTCATGGCCCCTTTTTTCAGCCAAGGCATACTTTAGTATTTAACCGCAGTACAGCTTCAGAGGCATTTCCGGTAAAGTCCTAAAAGGAAAATACCTGTTAATATTTTAGAGCTGGAGTAACTAGATAAAATTGAAGGGGCAAATAATTATCAAACTTCTGTGTGTGTATATGTGATGGTGTCCACTTAAGCACAACAGACTTGAATAACTCTAGGTTATTTGGGGATTTTGGGGGGGGGGGGGGGGAGAGTGGGGGGGGGGGGAGGTGGTTTTGTTTGGTTTGTTGGGGGGTTTTTTCCACAGCAGGTTCATTTAGCCTTGAATTTCCATTCATTGTTTCTGCAATAGAACATAAGTGCTAAGATATTGCAAATAAATATGGTAATTTCTGCTAATTGATTAATCTAATAAGCTCTTGTGGCATTTCCAGCTAAAGTCATGGAACAAAGAGATTTTGGCTATTCAGAAAGTTGTTATCCCTTGCATATGTTGCAATAAGAATGAAAGGCTATTATTATTTCATGTATTAAATTCTTTATTCTGATCAAGCAAAACAAATGTCAAAATAGTAGCTGAGCAGAATTTGACCCACTAATGATAGCAACCAAACAAATAATTAGTAATAGCTAAAAGAAGTTAGAAAGAAGAAAATTACTGGAATGCAATAGTTCTTAAATCAGTTGAGAGCTTAGTTATTTTGTGAAAAAGTGATCAACATAAACCTGGAGCAAGGAAGAAGCCTGGGAAATGAGATACCTGACGCGGTCTCTAAGATGCACCTTCCTCTTCACCTTCCTTTACTGAAAGAGCTCCGTTCCTTTTCCACACGGGGAAGACAGCTGGGACACAGCCCCCTGGTGCCTGGGTCAGCCCCAGCAGCCTTTGGCCCCCCTGGACCCCAGCGCTGGTGCATACAGAATCACCCTACATGTGCTTTGGCACCTGGAGCGCAGCGTCAGAGCACCACTCACGCAGCGCAGAGCTCAGAAATTCAGGCCCAGCCACGGCGGAAAGGAGCTGCTTGCGATAGCCCTGGTCTCAGGCAAGGCTGCACATGGTTCACATGCAGATGAAACGGGACCAGCAGGATCAGCCCCTCATATTGCTCCTATTCAAAAACCCCTACCCAACTCCACCAAAAACCAGCATTCCATTGTGAAAAGTAACTGGTGCTGACTTTACGCAGAATTGCAGGAATTTGAGAAGTGTGCACGTTTTCAGCGCTGGTAATACCGCCAAGCAACGACACGTTAGTCCTTCAGAAACTGCCAATCTCACGCCGCGCACAAAACCAAATCAATAGGAGGAGGCACACGTGTATTTTGAAGACATGTCGGTTTTACAGAAGGCAGTTCCTGTCATCATCAGTTACCTGCTCCTGTGCAATGTTCATTTCAATAAAGATTCCTTTCCACACCTTCAGCGGAAGGAACACAAACGTTTTCTCCGCCGCCTCCCAAGCTCTGCAGAGACAACTGTGCAGGGTCCCTGCAGGGATGACTGATCACGCGGGATGCTGGAGGCCCTTGTGGGTTGATCCAGGGCGTCATCCCCGTCCTTAGGACAGAACAGAAGTGCCTTGCTGGGTCACAGCCAGGGGACGGGACGTTGCCCTGTGCGGGCTGGGAACACCTTTCTGGAGGAACAGCGCGCTGTGGTTACCCATCTGGGTAAACCTTGCAATTTCAGCAACAGTTCCTCTGTGTGTCAGCAACGTTAATAACCTGATGCCGAAGCTACTGCCTGCCTCCCCCTCCAGAGGGGTTCCAATCAAAAGGGAAGAATAGCACTAAGACTAATCCCTGGGCAGACTGGCTCCTGGGCATAACCAAAATATCGTTACGCAGGACATGAATTCTCACTCCAATGCCGTGAGGGCAGACACCGCTGTTGCCCTTCCTATGTGAAGTGTCATACGTGTCCCACGGATACATCATACAATACACAACACAGCATCTGCCAACAGACGTTTCTCCAGGTTTGCTTCCATTGCTCTTTCCTCGGATTTATTCTAGTCACCACAATACACATTTTCTTCGCTTTCCTGACCATCTTTCCCATGCTTATAAACACACTGTAAAATAACACGCAATCTCTCAGGTTTTTAGAAACACAAATAATACAGCACTCTAACACCTAGGCTGATGCTTTACCCGTATGATACTGCAAGGCATGAGACACATCTGCCAGTCAGATCTTGCCGTGTCACATGCAAACATTTCATTAATGGATCTCGCAGGGGGGTTGTTTAACCTTTAATCCCCTGATTAGCTGACTGACTCCATGGGTAACGATTTGATTCCAGTCCCTCTGCCACAGCAACATGTTCTCCTTTGTCACTCTCCAAAACCACGAAACTTCTATCACAAGTTAAATCAGCTCAGGATATAGCAATAGAGAGAGTATTCTTGCTCTAACAGTAGGTTTAAGATGGAAGCCTTCCACAACACTCTTAGAGAAAAAAATCAGGAAAGTTACCCTAAAAGGGAGGGTCTTGCCTTCCTGAAGCAACACATTTTCTGCACTAGAAAGTCTTTACTGAAAACACTTCAATGTCATTACAATTTTATGTAAAGATACTTGAAGATGTTTGGGGTTTTTTTTTCCAGAAGAGTTTATGGCTCCCTCTGAGCCTTGTTCAGTTCAGCTCGATCCAAATACACCTGAGAATCAAAAAAACCAACTGCAGTGAAGCGAACGCTGAGCTCTGATTCTGCAGGCACGTTTGTCTGTGCTTTCTTTCACCCTGGAACCGATGCAGGGGACAGAGACACTGTGGGGTGGTAATGGGGTGGCAGCCCTCTCGCAGATGCAAGTATTGATTTAGTAAGAAATCTAGATTTATTGATAACTAACAGCAATTTATCAATACAAAATAATTCAGAAAGAAAAGCGACTTATTCACATATTCTAAAATGACAAGATTCACTGTAACTGACCTAACGGTACCTTAATTTATTCATATATATATATATATTTGCACATACACAAACCAGACATGTACATACAGAAACACCCGCCTGTGCTGGTGTAAACAGTGCTCAAGCACTGAAATGCTGCAGCCTGAGCAACAGGCCCCGGGCTGAAGCCTCTACCTTAGCATGTGGTCATTAATAAAGCAGGGAAACTCGCCAGGGAAAGAGGCAGCTTAGACACCAGATATAATCTGTACGGAATGTGTCAGGAGGCAAAGTATCCAACTTTCCTTTCGCATCCTTGTTCAAGGCTGAGGACCCACGTATTCCGGCTTGGTAGAAATTCCTTTGGTCTCAGCTGCCGAGCCCTGGCCAGGCTTTGGGTGGAATCCAACAGGAGAAAACTGGGAAAAAAAAAGTTATTTTGGTTTGTCAATCTCTGGTATACAAGGGCGTGCCCGCTCCCAGCGCCTCTGGAGGCCTCAGCTCCGGGCGGAGGCACCGCGTAGGATTTCCCCCTGCCCGGGCCAGGCTCTGCAAACCCTCGCTGGAACCGGGGCTGCCCGCGGGGCTGGGGGTCGTCATCCATCTGGAGAAGGATCTTTCGTAATCGCCGTTTTCTCTCTCAGGTAGTGATGATTTCATGCATTACACTGTGCTCTCCTGTTTGCTGCTTTAAGTGCACTCTTCTGCCTTTCCTTACTGCACGTTTTCTGTATTACGCTCTTACATTACTTAGTTATCACTAGTAAAATACGCCTGCTCTTTTCACTCTGGTGTCTGGGTTTAATTGGTATCAGAAGTGGGTTTTGGCGAAAAATGCCATTATTTAAGTTCAAAGGTATTTGGTGAAGTCTACCAGATATTCCTGGTTGGGAAAATCCTCCCTATAGTTCGCCGGCCCAGGAGTGGGCTCAGGTCGGAGGACCGTGTGAACAACGGGAGAGCTGGCTGGAAGAAGCCGAACCATTAGATGTTCTAAACTGTATGAAAAGGAAACCTACTGGAAAAGAGGTTACAAATCAAAGTAAACGAGGACGGATTTTGTTAACTGCATATAGAAAACACCACCAGAGTAAAGAGAGGCTGTTGCTGGAGCTCTCCCAGCTGGAGTGACAGATGAGTGATTTGCAGAGTCAAATAGTGATGCTGCAATGCCAAAATAATTTGCTTGCTGATAAGCTGGATACTGATCAGACAGTGGCGGAGAAAGCTGCGGGGTGAGCAGCACGATATAAGAAAAGGAAGGGGCGAGTGAATCGTAACAAGGTGCACGCAGTGATTGCGGGTGCCGGTGCACAGTGGGACTGAGACGTGGGATGGTGATATTTGGGAGTCCACAGATTCTGACGAGGTTGGTTCCACAGATGAATTTGTAGATGCAAAACCTGTGTTGAGGTGAAAGATCAAAGCCGATTCTCACGGGCAAGTTGTAAGGAAGGATACAATAGAGGATTATGCACAGCATGAAGTAAATGATATAATTGAAAGGTCTAAGCAGAGACCAGGGGAAGCCCTGCTTGCTTGGATGGTGCGTTTGCATGGTCAGGGAGCTGCAGGGATAATCCTAGATGCAGGGGGTTCTAAAAAGTTTGTGATTTTATGCTCAGATTCTTTTGTGCAAGATGCATTTCGAAACAATGTTCAGGATACTCATTTGTTAGCACTGGCTGCTCTGGGATGTATACCAAATATCCCACAGACAATAACTGGCCGGCATCTGACCGTCCCTGGTGTACTTTGCGAGACTGTATACAGCGGATGAAAGAGGAAGGGATGCAAGCAGCTATTTTTATAGGAGACGCTGACCTTATGCTGCAGCATCCTTTGTCAGTCACTATGAGAAACAGGGGGATTAAAACTGCTCCACCAGCATATAAGAATGTAATTATGACTCTTCTCCCTAATGAAACGGGGAATCGTCTCAGTGAAGTAATTGACAAAGTGCAACAGTTACGTGACCTTGGAGAGTGGGGCCGCCGGAGAAGTGCAGGGAACCGAGAGAATTCCGACAGATACGATAACAGGATTTCTCGAACAGAAATGTTTACTGCCTTATTAAGGGATGGTATGCCCCGTGATCAAATTGATGGCATTTCAACCCCAGAAATGTGGAAGATATATAAAAAGAGAAAGTTGCATAAACCCAACAAAAAGGTACAAAATTCCCAGGCCAATAAGGCAGGGACAACTCAGTCTACGGCACCACCTCTGGAGCCTTGACGGGACCATCCATCTACTCGCGGGGGGGCCACCGCGAGTGGATCGCCGGTTCCGGGGGGTGAGGAGGATTGGGCACCATTCTCTGACTTGTACCCTTTGCAGGAGGCAAGGGAGGTGAGTCAACATTATGCTCAGCACAAATGAATTAATGGCCAAGCTCCAGTGCAGGGGGTACGGAAGGACCGATGGCCTCACGTGGAGCTCAAAATATTTTGGAATAACCCGTCTCCACAGACTGTAAATGCCCTAATTGACACTGGAGCGGAGGCCTCTCTAATATTTGGAAAGCCAAAGAAGTATAGGGAACAACCTGTAGTTATTACTGGGTTTGGAGGAAAACAAATTGGGGCAGTACAAACACAAATAGAAATGAAAATAGGGAACCTCCCAAAGAAATTGTCCTCCGTAATGATTGTTCCTATTCCTGAATATATAATTGGCATAGACATTTTGAAAGGATTGACTTTAAATCTCCCTGACGGTCAGTATCAGTTTGGAGTCAGACCCTATATTGGTGCCAGACCTGTTACCGTCGGCAAAGTAAAAATGCCTCCTGTGCAGATCCCGGCTGCAGCTGAGTTAGTCACAAGGAAGCAGTATAGAATTCCGCGGGGACATGAAGAGATATCACAGGCAAATAGAGATTTATTAGATGTAGGAGCTTTAAAGCCGACCACGACAGCGTGGAACAACCCGATATGGCCTGTCAAGAAAAGTGATGGCTCCTGGAGAATGACGGTGGATTTCAGAGAAGTAAACAAACATCCTGCACCGCTTGCAGCGGCCGTGCCGGACACTGTCACTTTCATAGAGAGGGTTCAGAGACATCCCGGAACTGGGTACGCTGTCATAGATTTAGCTAGTGCATTTTTTACTGCCCCTATTGCAGAAGAGCATCAGGACCAATTTGCCTTCACATGGCAGGGCCAGCAATACACCTTTACTAGATTACCTCAGGGGTGGCTCACAGCCCCACCATCTGTCATAGAATTGTAGCTGAACACTTAGAGGGAGTACAGCTGCCTCCTCACACACAATTAAGTCAATATATAGATGGTATTTTGATCAAGGAAATAATCAGGGGGAGGTACAACAAGCTCTTGAATTAGTGATAGACCACATGAAACAGAAGGGTTGGGAAGTTAGCCCTGAAAAAATCCAAGGACCGTCTCAGACAGTAAAATTTCTAGGAATTCAGTGGCACTGTGGGCATTGAGAAATACTGCCTAAACCCGAGAAAAAAAAATTGCATTTTGCTGTACCACAAAATAAAAAAGAAGCTCAAAGATTCATTGGGCTATTCAGCTTCTGGAGGCGTCATATTCCCCATTTGGGACAGATTTTAACCCCTTTGCACAAGGTGACAAGGAAAGAATATGAATTTGAATGGGGAAGTGAACAACAAGTTGCTTTTGAGTTAGCTAAGGAAGCCATTCAAAAACTTTAGATTTATGGCCCCTACAGGAAGGGGAGGTAGAGTTAAATGTGTCAGTAAATAAATCATATGCTAACTGGAGCCTGTGGCAGAAACAAGGGAGGAAGAAGGTTCCGTTAGGATTTGGGGGCAGAAAGCTGCCAGAGGCAGGAAACAATTACACTCCTTCTGAGAAACGATTATTAGCATGTTATTGGGCATTAGTTGAAACTGAACAACTCATGACAGGACATGAAGTGGTTCTTTGCCCCGAGACTCCTGTCATGCAATGGGTAAAAAGTTCTCCAAAAACTCATCGCATTGGGCACGCTCAGGAATCAAGTATCATAAAATGGAAATGGTGTATACAAGATAGAGCTAAGGTAGGAGTAGGTGGGGTAGCCACTCTCCGTGAGCAAGTGGTAACTACCCCCACAAAGGATCGAGAAATAAACCCTGATGTTACACCTGAACTGGAATCCCCAGTACAATGGGAAAGGCTTTACATCAACTAGAACCCTCTGCAGAGGAACATGTCTGCTTCACTGAGGGATCAGCGAAGTACACAGGAGGGAAAAGGTTTTGGAAAGCAGTAGCTTATCACCCTCCTTCAGGAAAATTTTTAGAAAGCACAGGAGAAGGACAAAGCAGTCAGTATGCTCAATTGTATATGTTATCATTTTAATCAGATTGCAAATTGGGAAAACAGATTCTTATCCCTTGCAGAAACAATAGCAAACATATTCGATCTCCGCAACTGCTGGGTCTGCGGGAGCCCAGGCGGATTGGAGGATTGGCCTTGGACAGCCCAGCCGGTGTCACCTAAATGGGGGATCAGCACACGAAGTGATGTAAATGAGACAACGGGATTTTGGACTGACGACAGCGACCCTTGGCGATTGCACTTTCCTGGAAAGGGTCTTTACTGTCTCAATCGGACAAGAGAACACGGGGTTCAGATGGGGAAAAGTGTTCGTGAATGGACCTTGTCTCCAGGTTTTGATTGTTGGACTCCTAATTGTCCTCCCTATGATTGTTTCAAATATCGGGGCAGATGGAATCAAACACATGTTAAACTTACTAATGGTAGTTGGGCAAGGTGTTCCTACCACAATTACAAGCAAGCTTTTGAAGGTTGTAAAGCAGTAGGATGGGATGGCTATTTTGACCATCTATTTTTAAGCTGTCCCAGAGATAACTCTACAAGTAAGACTCATGTTGTCCATGATTATCAGTGCAAGTGGCAACATCAAAATGGCACTCGAGCTCACTTCAGCGAGTTCTGGTCCAAAGCTAACAAAACATCTTGGGGATGCGATTGTAAAGGGAAGTCCCATGTGGGAGCTTGGAGCTGCACCTGTTGTGATTCTTACGGTGAAGCAACTGTGGTCGGAGGACCACTAGGCCCGGGAAACACATTATATTTTGACCCACCAATTGATGACGAAACCTGGGAAGGCCCCTTTGCCAATGGAGCTTGGGCTTTAAAGGGACATTATTGGATTTGTGGCCAACCTGCTTATCGGAGGATACTCCCAAATTGGTCAGAATATGCTGTGTGGGATACATCAGACCCCTATTCTTTTTACTATCACAAGATTAGGGAAAGGGGCTTGGGGTCGAAGTATATGAAGATTTGGTTAGGGAAAAACGGTTCATTGACACTTCCCTAACTAAGGGGAGTGTGCAAAAATGGGGACAAGATGAATGGCCACCTGAAAGAATCATAGAATATTATGGACCAGCCTCTTGGGATCCCAACGAAATAGTGGCGGGTGCCGGAGAACCCATCTATAATTTGAATCAGATAATTCGGTTACAAGCTGTCTTAGAAATAATAACTAACCAAACAGATACAGCTCTTGACCTTCTGGCTGACCAATCCACTCAAATGAGGAGTGCAGTCTCTCAGCATCGTATGGTCTTAGATTACCTGTTGGCAGAAGAAGGTGGAGTCTGTGGGAAATTAAATGAATCCAAATGTTGTTTGCAAATTAAGGATAATGGAAAGGTAGTAAAACAAATAACTCTAGAGATGAGAAAATTAGCTCACGTACCGATCCAAAGATGGAAGGGCTGGGACCTGGATCCATTTTCATGGCTGCCGGGGGGCCCTTGGATCAAACGTGTCCTTTTCTTTTTCCTATGTGCTGTTGCTAGCTTAGTGTTTATTGCTTGCTTCATTCCTTGCGGTATACAGTTGATTAGGCACGCAGTAATGGAAATGCAATTTGTAGTTACACCTGATGGGAGATCCTCAACTGATGAACGAAAACTAATGTCACTGACCACAGAAATGGTCTGGGAGCCATGATTCACCTATAGGTCCAAGGGCTGAATGAAGTGCTAAGGCTGGGACAACAAGCCCAAGCCAGAGTTGACCTATAGATGAATCCTGTCTATTTTATAACTGATAACCATTGTGCTAACAGGTATTATACTGAGTTATAGCCACCCGCCTGTGCTGACGTAAAAAGTGCTCAAGTATTGAAATGCTGCAGCCTGAACAACAGGCCCCGAGCTGAAGCTGCTACCTTAGCACGTGGTCATTAATAAAGTACGTAAACTCGCTGGTGAGAGATGCAGCTTAGACAAAATATAATCAGTAGCGAGGAGAGAACGCATCCAACTTTCCTTTCTCAGCCTTGTTCAAGAACCCAGGTATTTGGCCTTGTTAGAAACTCCCTTGGTTTCCCCCACCCCGAGCCCTGGCCAGGCTTTGGGTGGAATCCAACAGGAGAATGAAACCAGAAATTTTCCGCTCAAAACGAAGGTGCCAGCTGTTCTGGCCTGTCAATCTCTGGTCTATAAGGCTGGGCCCGTTGCAGTGACTCTGGAGGCCTCAGCTCCGGGCGGAGGCACCGCGTAGGATTTCCCCCTGCCCGGGCCAGGCTCTGCAAACCCTCGCTGGAACCGGGGCTGCCCGCAGAGGGATGGGGGATGATAATATATGCAAGTGGGGATGTATTTTTCCTAATATCTATTCTCTCTCTCATGTAGTAATGATTCGATGCATTACCCTGTATTTTCCTGTTTGCTGCTTTAAGTGCACTATTCTGCCTTTTCTTACTGCACGTTTTCTGTATTACACTCTTACTTTACTTGGTTATCACCAGTAAAATACGCCTGCTCTTTTCACTCTGGTGTCTGAGTTTAACTGGTATCCTTAATCAGCAAAATAGGGGGGATCTCCTCAAGCATCGCCCATCCCTTCCTGCATCCCCAGGGGCCACGTCAGCATCCCCCTCAAACTCCCCTCGTAGCCCCCCTACAACCCCCAAACCCACCTTGTATCCCCCCTACACCCCCCAACACCACCTTGTCTCTCTCCCCAGGCCAGCCACAGCCCCAGCTCCATGATGCCTGGGGCCTCCTCCCCGGGGGATAACAGCCCCCACACCTCCGGCTCGGGGATCGAGCAGAGCTCCAGCGACTGGGTGACCACCGACATCGAGGTGAAGGTCCGTGACACCTACCCGGACAGTCAGGCGGTGGGACAGATCGGCGTCATCTGCAGCGTCACGGTGAGACCCCCCCGCCCCGGTTCGGGGGGTGTTTTTGGGGCAGGGAGGGGGTAACACACATGGTGAGGCTGATTTCCCCCCCCACCTTTTTCTGTTTTTGTAGGGCGGGATGTGCTCCGTCTGCCTGAAGGACAGCGAGAAGGTGGTGAGCATCTCCAGCGAGCACCTGGAGCCCGTCACCCCCACCACATACGACAAGGTAGGGCCCCCTCCCAGCCCCCCCCTTTACACTGGGCCCCCACCACTCCCCCCCCCGCCCCTGCTCCTTTAGGGACCTTCTAGATCCCCTCAGGTGCTACCCCCGACCCTCTGGCACCTCCCCACTGTGATAGGTGTTAAACCGTCTGTTCATCAAATTCAGCGAACTGTAATATGAACTATTGCATATTGTGTAATACTAACAGCAAATGCTTAATTGAACTAACATGATAGTGTAAAAAAAAAAAAAAAAAGTGACAGGAAAGGGTGGGGGGAACAACAAGAGAGGAAGCATCTGTACGTCAGAAGATGTGGAGAATTGCAGGCACATAATTGACTAAAACAGGAGGGTGTTCACGACCATGAATCTCATTATGCAAAGAGATTACTGGGCCTAGACTGAGAAGAACTCTGCAAACTCAGAGGATCATCACATTCCAAGCCAAAGGTGAAACGTACACTGTGAGGAGGACCTACGGCCTTCCTCCCAGAAGACCACCCCCCACGATTTGAAGACCCCTGACCGTAGTTTTAACAACTTCAGCGCAAGCGTAAAGGACTGATAAGCTAATTACCATACGAAGCGGGAGTAGGCGGGTTCAAGTAATGAATATGTATATGTGTATAATGACTATGTAATACTTTGTAGTATAATGATTGATAAGATTGACACAGAGTGCCCTGGGGGGGGCGGTCCGTTGTTGGAGTACGAGACTCCCCGGCCGCCCAGCGCTGTTTTGCTTGTTGCCGCTTGCTAAATAAAGAAATTGGGAACTCTGACTCAGCCAAATTTAAGAAGTCAGTTTATAACACCCACAACCGCTCTGGGACCCTCCCAGCAGCCCTGGGACCCCCACCAGCCCCCTCAAGGCCCACTCTCCCCCCCATCTGCCCCCCCCCTCAGGTCAAGGTGACCCTGGGGGAGGACCGTGAAGCCACCGGGACCCTGCTCCGCATTGACGGGGAGGACGGGATCGTCCACATGGATTTAGACGACAATATCACGATCTTCAGCCTCCGCCTCCGGCAAACTGATGGAAGATTGAGGGGAGCCCCCTGTGCCCCCCACCCCCTGCTGCCCCCCGCTCTCTTTGTGTCCCCCCGTTCTCTTTCTCCACACCCCTTTCCCCTGCTCAGTGTCGGCGGTTGGAACGAGGTTTAGTTGTCAATAAAGGCCTGTGGGTGCAGCCGGGGGGATGAACCAGGGCCCCGCGCCCCCCAGGGCTGGGGAAAGGGCGGTTAAATGCCCCCCCGGGGCCGAGAGAGGGTTGCAGCGGGACCCCCGGGGGTGGGGGGTGCTGAGCCGGGACCCCACTGCGGGGCGGGGGGAGAGTGAAGCGGCTTCAGCGCCGGCCGCGCTCATGCTCTGCCCTTACACCCCGCCTCCGCTTCCGCCGCCTCCTCCCATTGGCTCTGCCGCCGCCGGGCCCGCCTGCCCACCGTCACCATTGGCCAGTGGCCGCGCCGCCATTGGTGGTCGGCCCTCAGTCCACGCCCCTCCCGCCCCGCCGCCGCTCATTGGCTGGAAGCGGAGGGAGAAGATTGGCTGCGGCGGCCGCGCGTGCGCCCTGTGGCGCGCGGTGCGGGAAGATGGCGGCGGCCTGTGAGTTCCGCGGCGCCCTGGGAGCCCGCCGGGCCGGGCCGGGCCGCCGGCGGTACCGAGGCGGTGCTGCGGGAGCGGCTGCGGCGGCAGCAGGTGGGGCCGCGAGGGGGCTGAACCTGGGCCTGAGGGGACGGGCGGGCGGGAAGGGGGGGCACGGGGCTCCGCGGGTGTCCCCAGCGGTGCCCACCTGTCCCCCGGCTTCTCTGGGCGCCCCGCGCCTGGGCCTGTCTGTCCTCGGGGGTCCCCCGCCCTCCCCGGGAGGCGCCGGCGGTCTCTGACTGGCGCTGGGTGTTCCCAGAGCTCCCCGGCTGTCGCTGGCCATCCTCGGCCACCTCTAGGCCTCCGGGGCTGTTCCCGGGGCCCTCTGGCTGTCCCTGGCCACCCTCGGCCCCGCCAGCACTCCCTGCCTGTCCCCGAGTGTCTCTGGGGCTCTCTGAGCATCCTCAGACATCCCTGGGGGTCCCTAAAGGTCCCTGGGGCTCTCGGGGTGTCCCTGACCATGCCCAGAGCTCCCTGGGGGTCCCCAAGTGTCCCCAGCAATTCTGGACTGTCCCTGGACCATCCCCAAGTATCCCGAAGCGTCCCTGGGTGTCCTCACGCCCCTCCTCCCGGTGTGCGCCCCCCCTCTCTGTGTCCCCTTGCTACACAGGTGACAGAGTGACCCCTGGGACACACCGCGGGCCTGGAGGAGGATGAGGAGGAAGAGCACAGCCCCCTCCAAGTGGGGCAGCTGGAACACCGGCTCCTTGGCTTGAGGGGTGGCCAGCGCCGCCGCGCCGGCGAGGCCGAGCCCCACAGTGACTTTTGGCACTGCCGCCTCCACGGCTGGTAACCGCAGGTCGGTACCTGCCGGCGCTTCGGCGGCCCCGCCAGCGAGCTCTGTTTTCCCTGGTGGCTCCTCCATCGCCTGCGTTTTGGTGGCGGCCGCTTCCTTCACTGTTAAGCGGGACGGCGTTGCGCGTGGCCGTCGGGGCTCCGCCGCTGGCAGCACCGCGGTGGCTGCGGCGCTTGGTGCTGCTTTGGCGGCTCTTCGGCCGCTTGGGGAGCTTGGGAAGGGCAAAGTCCACGGCCGCCGCGCTGCCGGCTGCGGCGCTCACCGGGCCGGGGGCTGCTGGCAGCTCCTTGCAGGGCGTCAGGATGGGGGTGTTCTGGGTGAGGGTGGGGGAGATGGGACCTGGCACCCACTACACTCATCCGTCCATATAGGGACCCCCAAGCGCCCGGGTTCCCCGGTGCTGCATCCCCAGGGCCTCTCAAGCATCCCCCATCCCTGTCCTGCATCCACAGCCCCCCCCTCCCCCCATTCCTGCACCCACAGTCACCTACCAGCCTGGCCACCTTCCGCCGGTGCCGCCGAGGCCTTCGTGGACGTTGCGGTTCTGAGCTCCCTACCCCCCACTGTATTCTGCCACCCCCAAAGGTGTGTGGGGTCTTAGGCCAGTCCTGACTTGCTGGCCCCGGTGCCCCTGAACCCTTTTCCCTCGGCAGGTTTTGGCCGGCGATCGATAACTGGCTGCGGAAAGCCGTCTCTGGGCGCCGGGTCAAGGTGCGCTTGCTGGTGGGTTGTTGGTGACACAGCCGAGTCACCGCGTTTGCCTTCCTCAAACCCCTTGGCGCCATCGCCGATGCCCAGACCCGCTGCAACATGGCCGTAGTGAGTATCATGGCCTGAGCGTGGCGTGCCGGCAGGCGACGGGTCGGTGGGCGCTGGGTGACGGTCTCCTCGCTCCCCGCAGCTCCATCCAGGAGCAGGTGCCGGCGGTTTTGGAGCGGGATTGGAGCTCCCGCTGCAGCGCTGACGTCAGCGGTTCTGAGCGGGGGCAGAGCCTCTGCGGCTCCCGGTAGGCACCGGGGAACGGGCCACTGGTGAGCCACAGGTTCCAGCTGCACCGAATCCAGCCTCCCCGCTCGCGTTTGGGGAGAAAAGTGCGAGTTTTTGTGGAGTTTGCGGGGCTGTTCTCGAGGCAGGGGGCCCTCTGCGCCGCGGCGATGGAGAGCGCCGGGCCTTTGCTGAATGCCGTGCCGGCAGCGGGAGGGAAGCCGGGCGCCCCTCGAGTCCCGGCGGTGCCAAACCCACCCCGGCAAAGAGTCAGAGGAAACGCTTGGCTGTCGGCAAACCATTTACTGGGGGATCACTGCGAAAACCGGTGCCGAGAGCGTGTGGCACAGCACATCCTGGGGCATCCCTGGCTCCGCTCTTCTCTCCCGGCGTGGAGCCGGGTGTTGCTGGTCGGGGTGGCTGAAGGTGAGGAAGAGGAGGGTCTCTGGGCAGCTCTTCTCTGCCAGGGGGTTTGCCAGGGTTGCTGCGGTGGCTCAGCAGGGATGTGGGTGTTCCTGGCTCTGTGCCGGGAGGAGTGTGCCAGGCACAGTGGGGGAGTCCCCGTCTGTCCCCTGGGGCCCATCCTTGGGGACAGGGATGGCGCTTGGCGGCTTGAGGTCGCGCCGTGTCACCGGAGCGTCCTGCATTGAGAACAACGGGGGGGGTGAGCGGCACCGTTACAGAGGCTCCCAGATAAACAACCAACCACCAACAATAAAAAATGATTACCACAACTAGTTCTTTGTAAATCACAGGTTCGAATGTCTGTGAGAGGAGAGCAGATCGACTTTCTAGGGTTTACGGGCAACCCAGGGACCTGGAGCACCCCGGGATTCTGGGCACTCATGACATGGGGCACCAGGGACCCGCAGCACCCATGATCTGGGGGCACCAGGGACCCCGAGCATCCAGGGCCCCAAAGCACCGGGGGGACGCAAAGGCCCCGAGCACCCGGTGTCCCCGAGCACCCACGCCCAGGAGCCCCCCCACGGCTGTACCTCGGCGTGGGACGAGGTGTTCGCTCTGCCAGGCAGGTTCTGCTCCACGCCGCTCCCGGCGACCACGCTGCCATCGGGGCGGCCACGCTGTTCCCGGCTGCCGGGGGCCCCCGGCACCGTGGAGTTACCGGCCGCGCGCGTTGCCCTGGGCTGGCGCTGATGCTGGGAGCGCCCGGTGCCGTGGCGGGTGGGGACGGGGGCTGGGCAGACGTCCCGCGGGCTCGTGCCGCTGCCGTACCCGTGAGACCCTGCGCGTGATCCAAGAGATGAGCAGGGAAACCCCTGAGCTTCTCCCCTGAGCCCTGGCCAGGCTCGGGGGCAATCTCCTGTGAGAGCCAAACCAGATATTCCCGCTCCAAACAAAGGCGCCGGCTCTCCTGCCGGGCTGATTTTGGGGCTAGAAGGCCGGGCCCGCTCCCAGCGCCTCTGGAGGCCTCAGCTCCGGGCGGAGGCACCGCGTAGGATTTCCCCCTGCCCGGGCCAGGCTCTGCAAACCCTCGCTGGAACCGGGGCTGCCCGCGGGGCTGGGGGCTGGCAGCGGGGGCAAGGGCTGAGGGATCTGCCTTAACCCCTGTGCTCTCTCTCGGGCAGGGATGCTCTGAGGCGTTACCCTGTGCTCTCCTGTTTGTTGCTTTAGCTGCACTACTCTGCCTTTTCTTACTGCATGTTTTCTGTATTACGCTGTTATATAATTTGACTATCACCAGTGAAATACGCCTGCTCTTTTCAGTCTGGTGTCTGAGTTTAATTGCTATCCTTAATCAGCAAAACAGGGGGGATCTCCCCGAGCATCCACCATCCCTATCCTGCATCCCCAAGGGCCCCCCCAGCAGCCCCCCTAAACTCCCTATAACCCCCAAACCCACCTTGTAGCCCCCCTACACCCCCCAACACCACCTTGTCTCTCTCCTCAGGACAGCCGCAGCCCAAGCCCTGTGGGCAACAGCTCCATGACCCCTGGGTCCCCCTCCCGGGGGGATAACAGCCCCCACATCCCCAGCTCGGGAATCGAGCAGAGCTCCAGCGACTGGGTGACCACCGACATCGAGGTGAAGGTCCGTGACACCTACCCGGACAGTCAGGCGGTGGGACAGATCGGCGTCATCCGCAGCGTCACGGTGAGAGCCCCCTGCCCCGGTTCGGGGGGTGCTTTTGGGACAGGGAGGGTGTAACACACATGATGATGCTGATTTCCCCCCCCACCTTTTTCTGTTTTTGTAGGGTGGGATGTGCTCCGTCTGCCTGAAGGACAGCGAGAAAGTGGTGAGCATCTCCAGCGAGCACCTGGAGCCTGTCACCCCCACCAAGAACAAGGTAGGGCCCCCCCCCGCAGACCCCCTCTTTATACTAAGCCACCGCCGCCACGTGCTCCTTTGGGGACCTTCTAGATCCCCTCAGGTGCTACCCCAGCCCCTCTGGGACCACCCCACAGCCCCTCTGGGACCCTCCCAGCACCCCTGGGACCCCCCACCAGCCCCCTCAAGGCCCACTCTCCCCCCCTCAGGTCTGGATGATCCTGGGGTAGGACCGCGAAGCCACCGGGATCCTGATCTACAGCGACAGGGAGGACGGGCTCGTCCATATGGATTTAGAAGACAAGATCAAGATCTCCAGCCGCCGCTTCCTCAGCAAACTGCTGGAAGCTTGTGGGGGGGCCTCCTGTACTTCCCAGCCCCTGCTGCCCCCTGTTCTCTTTGTGTCTGATGCAGAGAACTGATGACTTGTTTTGAGACTTACTTAGCTACTTACTAATAGCAAGCTGCTTAGCAACTTATTTACTTAGTTATAGCAACTTACAGTTTTACTTACAGTATTTTTGAATCTTGCTAAGAATCCTGCTTGCCCAGACTGTTCTGTGGAATTTTACCCAGGACTGTGTTCATCAAAATAAAGCAGTTCACTGTGAAAATCTACCAAGAACTACAATGTTCAGCAAAATATCATGGTTTTGTCCTTGGGGAACAGGTGTGCTCTAACTAGTTGGTTCTTGATAATGAGTAAAGATAGCCATGTACAGACGGGAGAAGTTCCATTGCTTCTCTTAGATAAGACAGAATGAGTAAACCGGCTGAAAAACCCTCTTGTTATTCAAGAAATTGGCCAAGAGAATCTGCACGTGCTCTGGGGGAAAAACAAGGTGAGAAAGACTAGAGCCTTCCTCCCAAAGCCCCCCGGAGATGCCCCCAGGAGGCGATGGGCAGGTGCAAAGAGAACATCAACTGCTGGCACCAGGCTCTAGAACTAACCCACCCTCATCCTGCACACGGATGTTTGTGTTGCGGAACCCAACGACTAGCTGTATCCACACTCGATGAGTCTCTGGTAAAATGTGCGGTAGGGGTGCGAGCTTTGTGGAGAAATCCCCTTGCACCCCGGCTGGAGTCAACATCCCCACTGTTGCAGTGGTAGAGTCTGTTCCCACAAATCGGGTGTCTCTGCCTGGTCCTGCGCTTCTCAGGGCACGGGGGTGAAAAGGGACGGGCAGGGCACTGCCTGGCTGGGGGCAGTGGACAGGAGCTGCCACAGCTGAAGCCCGAGAGGGCAGAGAAAGGGAAAGAAGGAGAAAATTAAGGCCATCTGTGCAGCAGCTGCCTCCCGCTGCAGACGAGAGAGCCTGCCTCTCCGGGTGAGGAAGGAGCCCCCTCAGAGACCCCAGCAGGCGCCCAGGGGCTGTGTGTGTCACCCCGAGGGCGGTCCGGCCGCGTAGCGTGCGAGCGAGCGAGGCTGCGTGTGTGGGAAGCCTGGTCTCATAAGAGCCAAGAGACACCGTGTATTCTTTTAGGTGGAGAACAGCCAGGTGACTGGAGCTACAGAGGAGAAAAGGAGAAAGAGGGGTCTGAACTGGGAAATGTCCCTGGCAGCGCTGGGAGCGACAGCTGTGGTTCGGGGCACTTGGGGCCTTGTCGCTTCTCCTGTGATTTTTGGGCCCTCCCCTGTTTCCCCTCTATCCAACGCTGTGACTTTTTTTTCTTCCCTTTACCTCTGCTCTCCTCTTCTGCTCCCTCTTTGTCTTTTTCTAGCTCTCCCTTTTTCTTTTTCTCTAGGCGCCCTTGTCCTGCTCCCTCTCCTGTTTTTCATCCTCTGTCTCTCTCCTGCAGCCTAGCACTGTTTTTTCCCTTTTCCAGCTCTTTGTCCTGATCGGCACTAGTCTCTTTTCCCCCACAACTTCTCTGGCCTGTTCCCTGGCGTTCTTTCCCTCTCCATGCCTGTGTGTGCCGCTCCCTATCCCTGCCTTCCTATTTCCCTCCCTCCTTCTCTTCCTCCCTCTATCCCATATTCTCGCTCGTGCCCCACCCCTGCTCCTCTATCTCCCTGTCCCCCTCCTCCACCCTGTTCACCTCGCCCTCTCTCAGACCCTCTGTGCTGCTCCTGGTCTCGACTATTGATTGCTTCATCTCTCTGCCTTGGTCTCTGTCGCCGTCTTTTCTAACGCTCCACCTCTCTGTCCTTCTCTCTGTTGCTCCTGTTGGTGCCAGGCCAGCATCCTGTGCCCCGTCCCTCTCCCTTCCGCAGTCGTCTCCTGCTCTCTGGCTCCCTGTCCCTCACTTCTAGATGCCTCTGTGCTGCCTCCTCTCTTTCCTGATCCCTCTGGCCTGCTCCCCATCGCTGCCTTGGCGTCCTTTCTCCCCCTCTCTGCCTCGCTCCCGTCCTTCTCCTTGTCTCTCGGTTTCCTTCTCCACCACCGCCTCGCTGCCTGTCCCTTTTCTCTTCTCTCTGACCTCCAGCCTCGCCTGAACATTTTGCCTCTAGAGCTCCATACCACTCCCTGTCCCATTGTTTCCCAGTATAACCCCGTGCCCAGCTCCCTGTGCCATTATTAGGATTAGACAACCTGTCCTGCTCTGTGCCCTTTTCCCCTTCACCCTCCAGCCCATCACGGTCTTTCCTTTCTCCCTCTCTTTGTCCCGATCCCTCTCTCACCCCCTCAAGCCCTCTGCCTTTTTTACCGTCTCTTGCTCTCCCTCCCTCCCTCCCTCCCCCCCACATTTGGTTTCTCTCTCTCTTCTTTCTACTCTCCACTCATCATTCTCTCTCTCCCTCCCTCTTGCTCCCTGACCCTGTTTCTCTCCACCCCGTCCCTGCAGGACTCCTCATTCCTTTTCTAGTGATTTCTCCAGCTCTACTTCCCCCACGTCCTCCCACCCCTTTTGAAACCGAGAGGCATTAGCCCCTCAGACCTTGCAGCCTTTTCCAGCATCTGCTTTTTTCTGGCCTGCATTTGCCCTCCAGCCTCCAGTTTTTTCTGGCCCACACTTGCAATCCGTCCCTTCCAGCCCTTTTTGGCCTCTGCTTTTTTCTGGCCTCTACTTCCCTCCGGCCTCCCAGCTCTTTTCAGTCTCCCACCCCTTTTTGGCTTCCACATTTTTCTGGCCTCTTTTTCCCTTCCAGCCTTCCTTTTTGACCTCCTGCTGCTTTTCGGCCCCCACTTTTCTCTGGCCTTTATGTGCTCTTTGAACTGCTGACCCTTTTTTGCCCACCCAGCCCTTTTCTGTCTCCCACCCCTTTTTGCACTCCACGATTTTCTGCCCTTTACTTGCCCTTTGGCCTCACACCTGTAGAAGAATTTAAAATATAATCTCTGGTATATTTGAAATAGATTTTAAGGCCTAGTGAAATGTGTCCAGGACTGAGCTATACTGTAATATTACCAAGGCAACCGGAATGCTGCTCAACAGGCCTGAGAAGCATTCTTGGCCTGCTGCTTGTATAGTCCCAGCCCAAGGCTGGTTTAAAACCCCATCAAGCTGATCCTATAGAGACAGGTTTAACAAAGGATGGTTAATTGACTGAACACGGGGGGTTTGCTAGATTAGGAGAATTTAGTATCTAGAAACTGCTTGCTCTACCGAAGCTTTTAATAGAATGTCTTGAAGTCTTAGAATTGTGCGAGGTGAAAACTAGTGGAAGAAAGATGAAGAAGATGATGACCCGAAAGATGACCCTGAAATCAGTTTCAACAAGGATTGGAACCAGAAGAGAATAATTAGACTGAGACAGGGTGTTGTAGTGAACTTCAATAAATGATGAGCATCAAGAACTGAAAGGTTGAGTGGAAACTTATGAAGACTTTGGACTTAGGTGATACATTTAGGAATAGTGTATAAACCGTGTGAGGCCTTCGGACAACCTTGGGGGCCCAGCGGTGAGGGGAGCCCATTGCCCTTGCCGTGGTTAACCTTGGGACCCACCACCCTTGGGGCAATTAAAGCCAGGCCCAACACCCTTCGGACACATCACCCTGGGGGCTGTGAACCCCGGGGGCCCATCACTTTTTACTTCAAAGGACTTTGGGATTGTGGCACCCACTGAAGTGACGACGAAATCTGTCTCCATCCTGGGTGGCGCTCGGAGGGGTGCGGCAGTAGGGTCCTGTGCTCCCGCTCCACTCAGCACTGAGGAGCCCACCCGCTGGCCACTGGGTCTAAGTCCTGGGCTACCAGAGATGGAGTGACTGGGAGAGAGCCCAGTAAAGAACTGTTCAGCCTGGAGAAGGTTTGGGTGTTGGTAGTCCCGCCCAGGTGGGGCCTCAGCAGTGGCAGTGACAGGACAAGGGGCGCAGAGCACAAACCTCGACACAGAGTGACTTGGGGAGACATGTTTTTTACTGGGGGGGGTGTGACTGAGGCTCCTCGGGGAGGTCTCTGATGGTGGAGGGAGAAAAGGCCACCTGGATGTGGCTACGGTGGCCTCCCAGGGGCTTGCCTGAGCCCCCCAGCACCCCTTTAAGGTGCCTGCTGACCCCCAGGGTCTCCCAAGGCACCTTCTGAGCACCCCCGGACCCTATGAAGTTCCCTTAAGCTCCCCCCCCTGCACCCCATGAAGGTCCCTGTTGACCCCCAGGGACCCTCATGAGCCTCCCAGCACCCCATAAAGGGACCTTCTGCCCCCCATCGAACCTCCCAATCCCCTCCAGGACCCCACAAATGTCTCTGCTCCACCCTAGGAACTCACAGGACCTTTTCCAGAAGGAGGGGGACAGCTGGTGACACCGGGGACATGGCGGGGGCTCAGCGTCTCCCCCGGCCAGCGCATGGAGGCGGTGGGCAGCATCCCGCAGCCTCCCACGGTGCTCGAGGCGGCAGTGCAGCCCGGGGGGGGATGGACACCAGCCCCCCCCCGCAATCCCCAGCACCCAGCAGTGATGGTCCCCGTCGAGTCGTTGTCCCCGCCTTGCAGCACCCCATGGCACACAGGTCCCCCCAGCATCTGCCAGCAGGGCCTCCAGGGCCACCATGGGCGCATCGTGGCCACTGCGCCTGGGCCACCCCTCCAGTGCCCAGCCCAGGTATGCTGCGTCCCGCTCGGCCGGTGACAGAAGGGCTGGAACCTGCGGCGGGCCACAACCCTCCAGCAGCCCTCGGGATTCCAGGTACCTGCAGGGACATGGGACACGGGTCATGGGGACACTGGAGTCATTGAGGGCATGGGGGATATTGGGGTCAGTGGGGACACTGGGGTCATGGGAACACTGGGATCACTGGGGATATTGGGGACACTGGAGTCACTGGGAACACTGGAGTCACTGGAGATACTGGGGTCATGGGATATTGGGGTCACTGGGGACACAGGTCAGCAGGGACATGGGGATATTGGGGACACAGGAGACATGGAGATGCTGGAGTCACCAGGGACACGGGTCACTGGGAACATTGGGGTCATTGGTGTCACCAGTGACAGTGGGGTAAGCAGTGACACGGGGGGCACCGGGCTGTGGCTCTCCAGTAGCCCCCGTGGCACGAGGTACTTGTGGAGACATTGGGGACAATTGGGGCATGGTGGCAGTGGGGACACCAGGGACACTGAGGTCACTGGGAGTGGGGGGTGGCCCTGGGCTGAGGGTGGCAGCACTGGCAGGGACACTGGGGACATGGGGACACAGGGTGGGCACTGGGATCAGCAGTGACCAAGGCGTTGCCAGGACGGGGATAGAGCCTGGCGGGCATCAGTGACCCCCCTGATCCCCTCCCAGTGCTCCCAGTGACCCCCTCACCGGTGCCAGGCATCCCCGAAGAAGGGCCAGGCAGCAGCGTTGTCCTCCACGGCCACCCCGGCACCCTCCACGTAGTCCCACGCGAGGGGCAGGACCCACAGCAGCTCAACCCCCCACCGCTCTGGGGACTCCCCCCGAGCCCCCAGCGCCCCAAAGAGGGACACTGCCAGCGCCCCAAGGTACCCTAAAGGTGACGGGTTTCAGGAGGTCTCTGGTGTCCTCTGTCCGTGTCCCCCCCCGCACCCCAGGCCTGGCACCCACCGGTGGGGTGGTGGTGGGTCATGCGCCCGCTCTCGATGCTCACCCGGATCAGCGTCGGCAGCTCCCAGGCGTGGGGGTACCTGTGGTGGGTCAGCCCTGTCCCCGTCCCTCCCCTTGTCCCCTGCCCTGTCCCTGTAGCCCCAGCCTTGTCTCCATCCCCATCCTGGCACTCTTGGCCCCGCTATCCTTGTCTCCATCCCCCTGTCACCAGCCTCCCGGCTCCAGCACCACCATCTCGGCAGTCCCTGGTCTTTGTCCCCTCCAGCTCTGACACCCCCGTGTCCCCATCAACCTCTGTGTCCCCATCCCCCTGCCTCTGACACCCCCATGTCCCTGTCACCCCCATTTCCCCACCCGCCCCAGGCCCCACACCCATGTCCCCATCCCCCCTTGTCCGTCTCCCCACGTCCCCATCCCCCTCCCATCTCTGACACCCCATCTCCCCACCCCTGTCCCCTCCATGTCCCCATTCCTCCACCTCTGACACCCCCATGTCCCAACCCCCCTCTGTGTCCCCATATTCCGGCCTCTGACACCTCCATGTCCCTGTCACCCCCATGTCCCCATCCCCTCATGTGTGTGTCCGTCCCCCCCGTCCGTCCCCCCTACCCAGCTCCGACACCCTCATGTCCCCATCCCGCCCCCCCCAGATCTGACAGCCTGGTGTCCCCATCCCTGTCCCCTCCAGCTCTGACACCCCCTCATTCCCCTCCCCACCTATTCCATGCCCCCCCAGCTCTGATACTCCCACCCCCTGTCCCCATGTGTGTCCCCATGTCCCCCCCCCCCTCCCCCTTGTCCCTGTCCCCACCTGAGGCCGATGGCCAGGCTGCGCATGGCGGCCCCGCAGCCGGTGCCGCTGGGGTTGAAGGGGATGCGGTAGCCCTCGGGCTCCCCCGGCCGCAGCTGCGAGGTGCCTGTAGGGGGTGTGGAGGGGGTGAGACCCTCCCCTGGCACCCCCTGAACCCCCCCAGACTGTCCCCCCTGCCACTCACCCAGGATGCTGGTGGGCCCCGGCTTGCGCCCCTCCATGTCACCCATGGCAGCCACGTACCGGCGAGCCAGCTCCTGTAAGAGGGGTTCCCCCTCTAGGCCTGGGGAGGGGGAGACTAGTGAGAACCCCCCCTTGGGCCACCCGTATAGGAGAGGAAGGTGAGGCCCCATGTACCTCCCTCCCCCATACAGGAGGGGAAGGGGGACAACATCCGTGAACACCCCAGAACTCAAGGAGAAATAGGAACACTCCTGAGCACCCCAAATTGGGTGAGAAAGGAGTAACCCCCTCCCCCTGCACCTCACCCAATTGAGAAGGGGAAATGGGCCCCCTCCAGCACCCAATATGGGAAGGGAACACAAACTCCTACAAACCGGGGGGAAAAATAGGACACCTCCACCCCACCCCTGAGGGGAAATGGGGACCCCTCCAATTATTTTTTTGGGGAAATAGGAAGCCTCCCTGGATCCCCTAAAAGGAGGGGTGTGTGGAACTAGGATGCCCCCAACCCCCCTCCAGGGCCTGTCAGGGACCCCCAAAAGCTCCCCGCAAGGACCCCCCATACAGCCCAGGGTTATAACAGGGACCCCTGAATGCCCTCAGAACCCCCCCTAAGCAACTCAGAGGTATAACAAGGACCCCCCCAACCTCATCAGAGACCCTCCCCATACAGCCCAGGAGTATAATGGGGACCCCCCCACCTCCCCCAGGACTTCCCTATACAGCCCAGGGGTACAACAGGGATCCCAAACCCCCTCAGAAACCCCCCTAAGCAGCTCAGAGGTATAATGGGGTCCCCTCCATACAGCGCAGGGGTATAATGGGGACCCCCCACCTCACCACAGCCCCCTACCATGCAGTCCCAGGGTATAACAGGGACCACCACCACCACCACACTGCTGGGGACCCTCCCCAGTGTTTGTGGGGTACAATGGAGATCGTGTCATCTCCCCCACCCCCTCAAACCTGTGGCCAGGCCCTCGGCAGTCGCGAGGTGGAGGACAGTGTCATCGCCACATCGGGCCACTTGGGGGGCTCAAGGGTGATGGTCTCCAGCCCCCGCTGTTCGGCCAGCTCGGCATGGATCTGGGGGCCCGAGGTACAATATTCCCAGCGGCCCCCCCAGTAACCCAGCGCGTCCCCCACTCCACCCAGCACCATGGCTGCTTCGTAGGCTTTGACTGAGGGCTCCCTGGGGGGAACGGGAGGGTTAGGGGGGTGCCAGCACTGGGGGGAGTGTGGGGAACCCCCGGGGGCACTCACGTCTCCTCCATTGCAGTGGCAGCTGGGGATGCCCATCAGGTTCAGGGCGTGGGGCCAGTGCTGGCCGGGATCCCTTAAGGACACCCCGGGGATTTTTGGGAAGGGGACAGGGCCTGGTCCCATGGTGATGGGGATGAGGGGTGACGGACCCCAGGGCCTCTGTGCCTGGGGGGTGGCAGGGAGGGAGAAGGCTCAGGGGGGGCTCAAAACGCATGGTGGGGGGGGTCTGGGGGGGGCACCCAGAGGGGCATGGATAGGGGGTGTACCCAAAGAGGGCTGGGGTACCCAAAGGGGCACAGAGGAGCTGGGGGGGGGTCACCCAGAGGGGGCTGGGGGGACATTCAAAGGGGCACAGAAGAACATGGGGTCACCCAAAAGGGCTGGGCAGGGCATCTGAAGGGGTACCCAGGCACATCAGGGGTGCCCAAAAGGTCAGGTGGGCACCCGAACACATGGAGAGCACCCAGAAAGGGGGGGGGGGGGCATCTAAAGGGGCACCCAAGTACATGGGGGGGCACCCAAAAGGGCCAGGGGGGCACCCAGTGGGGAGAGAGGCCCCAAAAGGATTTGGGGGAGGGCTGGGGTTTAGCAGCCCTGGGGGAAGGTGGTGTGGGGAGAAAAGGAGCATTCCAAGGAAAAATGTCTCTGCCAAACATTTTCCCTGTTTTTATTTCACTGGGATGGGGCAAAAACTGCCCTGAGCCATATTTTGGGGCACAATCCCCCAAAACTGATATCACTTGGCTTGGGGGAGCGATATGCAGCCCTGCTCTGACAACTGGGGCCTATGCCAACCAAAAACCTCTGGGTTTTGTTATTCAAAAATGGTAAATTTATGTTTGGTGGTGGGCAACGAGTGGTTAAAAGATCGTCCTTAAATTTCAGAGCCCTAATTATGGAGTCAGGCCCAAGGCCTCAGCTCAGGCCCCAGCCAGGCCAGAAAAGTGTAACTCCTGCTTTCCTAGCAGCAGCTTTTAATTTTTTTTTTGTTTGTTTTGCACAAATTGTGCCAAAGGATACAGAAATCTTTGATCTGTTTGGAAAAATCCTGTTGGGGTGAGGGGGTCCGGCAGGTTGTTGGTAGTAAAACAGGTAAATAATGGGGTTTAAAATTCATTGTCAGTTTGGAAAATTACAAAAACCCTGAAACAAAGAGCTTCACTCCCCAGTCAGGACTGCGAAGAACCGCTCACAGGGTTCCTTTTCACAGTGCTGGGGATCACTCCACTACAAGTGCCCGCTTACTAACAAACCTCTCTGACTAATACACACAAAATCACTCATCGGCACCAGATCTCTTGGAAAAGGCAGTCTGATGCTAATGGCTTCTTAGAACTCATTTACATAGTAAAAACAGAGTCAGGGTCTTCTCCCCTCCTTAGGGGTCCCCACAGCCTTTCTCTCACTGTCCCTTAGTGAACCTTAGGTCTCTCGTGTCCATCTCTGGTCACGGAGTTACTTCATCCCTCCTTCAGCTCGTTTGTTCCAGCTCTCAGCACTTGTGACACTGGCGTCTTCTTAGGCCCTTTGTTTGCTTGAGGATCCTGCTACTAGGGATGGACTCGGGGAGTTTCTCAGAGTGTCCCAGGTCTGTCTTATCTTTACTAGGCAAGGAGTTAAAGGTTTCAAACATCTTACAAGTGGGTGACTGGGTAACAACTACAGAGGGTAGTTAAGAAAATGTATAAATGAAATTCCATACATTACAGTAAAATACAGGACAAATACAAGCTGGTAAACCACAAAAGATGTCTGACGTTAAAACTAAAAGTCCTATTTTACAGGTCTCTGTACGTTAGCAATTTCAAGTATATTTGTAGCAGCTTCCCTTCAGGAACTTTGTTAGGAACTTTGTTAGGAACTCAGCAGGCTGCCTTGTTCATCATTGCGATTATTCAGTCAGGAAAGACAGAAAGAAGGCCGGCAGGTTCCAGTTTCTTATCTTCCTTCCAAGGCCTGTTTCTCCTCAAAGCCTTGCTGCTTCCCCAGGCCTGTGCAGAGCTGAGTGGCCGATGTCGATTTGCCTCTTAACATGTTGAATCTCCCACGGCCGCGCAGGGCTGACACTCGCACACCCGCCCAATGAAAACTGGGCTTCTTGGCTGGTCAGGGCTAGCAGCTGCTGATTGCCTTTGTTCTCGGGGCCTCGTGGTGGTTGGGGTTCTGGGGTTATGCAGTGCTGGGGTAATGGTTTTCCAGGGTTATCACACAGTAGTTTTAGGGAGAGCCAGTGTTACTGGGTGCCAGGGTTATGGGGGCGTAGGCTTACAGTGAGCTGGGGTTATGGGGTGTTAGGGTTACGGGATGGCAGAGTGTAGGGGGGATAGCATTAAGGTGTGTTATTTTAGGGACAAAATCTGGGCTTTTTGGTCCTGGATTCCTGGGTTGCTTATGTTCTTGGGCACGGACATGCCTCCAATGTCAACAAAACATTTTGGGTAGCTGCTGTAGAGGATGCTGGGCCTGTGGTGTGACGCTTGTGCCCTGGGACAGGAGGTTTGTGACCCACCCAAGCAGAGAAATGGGCTGTGTCACCAAAGGCACTGGGGGAGTCTAAGAGGTTTGGTGGGACTGTTGAGGTGACACAGGTGTGCTTGCCTGTGACCTTGGCTCACGGGTATTGTGTCTTCCTTAACCCCAGCACCTTGCTGCTGAGGATTGTCCATCCACAGCCTGTTTGGAGCAGGAAATCCAGACTGTTACTCATTTTTCTCCACCCCAGAGTCTCCCCAAGTCTGGCCTGAGCCCTGGGTCCAGTACGGGGGACCAGATGGAAGGACTGGACATCATCATGTGTGGAGAGGTGGAGGTAGTAGGAGCCGAGGTACCTAAGGCTGCCTTTTGGAAGCCTTGGCTCAGCTGGCAGGAGTCAGGCACGAAGTGTCTCTCTTGGCTCCAAGGTCACTCCTGCCAGCAGCTGCCTGCCTTGTTCAGGACCCTTAGCTTGGATGTAGTTCCTTTTGTTTGCAAGGAGCGGCTCTTTGTCCTCTGCCCTGGGCATGACCCCCCCATGCATCACAAAGGGACACCAGTGCCTCCCAGTGTGGCGCTGTGCTGGCATGGGCAGTGCTGGGGAGAGACGGGCTCCGATGGGAGCAGCACTGCCCTGGCACAGGGACATGGCCTGCCAGCCTCAGAAGGCTCTGCGGGGCCTTGCTCTTCCCCTTGCTGAGCACTTCCGCAGCACAGGTGTCTGCCTGGCCGCAGCAGGATGGGCCAGCTGACCTCCTGCTTCTCCCGGTGCGTACCCGCTCTGTCTCTGTGGCACCAGGCATGGCCGGTTCCCGGCAGAGCCCCGTGTCTTATGTCCACACTGTGTCTTTGCTGAGGCAGCTCTGGTGGCAGCCAGCTGGGTGTCCTCGTGACCCAACGGCATTCCAAGCTGCTCCGCTGTGACTGCATGGAGGTGACCTGGCATGGGAGGACGAGAAGGAGACACCTCCTGGTTTTCCAAGACGCCCTTGCTATTGCCAAGCACAGGTAAGAGGAGAAGATGGCAGTACTCTTTCTTCCCAACTCCTGCCTCCAATACCAGCCTTCAGGAAATACCTCACAAAGCCCTCACAGGCTTGCCTTTCGTCCAGTGTCCAAGAACGTCGCAGGGAGGTTTCCTTGGGAGGGTCAGGCGGTCAGAAACCAGGGCTGTAAGAGTCAGGGTGTCTCCCCAGCCAGGATGTTGCCGGTTTGTGCGACCAGCAACTCTGAGCCACCCTTCCCAGGGTTGTCTGGGTGCAGAGGCTCTCCCAAGGAGGATTGCCATAGTTGCCCCCACCGAAGGCAACCTCACCATCAGCCCCTGCTCTTCCTGGCTGCAGGTGTGGCACCAGCTTCTGGCTGCAGCACAGGGTGTGTCTCAGTGAGCTCCGGGTGCTGTGCAGGGAGAAGGCAGCGTGCGGATGTGCAGAGGAAGAGACACCGCTGGGCCTGGACTGCTGCGGGACCCTCATCCTTGCCTGGCCCAGCAGCTTCCGCATGGTCACTTTTGTGTGAGTGGCGGTGACGTGTCACCCAGGTGCTGGGCTCTCTGGCCCAGTGCTTTCCCTCAGAGCCCAGCTGGCTCCTCAGGCTCGCATCACAGGGTGGGGGGGAAGCAGAGGCACTCCTTTGCTTGTGTTCGACTTGTGTGGAGTGTGTGCAACTTGACCTGGCGGGGGGAAATGGGAGGGGCAGCCGTGACAGGGATGTCCCCAAGACCCTCCTCCAGCTTCGTTAGGGCTAATGAAGCACCCCACACCCTGTCTGGTTGTCACCTGTTCCCCTGCGGTCCCCAGTGTCCTCTTGGGTCACCCCAGGGCCTCCCCACAGTCCCCAGTGTCCCTTTGGGTCACTCCAGGATCCCCAAAACGCTCTCTTGGACCTCTGGGATGTCCAGTATCACCCTGAGTCAGCTTAAGGTGTCCTCTGGGGTCTGCCTGGGTAACCCTCGTGTGCCCCATGATCTCCCTCATCCTGATCATTCCCCTCGGGGTCCCCAGTGCCCCCCTGGGTCACCTCATGGCCCCCAATGTCCCCACCAGTCACCCCATGTCCCCAGTGTGTTGCAGGGTCTCCCAGCTCGCCCTGGGATCCCCATGTCTTGCCCTGGTGTGACCCAGTGTCCCCCTGATCCTGTGTGTTCCTTTCCAGGGTCCTCACTGTCCCTCCGAGTCCCCCTGTTGTGTCCCTGCTGGGGTGCCCCCATGTCCCTCTAGTGCTGCTGGGTCGCCCTGGGTCCCCAAAATCTTGCTGGGTTCCCCCTGGTCCTGCCTGATCCCCCAGGACCCCCCGGTTTCTCCCAGTCCCCCTCAGTCAGTCTCCTCCCGGTGTCCCCCTGCTCGCCGCAGCTCCCCGGTGTCCCCTCAGGCCCAGCCCCGCTCCCCAGCTCTGGGCCCCCCCAGAGGAGTGATCCCCCTCCAGGCCTGTGCTCACCCACCCTGGGGCAATAGAGCTGGTTCGGCACTACCGGGTGTCACCCTCCGTGGCCTCCCGGGTCCGATCCACCCGCCGGGGTTGTTCAAGCTCCCCCGGGCCGACCCGCTGCTCCCGGGGCCCACTGCCCGTCCCCGCGGTCTCTCAGACCCGGTTCCACGCGGCGGGAAAAACGAGGCGCCGTGGGGGGGGAGAACAGCCAATGAGAGCGAGAGGCGGCTGCTGCTGGCCCCGCCCCCGACGTGCCCACATCCCACCGAGCATCCCACCGGACCTTGCCCGCGTGCAGGCCCCGCCCCCCCGGCAGCCTCGTCCAACCGGAGCAGCGGCTTGCGTGGGACTGGCCACGCCCCCTGGCGCAGGACACGCCCCACCGCGGGCTGGTGCCAGCGGAGCGCAGGAGAGGTGTGAGGGCGGGATTCCCGGGCCTGGGCCTGGGCCTGGGCCTGGGCCTGCCCCACCCCGGGTTGGGCCTGCTCCACCCGGGCCTGGGCCTGCCCCACCCGGCCTGGGCCTGCCCCACCCGGCCTGGGCCTGCTCCACCCGGACCTGGGCCTGCCCCACCCGGCCTGGGCCTGCTCCACCCGGGCCTGGGCCTGCCCCACCCGGCCTGGGCCTGCCCCACCCGGCCTGGGCCTGCTCCACCCGGCCTGGGCCTGCCCCACCCGGCCTGGGCCTGCCCCACCCGGGTCTGGGCCTGCCCCTCCCGGGTCTGGGCCTGCCCCTCCCGGGCCTGGCCCCCCTCATCCCTGGGCCTGGCCCCCTCAAGGCTCTCAGCCCTCCTCTTGAATTGGGAACCCCCTGGACCTGGAACCCCCTGTGATTTCTGCCCCCACCCCGGGTCTGATCCCTCCTCTCACCCTGGACCCCCGGCAATGTGCCCTCCCCCCTGGTCTGACGCCCCGAGGCCGTTTGACCCCAACATTTGCCCCTCCCCAGCAGATGTCGCAGCAGGGAGGCAGCACCCAAGACCCGAATCAGACTGGCAGCCGCCGGTGAGGGGGAAGGGGAGGCACCACACCCTGCCGCGTGTCAACCCCCACCCCCTTGTCACCCCCTGGTTGTCCCCACAGTGCCCCTCCAGCCGTCCCTCACCCTGCCCTGTGGTGTCACCTCTTCCTCTCCTGGTGCCCCCCGTCTCCCCGCAATGGGACTCGGTGTTGCCATCCTGTGCCCCCCTGTGTCACCTCCCCTCCAGTGTCCCCCCCTTCGGTGTTCCCCTGATGTCCTCCCATGCCCCCCGTGTACTCCCATGGCTCCCCAGTGTCCACACTATGTACCTCCCATCGGTGCAGCCCCCCATGCCCCCCCCCGTTTTCCCCCCATGTGTGCTCCCCCATGTCACCCTTTTTCGTCCCTCCCTGTGGTGTCCCCCCCCAGGCGCCCTCGCCAGAACTGGCGCTTGCTGCTCCTGGACCTGGAACAGATGGTGCCATGGCCCCGTGGTGATGGGGGACCCCACACCGAGGTACAGGGGGGTCACCCTTCATAGTGGGGACACACTGTGGTGTTAGGGGGGAGGGCAGGGTGTCAGGGAGGTCTGTGGGAGGATCCTGAGTGCTGGGGAGGGGTCTCAGAGAGGGCTGATGGGGGGCAGGGCGCCAGGGGGAGACTGGGGTGGGGATCTGCGTGCTGGGGGTCATCTGGGTGCTTGGGAGATCTAGCGGGGGCCCTGGGGGCTGAGGGGAGCTTCACCCCCACACCCATCTGGACCTCCCGGACTCCCCTCCCCAGGTGCAGATACTAGAGAATGTCCTGGGGTACATCCAGTACCTGCAGGGAATCCTGAGTGTCCTCCAGGGTGATGCAGGTAATGGAGATCCCCCCCACATCCAGGGACACACTCCCTGACCCCCCACCCCAAATTTTTGAGTACCCTCCCTGGGACCCTCTACTTGCTGAGACCCCCCCCGACCTCCTCCTTTCCCACCCACCCCCACTTCAAGCTCTACAGGCCACCCCTAAGGCCCTCTGCATTGGGGGACTGCCCCCCCAGTGACAGACCTCCTATGTCCACAGGCAACCCCGGTGACAGTGACAGTGACAGTGAGAGTACGGAGGCGGGACCGAGCACTAGAGGCACATGGAGGTAGGTGATGGGCGGGGGGCAAATGGATGGGGGCACTGCCAGGTGCTGACCCCCTCCTTGCCCCCCTCAGCCCCCCCAAGCAGCAGCTGGTGCCTTACGAGGAGGAAGAAGAAAAGGAGATGAGGGGGGGCAGTGACCCCTGGATGGGCCTTACTGGGCCCTGCTGGGAGGCACTGGACTGGGAAGGGGGGGCTCCCCTGAGCCCCTCTCCGGAGCGGGAGGGGCTGCTGGGGCTCAGCCCCTCCTTGCTGGCCTCGCCACCCCCCCCCGGGGCCCCCTGATGAAGTGCTACAAGGTAGGTTTGCGGGGGCCGGGGGGGGTGTGACAATGTGTCTGTGCCCCCCCAGTTCAGTGTCACCATCCCCCCCCAGATCTCTTCGCAGACGTCTATCTCGGCCCGCAGGTAGGGACTGTCAGCGCACAAGTGTCACCTCTCCTCCTCCGATGTCACCCCTCCCAGTGTCACCCCTAGGGGACACAACTGTCCCCGCAGGCCCCAGCAGTGGCATCGCAGGAGGCAGCGGCCAGTGGCAGCCCGGTGACCCCCAGGGTGGCTGTGGAGATGGGGGGGTCACCGCGCACACAGGGACAGGGTGTCCCCCTCCGCCCCAAGAAGAGATGTATAAATGGGTTCATCATGTTCTGCCGCATCAACCGGAGAAACTACATGAGGTGGAGACACGGGGACCCTGGGGGGGACATGGACACCCTGGGGACAACATGGGGACTCTAGGGACATGGGGACCTGAGAAGAGGGATGTGGGAACAATATGGGTACCCAGGAGGATGGAGACCCCAGGGAGGACATGGGGACCCTGGGGACAACATGGGGGCCCAGGAAGTTGGAGACCTCAGGGGAGGAGGAGTGTGTGGGGACCCCACAGAGGACATGGGGACCCCAGGGAGGACATGGGGACCCCAGGAGGATGGAGACCCCAGGGAGGAGGGGGTATATGGGGACCCTGGGACAACATGGGGACCCCAGGAGGATGGGGACAGCCAAGGGGCATATGAGCTCTGTGGGGGAACACGGGGACTGGCGAAGGGGTGTCCTGAGGTGGTGACACCCCCGACAATGGTGCCAGAGCCTACCCAGGAGTGGCCTCCTCTGCGGTCACGCGGGAGCTGGCGCAGCTCTGGCACAGCCTCAGCCCTGATGAGCGCCACTCATACTGGTACATCCTGGTTCATACTGGGTGCCCAGATGCCTGGGTGTCCACCCCAGACACCTGGGAGTTCCCCCTTCTGGACGCTGGGGTCCCTCACTGTGTCCCCTCTGTCCCCCACAGCCTGTGGGCCCAGCGGTTCAACCGTCTGAACAACCGGGTGACAGAGCTGGATGGGGATGAGGATGATGACGACATCAACCCCCCTGCGCCCCTCCAGCTGCCACTGGCTGCCTGCGCTGGCACGCTTGGGGGGAGCCCTCTGCCACCCTGATGTCCCCTCCTGTCACCATCCTGTCCCTGTCCCCACCCCTGTTCTTGTCCCCATATCCCTGTCCTCATCCCATCCCTGTTCTTGTCCCCATATCCCTGTCCCCGTCCCTGTTCTCATCCCCATATCCCTGTCCTCATCCCCTCCCTGTTCTTGTCCCCATATCCTGTCCCCGTCCCTGTTCTTGTCCCCATATCCCTGTCCCCACCCCTGTTCTTGTCCCCATATCCCTGTCCCCGTCCCTGTTCTTGTCCCCATATCCCTGTCCTCATCCCGTCCCTGTTCTTGTCCCCATATCCCTGTCCCCACCCCTGTTCTTGTCCCCATTCCTTCTGTGTCCTGGTCCCTGTCCCCACCCCTATCCCCATCGCTGTCCTTGTCCCTGTTCCTGGGGGTTTTAACCACATAAAATTTATTCCCGGGAGGGGCTGGTCCTGCCATGCAGCGGACAAGGACACCTGTGGACACCTGTGGCCCCGCCAGGGCAGTGGCTGTCCCAGATGGGGGCTTGCCGAGTTGAACAATAAAATCCTTTCTGTGTCTCTGACCCTTGTCCTTCCATGTGTTTCGTGTGTGTCCCAAGTGTCCCCCCCATGTCCCTGGTGTCCCCAACAAGGCAGACAGCTTCATAGGAGCCTTTTATTGGGGAGCGGGGGTGTCTGGACCCCCTCAATTCTTCCTGGGCCTGGAGACCTGAGCCAACACCCACAGAGAGTAGCAGGTGCCTGCTGGGATAGGGGGGCTCAGGGACACCCTGCCCCCTGGGACCCCTCCTTGCCCCCCACCCCAAGGGACGCAGGTGTCCAGGAGGGACCCAGGCATCCGGGGGGTGTGATGGCGGTGGGTGCAGCCCAGCTGGTGGTGGGGAGGGGACGTGAGAGTTTGCGGAGCCTCATGGAGGTTCTTGCGGTTGGAGGACACATAAAAGGGGGGAGGGGGGGGCAGATACAGATATTTGGGGAGCAGAAGGGGGCTTTCAGGTCCCCTTGGTCACCCCAGGGGGGTGACAGCGGGGAGGGGATGGGGACAGGGCGGTGGGAGCAGTGGCCGAGGAGCCTGAGACCTGGCGCTCTCGTTTCCCAGATGAGCGGCAGGGGCGGGGACAGGGTTGGGGACAGGGACACTTGCTGCTGGACATGAGGAAGACACTGCTGGGGCTGATGGCCAGGCGGCAGGGGACGGCGCCCCAGCGGGCACCATGGAGTGTGTGACTTGACCTGCTGGTGGGAAATGGGGGTGGCAGCGGTGACAGGGATGTCCCCAAGGCCCTCCCCCAGCCTCGTTAGGGCTAACGGAGCGCCCCACAACCTGTCTGGTTGTCACCTGTTCCCCTGTGGTCCCCAGTGTCCTCTTGGGTCACCCCAGGTTTCCCCACTGTGGGAATTAAGAACTAGTGGTTACCAAAAGGTGAACTGACCTTGAGGCTAGAAGAATAATTTTGGGAAACTGCGGCAGTGTTGTGTAACACCGTGTTTTGTGAAAAACAGCAGCAAAAAACACCCCCTGCAGAGTCTGGTGAGCGTGTGAGCAATAAACAGGCACAGCCTGGAGGTCAGTGGGATGCAAAAGTGAAACGGAACCGATGTAAACAGGGGCAATGAACGGAGCTGGCGCACAGGGCGGCGGCGTTTGCTCTTCCCCCTTCAGCAAAGCGGTGTGAGTCAGTCATCAGCTGCTGACAATGTCCTGCAGCCCGTCATGGACCTCCTGGACAGCAAGAGAGTGTGGGGGCAACGGGGACACACCCTCCCCTCCCCAATGCCCCGGGCCCCCCCCAGGAGTCTGGGGGACCTCCAGGGTCAGGGTGACCGCTCAAGGGGTGGCAGCAGGGTGCTGTGCCGGGACTTTCAGCTCCATCCCCTCGCTGCAGCCTGACGCTCCGCCAAGATCTGCGAGCAGATGGTGCTGAAGTGGGTGCTGAAGGGGCTCTGGAAGCTGGTGATGAACACGACGGAGAAGACAATTGTCCTGCTGACTGGCTGGATGGTGAATGATGGGGAGGGGGACTTTTCAAGGCTGTCTTCATGAGTAATTTAGTTTGAGTCTCTCTGCTCTGCAAAAAAATGAATGGAAAAAAATCATGTCCCTTTGGTTAATTCAAACTAGATGATTAGCTTACGAGGGGAAATACCACTTTAGTTTGGGCCAGTTCTGCCCTACTAGTGAAAGCAAGCTCAAACCCCACCTCCGCCCCCTGAAATTTCTGCGATAAAATTTCTAGCACTGACAGTTTCATTTTCATTTAAATGTAAAGCACTGAGCTTGACAAGTGTGGCTGTCGACGGATGAAGCTCCAAGAAACAGAGAGAATGTGGCTCTCTTCTGTTCTGTCAGTCTGCAGCACTTTCAGCACAGGTGAATCATTTTTGGTGAACAGCTCTGAAAGCAACAGCGCAGAGTTTTCATGCTTTAGCCGTGTGCAGTTTTGTTGCAGGGCAAGCTGGTCAGGCTTTAAAATCTGGTTTATGCAGGTGAGACTTTGCTGCGGTTTGTTCCTCTCCAAAGATCTCTTGGGGGGGCAGCCTAACAGAAGCAGAAGCAGCTTAAGCCAGATCAGGACAGAACCTCATGCATTAGCAGACCCTCCTTTAGTGACCTTTGAGACCATTTTGCATTCAAACTATTAAAAAACTGAAAAAGAGTTTGCTACTTGTGTTTGATATTCAAACCTGAAGATTTCTTGAAAGGTCCTGTTAGGGTGTTGAGACAATAAAAGCACGATGTTACACATAAAATTTTGCTTTTATGTCTGTGAGGGGGTTCTCTGAAGTGCCGTGTAATTACATATGAATACACATTCTTACAAATTGACTAATGTTTTCCTCTGTGTTGATGTCATTTTCAGAATACACAGACGATAATGCCCTGATTCCCAAGAACTCCCTGGTAATTGTTAGAAGAATGACTGCTGGAGGAATTAAAGCTGCCAGCAAAACACGTGTTATGTAAGTACCCATAAAGTACTGTAGTCTTTGTGAGGGCTTTCAGTGGGTTAACTTTTTTTATGGAGGTTATTTTACAGAGGCATTGGAATTGTATCTTTCTTGTTAAAGGTGCAGTTCCTTCTGATTGTCATGGGATAGATTTTGATGTGTCTGTCCCACAGTAGAGTCACATTTTTAGCCCTGCTGGGACGCGGGGGCTCAAACTCCACCAATGGTGACTTTTAAGATGATTCTGTTGGGTTTGTTCTTGGGTTGATTTTTCTGAGAGCCAAGTTGTAGATCCTGTTTCCTCTGTGTAGAGAGATTCCTTATTATATGTGTTTGCTTTTATTGCTTTTGTAGTAAAGACAGATGCACGTTATAGTATAAACATAATTTGTTCCCACCTCACAAGAGTCTGATTCTCAGTGTTAACTATTTGTTGCACTTGGGGAAGGAGGGGCAGGATATGGCAGGTATTCTTACACCTCAGATCTGGGTATTTTCCATACTAGCTATAGAGGCAAGATGAAGGAAGGGTTGCCAGCCGGCAAACCATGCAAACTAGATGTATGAATTGTTAACTATATCAGTGGTTGCAGGTACAGATCAATGAGCATGTGGAACCTCAGCAAATTTTCAAATGTAATATATTTTTCCTAAAATATTGCAGCTTTTTCAAGATTATCTTAAAGCAAATTCTGGCAATTAAGACCTTTTTGTTGTTGTTGTTTTTGTGTCACAGGGCTCCTAAATCAGACAAAATCTTAGCAACTGCTTTCAGGTGACATTTCTACTACTATTTTTAGTTGATATAGCCTATGCAACACGTTCAGTATTTTGGCACTTTCATGGCTAAGTATGGTGGATATCTGAACACAGTGCTTGGGCTTCCACAAAGGAACACTGTTCTAAGGACTGTGCTGCTGACTGTCTCGTTATTTCTTTGTCAGATGACTGTTTTCACTTAAGTAAACTTGCACTTTGGACTGTCTAGACTATCACTGTCCTTTCTTAGCAACTAAAGTACTGGTTCCTGGTATTTGGTATACAGATATACAGATTGGCTGAAGTTGCCTTCCTATTTTGATGGTTGATTATTTAAGGACACAAAACTGTAGTACAGATTTCATCTTTTTGATACATACGTAGCAGAGACAAAATATCTGAGGAGTCCCTATTGCACTGTTGTGTTCTACAGCTACAGGTCTCAGAATAATTGGTGCCGAAGTAGAAATGTAATTTTGGGGTTTTTTTTTAGTTGCACTGAATGTACCAAGAGAGGACACTTTATGCAGATGAATGAATTTCCACATTCACTAGACTATCAGAACATAGTATTTTAATGTTCAGGTTTTATAATCTGTTTTCACTGCTTTATGCTCAGTAAAAGTGCTTTAAGTTCTGATCACCTTTATTCTTCTTTATTCTCCTTCTAGAAGTCAAATGGAGCCAGTGAGTGGAGCATCAAAAGCAGTATGTAAAAACACAACCTCACACTTTTTTCTACATTCTGCACTTATTTCTAAATAATGTAGCCTTGTATTATTTTTCCAAGCATTAACTTAATATATTTTCCAGTAAAACATAGTATACAGTGTAAAGACAGTGTATTTGATTCAATATAGCAAAGACCGAGTAACGCCATCATTTGCACTGTTCTGATGCAAATCTTGGTATTTGTGCCTAGTGATGCATTGTATTTCATATTGAATATGCTAGAATATTTCCTGAATGACTTCATGTTAGATCAAGTAGGTTCAGGGCTTGCACAACTGAACTTGGTTCCATGTTCTACATCTGCCTGTCTATAGGTTGTAATATGTACGTTTGTATACGCGGTTGTGTGCTTTTGCTTTCTTGCAATTAAAATTGTTTGAAATGTATTTTTTGCCGTTTTCACTTTGTGTCACTTGGCTTTTGTTTTTAAACAGTTTCTTTGCCTAATGGTTCTGGAAAATGTTATCAAAACCCACTGAGAAACCGTTGTTGTTTAACTTGGTACTGTTTATTACTTTTGACTTGGGTGTTCAAACAAATACCAAACCCAACACATCCCCTGTGTTTTGGGGACAGTTCTGTGCAGCTCAGTGATTCCTTTCCGTGCTCTGAAGTACTTGGGTATTCGTTCCTAAAACTGTATAACTGAAGTGATATTGTTTGGGCCCCTGAGTCCATCACTGTCTCTAATACAGTGTACAAACTTTGGCACAAGGTTAGAGCCTGGTGCATTTGTGGGTAATACCTGTTCTTTTTCTTAACTTCTGCCTGCAGTACATTTTGTAATCTGGGTGACTTGGGGGTTAACTGCTGCTTTAGTTTTGCAAAAGTTAAAGCTTTTCTTTAGTATACCACCACTTGGAATTTACATTTGGGAAAGAGGCAGCATTTTTATTTGCGTTTGAAAACATTCAGCCGCTAAAATGTAAACAGGTAACACAAGGAAATACTTGACTGCTAGTGGTCTAGATCCTGATTTGCCACTTGGGTCAAATACTGTGTGTAACTACACATTTCAAAGGAGTCCTTATAGTATAAAAATTACTATGTACTGTTTTTTATTTTCCCTCTTCATTTCAACTATAACTGCTTTTTCCTCATGAGAATGATGTGAGGCATCACACTAACCCTGGATCATTGGATCTGATCACTGATAAGCTGTTAGGATAACTTAATCTAGAAATCTATGAGCTCTGTCTGTGTGTTCTGTGAAGAATACAGCCTCTGATTCTTGTGGAATTGTATACAATCAACTGTAATTTGAAAACTTTTTGAATGTAGGTCTAAAACCACTAATCTGAGATCTGCAATTCTATCCCTGATTGGTTAGAGTTCCTTTTTGGACATGAATGCCTTTCGCTGTGAGGTTCAGTTAGTTTAACTGGCCCAGTGACCCTAGTAGTGAATGTAACAGATTTACACGAACCATGTTGATAGTATTTGATTTAATTCAAAGGGGGTTTTATTGCTTGAAAAGAGTTCTTTTCCCTTTTGCTTACTAGCATGTGTATAAACACAAATCACGTGTTCATAAATAGGGTTGACATTCTTTTAGCTTCACGTGTTCTCTGGCATCTTACCGTAAGCTAACAGAGATGCCTCAAAAAAAATTAATGTTTGTAAAAGCATAACCATGTGTTTTATTATCATTTATAAATGATGAAACATTAACTGATCAATTTATGAACTACACTGAAAATAAGTTTCCTGTAGTGATGCTTCGTCCTCAAATAAATATTTTTAAAAATCCTTTTAACTGAAAATTGACAGCGTCGTTACACCTTTGAGTTTTAAGCAGTTGTGAGCATTTGACAAGGGTCTGTCTCAGATATTCTGGAGCAATACATTGATCTCAAGCAGGTTTGGTTATTTTTGTTTCTTCTCATTAACCACATTGGCACTCTTAATTTGTCATAGGTTTGGACTTTGTTTTGAACAAATACAGTTACACTAGGCTGGAAATGCCTCTTTCAGTGACATTCAGATGATATAGTGCAGACTTTCAGACTACAGTAGAGGTTAACTCTTGCTATGTTTTGGCTGTAGAACTTGAGTATGTGTTTACTTTTTTGTGAACAGATTGATGACTCCTCTGCATCTATTTCTCTGGCCCAGCTTACTAAGGTGTATATATATTCTTGTCAAACACTTAAAGAAGAATGTTTGCTTCATATTTTTAGACCTTTTACTGTGATCTATATCTGGATAACTGTTGTAATGTGAACAAAACTTTAATTTAGTTTGAAATAATTCAGAGGATTAATTTTAACTTTAAAAAGTGTGTCTATTTTGATACTACCCTGTAAAGAGCAGTTCCCAGTTTGGGAAGATTGAAGGTGGGAGTACCTTACCAGGCTCAACATTATGTTGCAGATTACTCATCTTCAAGACACAAAGAAGCAGCACTTCAGAAGCTGCTCACCATTTTTCATATGGCTTGTTAATTTTGCATTGGGAAGTAACACAATTTTTATGGAAGAATTTAATTGGCTGCAAGCGATGGACATTTCGGGAGTGTTTGCAAGAGCCAAAATCGGAGCCTTGCTGTAACATGGACAATTGCGTGGCTATTTTTGAGTTTCTAGTCACTATAGTTAGAGACTGTTACACAGTTTCATAAATTGCAGTATATATACAGTGGACAACACAATCTAATCTATTTGAATTCAGACTGTGCAAATCGGGCAATGGTACCTGTTTGCAGGAATGTGGATGTGTGGCATATTAGCAGAGGTGACCATCTGAGACTGCTGTAATGCCATGGTTTGCTATGGAACTGCTTGCTTTTTTGCTCAGTAATGTGTAACTTTGTCTGGGCAAGCACTAGTGATTGCACTTTGTGGAAAGGACTAGTGCTAGCCAATTAAGTTACTAGTCTTTAAATCTGTGAAGATTAGAGAAGGCAGGTCCTGACGCAGAGGAGCTAGTTCTTTCTTCTGAAAATAAAGGCTGGAGTGAATTTCTAAGAAAGACAAGTCTCGTCCCACTGGACGAGATTTCTTCTTCTCTCTCTCACTGTAGAAATTAAATTGTGTATGTTTGACCAAAAAAACCCCTCACAAAGTTTGGAAGGTAGCCACCAAAAGAAATTGGTCTCCATTAGTGCTGTCCCTAAACATGTCCTTGGTTTTGTAAACTCATGTGAAGTTTTACTCTAAAATGTGAAAAACTGCCCAAGCGGTGTACACACTTAAGCTTTTGAGAAAATCCAAGTGCTTCAGAAAAATGCAGGGACATAAGTCAGCTCAAAGCAGTTACTTACTCTAAGCCCTTCTGTTCAGGCTGGCTTAGCATGGAGGCAATGTGCTGAGCACTTTCTGTTTGGTTATTACTGTGTGTTGAATACCATGGTTGAATTGTGGTCTATTCCTTTGTGGGTTCTGGATGTGTTTTGTAAACTGCTTGGGTTCAGACAAATCAGTCAAGTATCTGTAAAGTTTTCTGTAAATGTCAATAGGAATGATTTCATAGGATGTTGAAACCACTTGGTTGCTTTTGTGAATGAATGCACATAAAACCAAAACCTGACGGAATGATAGCTGCTTGAAGGTCCAAGTAAATCCTTCACAGTCACTCCCTTAGGCCTTGCCTGTATCTGCACTACTGTGTAATAATGAAGACGTCTGAGCAAATACTGCTTTAAAAAAAGCAGATGGCTTCCATAATTTGAAGATCTAGTTCTGCATAAGGTTTCCGTTACAATTTATATGCTAAAAGGACAGAGTCAGCTGGAAAAAAAAGCAGGTAGTGCTGACTGTAGTTGAATCACATAATATGAAGAAGTCAGTAGGCAGGGGACATGCAGTTTGGGCTGCCTACAGCACCTGATGGTCAAAATTGTACTGACAAGAATCTTCTGCCTTGCTGAGGCATTATGAAAGCTTGATTGCTTTTAATGCTTCTGTGTCTGAAGCCGAATTTCAGCAAGCTAAAACAACTTCCCTGACTCTGAAGTCGTGTGTCCTTTTAAGGCTGCAAAATGTAAATCATACTTGCATACATCTCTCTCAGGTAAATGCACAGTGGAGATCTCCTCCTTCAAATAGTCAGCAGCTTAAAAATCAGCTTAAAAATACTGGATAGTATAATGTTTTCTACACATAGCTTCAGTCCACTTGGAGGAAAACTGGATTGGTTACACAGGTCTTTGTGTAAGGGACAAACAGAGCCTAAGGTTTTGAGTGCCCAAGAATGCTCTTCTCAAGTAGGTTAACAGGCACATCAACACCATGTAAGGGCTCCCCAGAACATCTTCAGGACAACTCTGTTTCATGTAAGCAGCTGTTTTCATGCAACCTCAGCTAGCGTGGTGCTGCTCTTTACAGGACGGGGTGGGCAGTGTTGTCTTTGGCTGTGTGGACTTAAATGTGTTTCTAATGTGTGTGTCAAATAATTAATTACCCGTTAAACAGACTTCCAATCTGGCTGAAGCCAATGCTTCTGAAGAAGATAAAATAAAAGCTATGATGATATAGTCTTGTCATCAGTATGATCCAGTCATGTAAGTGTTGATAAGGTCAAATCTGTTCTTTGAAGATTATGGAAAAATTGTAGAGATGGTTGTTTGAACAAGAGAGACACATGCATACCTCTTTCTTTTTTCCCAAAAAACTTGTAGTTACGTGAAGAAACCTGTGGGTCCACCTCCGCCATCATATGTTTGCTTTCATTGTGGAAAACCTGGCCACTATAGAAAGGACTGCCCAACAAATGAGGTAAGATCATGGGGGACTTCTGGTGTTACTTAATTTTTAATTTATTTACCTTGGCAGTTACATAACAAATACATGAATATTCACGTTAAGAATTGTTTCTCTTGGGGTGAAACACAGAGGTTATATGCCAACGGTGCAAAGCCCTTCAAAATTTAAGGGAAATCTGGAATTACAAATGTGACATTTTCTTTGTTCTAGGTCATGGACATTAAATATGTCCAGAGATCTTTCTCTGTGCACTTTCATGCATATTTTTATCTCTTTCAGTATTATTGGAAATATTTCTGGTTTTAACTCCTTTTAATGACAGTTCAGAGGTTTTAGTACTTTGCATAAAAAGGTGTTTCTCTTGACCCTATCTATTGAATATTTGTATGTTTTAATTACACAAGTCTCTGGTTGAATATTCATGCCATTTAATCACTTAATTCATGTCATTTAACGTTACTCACTAAATGTATATGCATGAGGAAGGAATTCAGTCTTCACCTGTAGATGATGAATATCAGGTTCCCCAGTGGCCAGTTCAGAGCCTTGCATTAAGCCCTCCCTCTGGACTGCACTTTGGAGGACGAGGGGGCTTGTGTCTCTTCTCTGTGTGGATGGTGAGCTGAGGGATATTTCATCCTTCAGGAACCTGAAGTTAAGCCGAAGAATGTTGAATGGTTTCAAAACACTACTCGAGCCTTTGGAGCATCCTGGCTATATATTCATTTAGGAAAATAACTATTTTAGTTGAGCAAGCCTTAGGCTAGGTAAAGGGAGAGAGTTAGAGGCTTGTCCTGCTTAAAAAATAATTGAAATTCATTTAGCATCTTAAGATGAGATATGTCTGCAATTCTTTTCTTAACAGGACAGAAATTGTGGGTCTGTTCCCAGAGTTAAACAGAGCACAGGAACAAGTAGTTTCTTGACTGAGGTGAAAGATCACCATACAAAGGGCGCAATGCTGACAAAGACTGGAAAATATGCAATACCAGTTGTTAATGCGTGAGTATGGAGTTAGTTGGTCTGACCAAAAAGTGAAGGAGAGAAGCCACGTGTCAGTGTCTGAGTGGCAATGCAACCAAGCAGGCCAGCATCTGTAATTACAGGGGAAGAAGCACTGTCATTGTATCTTAACCTTAAAATATGTGATACTTTCTAATATTAAAATAGGGTGGTCCCGCTGTTCATGCCCCTGGAAGTTGGTTAAACCTGTGGTATGCTCAGAATCTGTATTTCTACAAAACATTTCAGTTGTGTTTACAGTGGAGTCGTTCTATTTGAAAGCTCCTTTTGCTTCTGTTTTCTGTTTCAAAGACTTCTTGAAAAATGTAACAAATAGCTGTTAGAGTGAGATTTCCTCTCCCTGACATTTATCAAATCCCGTGTGTGAAACAGAGTGATGTTTTCCTGTTGCTGTAACCTAAGAAAATACTACTGACTGCTGACAAGAGTGGCTGTTTTAAAATGCACTTGGTAGCACCTGGTTTTCTGCCATGGATCTCCTTCTGTAGAAGCCGTAACATAGACTTTCATTCATAAAATGTAATTACTTGAAGCCTAACTTTATACCGAGCCTGCAATTTACATTTACCCTCTGGCAAAGGAGAGGTGGGATTCATTACATCTGATTTCTAGCTGTCAAAAAATGACTTTTCTAGTCTGAGCTAATTTCTTAGTTGATCCAAAGAATGGGAGAGTTCTTGGAAGGAAAATTGTTCACCCCTCTCTCTTCTGGTTTTATGGGTATAGAAAAGTAGTTTAAACTAAATGTCTATGTTTTTGAAGGCCAATGAGGAGTGAGAAGAATTATCTTCCTTTGATAAAATCCAAAGCTTGAAAAAGTTTTCCTTTATCCATCTAACTTTTTTCTTTTTCCTTCCCCCCCCCCCCCCCCCCTCCAGGGAAGCTTATGCTAGAGAAAAGATGGAAAAGCCTCCCTTTTTACCAGAGGAGCTGTCCTCCTTCTCAGATGATGGTAATCCTATTCCAGATGTGTTGTTATGTCTTCTTTGTAAAGATATAATGACTGATGCAGTTGATATTGCCTGCTATGGAAACAGTTATTGTGATGAATGTGTTAATCCAAAACATCATATCTGATCTTCTGAAAGTAGAAATAGGAGATAATGAAATTACTTTGTGACCAGCTCCATTTAATACTTAAGTATATCCTGAACAGGAAAGGACTGTTCTCTTAAAAAGGAAAAAAAAAGTCAGAAAGCTTTTTTCCCTTTTTATGTCAATCAGTCAATCTTCTTTTCCCTTTTTATGCCAGTCAGTCACTCTGCTGTTGTTGTCTCTGGCCTCCCTCCACCAGTGTCCCCATCTTTCTGTGCTGAAAAGCCAGGTGGACCTTTCCGGTAAGTAAATCTATAGATCAACGTGAGCATAAAAGACACCAGAATACTGAAGTGAGTTAGATTCTTCTTCTTGGGCTTCTCTGCTAGCAAGCTGTGTATCATTAGTGACGGTTCCAGACAATTGTGTAAGTTCTGGGTTGTTTTTTTTCCCTTTGAACGAGGACAGTTCCATAAGTTGAAAGTGTGCCTCAGGCAAGCATTTTCTCAGAAGTATGTTTTGGTTTTTGTTTATAAGTCATTCAGTACAAGTTCACCCTGAAAGAGGAACTTTTTTTCCCCAGGAGCCCTTTGATTTTAAGTAACTAGCAATTCCTAAAGTAAACAGTTAGTTATGTCAAACCTTCTGGAGTGCATTAATTTCTCCTTAGTACTGAGGAAATGATCTTTTCATCAAAAGTGTAAAGCTAAAATGGACTATGTGTTTTCACATTACTATTTTCTCCAGTATTTCTATCATCAATATTACAATGTCAGAGTCATCCTTGGCAATACACAGTGTAGTCAGTGATGGATAATAAACACTGAAACGCTGTAAATTTGTAAACCAGTTTGGGATAATAAACATTGAAACACTGTAAATTTGAAGTATTTACAAACATGACAGTCTAAGTTTGCAAGCCAGTGAAGTCATGAAAAAACGTTAAGAGTCTGTACTTTTGTTTAGGGCTTATGTCCTTCCAGCTTTATGCCTTGAATGCAAACAGCCGCTCTGCCCAGAAGACTGTCAGGCTCAGCTGTACCGTTGAATACAAAGGATCCCAATTGACAAGAGCCTTCAAGGGCTGAACTAGCACATAAATATTTCTTCAGAGAGTTTCAGTTCTTGGATCTTCCAAAGCTGAGATTCGGTGTGTGGGTTACATGTACTTGTGGGACAGGACTTGAAAGAAGCAGACAGGACGGCGCGCCCTGCTTCACTGTTGTTGTGAGAAGGGGATGTACTGGACCTTGTAGGCCATAAGCCTTGGGCAGCCTGATAAGGGGAATAAAGACGTGCTGATGTGGGGGAGAGTTACTGCCCCTATGAGTCATGTGGCGCCGGAGAAGAAGAAAATATAAAGTCTCTGAAAAACAACTCAGTGTCTGCAAAAACAACTTAGTCGTAAACAGTCCTGTTGTTAGAGTTTTAATTAACTACCAATCAACGAGCGTTGATAAAGAATGTTGAAGTATAGCAACCAATCAATGTAAGACGCGTGTCTTCTAATTTCTTCTAATTTTCTATATAAATGAATGATTTCTGCAATAAACTCTCTGACTCTGCTTGCATCAAGCTGTGTCCCATCTCTCAATCGCGGCAAATTGATGACCCCAACGTGATCCGAGTGAGCGACGTGATCCGAGCGAGCGGCGTGATCTGAGTGAGCAATGCGCTCTGAGCGAGCAATGCGCTCTGAGCGACGCGACCCGACCAGTCGTCGTGATCACTGGACTGAGAAACCGCCTGCCTGCGCGGCTTGCTGCGAGTCCTGCAGAACGTTGAATGAGCTGCTGAAAAGAAGCAGGAGCTGGCCAGCAATAAATCCCTCCGGGGTAGAGAGGTGAGCTGTGGGAAACGAAACATGGGGAATCAAGCGTCTTCCCCAGAAAGAGACGTATATGAGCTTATGAAAGCTCTTCTTAAAAAGCACGGGAAAGTTATTTCTGGGCATGACCTTAAAACTGTGCTTAAATGGGTGCAGATGAAGATGCCCGATGTAACTGCTTCTAGTATTTTGACATGGGAACTTCGGGACGACGTGGGGGTGAAGTTGTGGGACTCTGCCACATCGGGGAACGTAGAAGCACAGCGTATGCTTCCGTGGTGGAGGATCATTTTTGAAATCGTAAAAGCTCAAGAAAAGAGTGATGATGGTGATGTAAAAGCAAAAGGGAATTCCCCCACGGTCCCTTCTCTGCCTTCTGAAAGTCAAAGCTGCCAAGGACCTCCAGAGGTCGGTGCCGTAAATTATCCTCTGGAGGATGACCCCTTTGATCCAGAGCTAATAAATCTCGAGAAGGAGCCAGATTTATATCCCCCTAACTCACGCAATGTGTGGGCTAAGATAAAACGTCAAGCTTTAAAGGAGGGGAATCTCGAGATTGCTAAAATGATAGTTGCTCCTGTAATATATCAGGGCCGAGGGGTACAATGGGAGGCTTTGTCTTTTTCTGTAATTAAGGAGCTGCGCCGTACCGTTACCGAGCATGGGCTTTTCTCTCCTTATTTCGCGAGCCTGTTATCCTCTATTTTTGACACTTACGTTATGACTCCTCATGATTTAAAGTCTCCAGCTGAATTACTGTTAACTCCGACTCAGTTTTCACTGTGGGAAGTCGCATTGGAGAAGAGGGCTCCAGGCACCACTTCTCACATTTGTGGGTCACGAAAATCAGGCTGTGGCTGCTTTAACTATAGAACATCTTACAGGTACGGGTCAGCACACTGATCTGGTAGCTCAGGCACGGGATATCCCTCGGGAGGTTCTGGAAGCGGTCCACGAGGAAGCGAAAAAGGCTTTTTTCAAAGTCCCTGACACACAAAAGCTGCAGAAAGCTTTTACAAATATTACTCAAGAACCCCGAGAGCCTTATGTGCAATTTATTGATAGATTAAAAGAGGCTCTGGAGCGTCAGATAGATAATGCGGAAGCACGGAAGATTTTGTTGTTGAAATGGGCTGTAGAAAATGCTAATGCGGATTATAAGAAGCTCTTAAAATCCCTTCCTAACCAGAATCCTACACTGGTTGAAATGGTGGAAGCTTGTAATAAAGTTGGCACTATAGATCATAAATTTGAGGCCATGGCTGCTGCCTTTGCAGCCGTGCGTGGTCTGTCAGGCATGGGGAATTGCTACGGCTGTAGCAAACCAGGGCATTTAAAAAAGAACTGCCTGGCTATGAATGCGGGGGCTAAGCATCAAAACCCTGGAATTTGCCCTAGATGCCGAAAAGGGCGTCATTATGCTAATCAATGTTGGTCTAAGTATGATTTTCAGGGCAAACTGATACAGGGAAACTGGTCGCGGAGCATGGGGCGGCAACGCGTGCAGATACAAGTTCTGCAGCTGGCATTCCAACCCCCCCGGAGGGAAGCAGCAACGTCACAAGTCTGCGTCCAGCAACAGCCGGGAGTGCTGGATTGGACCTGACAACCGCTCACACAGTAAGGATACTTGATTGCTCAGTTCACTTGCTGTCTGTAGCAGGAACCCCCTTAGCTGCAGGACGAGGCTGTGAGACAAGACACACACCAATATGGTTAACAGTCAAGCTCCGATGTTTATTAGAAAAACAAGTCCTTATCTATTCTTGTGACAGCAAATCCGTGCGTTGCTCTGGCGCATGCTCATTTCAAAAACTCGTTCCTCTCAGCACTTTCAACAAGCGCTACTAAGCGTGCACAACCGGTAGATAAATTTCTGCTTTCTTATTCTACAGGTTCCTTTATTATCTGTTTCTTCCCTAATGAGCAAAAATACTTTCGCTTTTAGCCATCGTTAATCTAGACGCCGTTAGTCTTCTAACACAAGTGCGTCATTAATTTAGACATCGTTAATCTAACTTGAATGCTGATGACACTTTTACATTGTCAGTGACGCAGACAGTTCGCGACCCGGCATATGCGCCCACAGCTGTCAACAAATGTTTCAGGACCCTCACCCTCTAATACACAGGCGCTGTTATTAGGAAGATCATCTACCACATTATCAGGGCTTTTTGTACTACCAGGTGTCGTTGATTCTGATAGTACCGATGAAATTAAAATTATGGCATGGACTCCATTTCCTCCCTGCACAGTACCTAAAGGTAGTCGTATAGCGCAATTAATATTGATTCCAGCAGGGATGGACTCCCTCATTCCTAATCCCTCTCCTAAAAGGCAAGGAGGATTTGGGTCTACAGAAAACCCACAAATCCTATGGGTGCAATCTATTTCTCAGAAATGACTCATATATCAATGTACTCTTATCTGCAGGGGACAGCAAGTAGTACTAAGTGGAATTATTGATACTGGAGCGGATGGCACAATAATATCTCAGGCCAAGTGGCCTCCACAATGGCCTCTGACTAATGTGTCCCATGCACTGGCTGGAATTGGAGTAACTAGTAACAGCCGCCAAAGTGCAGAATTAATCCAGATCCAGGGTCCAGAGGGGCATGTAGCCTCTGTTAAACCTTTCGTGTTACCTGTTCCTTTGATTCTATGGGGGCATGATGTGCTGTCTCAGTGGGGAATGTCCATCCAAACTCATTTTTAGAAGGGGTCATTGAAGCGCACAACACCCTTAAATTAACATGGAAAACCAATACTCCTATTTGGGTAGATCAGTGGCCCCTAGCACTCGAAAAGCTTCGCGCCCTCCAAGAATTAGTTATGGAGCAGTTAACAAAAGGGCATATTGTGCCTTCTACTAGTCCTTGGAACTAGCCTATTTTTGTGATTAAAAACCAAACCAGCAGGTGGCGTTTGCTCCACGACCTCAGAAAAATTAATGACGCTATGGAAGACATGGGAGCCCTCCAACCAGGACTCCCGTCCCCCACTATGATTCCTTGGAATTGGTATTTGACTGTCATTGATCTTAAAGATTGCTTTTTTAATATCCCACTACATTCTGATGATACTCCTAAATTTGCTTTTTCAGTTCCAAGCGTCAACATGCAAGCTCCATTGCAAAGATACTAGTGGGTTGTGCTGCCACAATGAAGAATAGTCCTACAATTTGTCCGTGGTGTGTAGCTAAGGTACTTAGTCCTGTTAGGACTGCAATGCCTAGTGTCTTGTTATATCATTATACAGATGACATCTTAGTGGCAGCACAACATCACGAGGTCATGGAGGAAGCTGTAGCCCTTGTCACTACTGCTGTCAATTCAGCAGGCCTCTGTATCGTGCCAGAAAAAAATCAGAAAATACCACCATTTAAGTACTTAGGTTGGCGCATCAGGATTCGAACTGTAATTCCTCAACCTTTACAGATACAGACAAACATTAGAAATCTGCATGATGTACAGAAACTGTTGGGAACAATTAATTGGGTCCGACCACTGCTGGGAATTTCTAATGCAGACTTAAATCCTTTATTTGAACTGCTCAGAGGAGATACTGACTTACTTTCTCCTCACAGTCTTGACTCTGAGGCTGTTAACCCTTTGCAAAAGGTTGCCACAGCGATCACAAACAGGCAAGCTCATCGATGGGCCCCTGAACTACCATTTCACCTAATTATTTTAAATCCCGTTTGACAACTTCATGCGCTGATTTTTCAGTGGGATTCTCAGAAACCAGATCCACTGTTAATTATTGAATGGATTTTCTTGCCGAATCAATCTACAAAAATAATTTTGACACAGCATGAGATGTTTGCTTCTCTGATAATTAAAGCCAGACAACGCTTACTAACATTATCAGGGAAAGACTTTGTTTATGTCTGCTTACCTGTGACAAACATATATTTACAATGGCTTTATCAGCAATCAGACTCTTTTAGTATGGCACTAGCAGACTATATGGGTCAACTTACATCCCATCCACCTCTGCATAAACTGCTCAACGCCAGCATTCATTTGATATCCAGACCAAAAAAGAGTGATCGACCGTTACAAGCACTTACTGTATTTACGGACGGGTCTGGAAAATCACCCAAATCAGTCATGTAGTAGTTAGGGCTTGGCGGTCGGAAGATGTCGCGCTGTACGGAAAGGTAGGACCCCTCTCCAGATAGCAAATAGCGTTATAGCGCGTAGTTATGATGTAAGCGGACGGAAGTGACGTTGTAAACCTAGGCTATATAATGCTGTGTTAGTCAACGATAAACACCAGAATGCTGAAGGTCTCGAACGACAGTTTGGACTTACCTTTCAACAAGCATCTAATATTGCTGTGTGTCCTGACTGCCAAAGGCATTCTTTTCCATCAATAGCAAGAGGAGTTAATCCTAGAGGTCTACAGAGCTTACAGCTATGGCAAACAGATGTTACGCATTATCCAGAATTTGGTAATCTGAAATATATTAATTCTTCTATTGATACCTTTTCAGGTGCTTTGTTTTCTTCTTGTCACACAGGAGAAAAGGCGTGTGATGTTCATAAACATTTAACGCGTGCCTTTGCCACTTTGGGCATACCCTCTCAGATAAAAACAGACAATGGTCCTGCATGTTTCAACTACAACAAAAGCCTTTCTCGACTCCTGGGGTGTAACTCACATTACTGGCATCCCTCATTCCCCTACAGGTCAATCTCTGATTGAACGTTCTCATCAGTCTTTAAAGCGTTTATTACAACAACAAAAGGGGGGAGCAGGGATTGCCACCCCTGAGGAACGACTACAGAAGGCTTTGTATGTTTTTAACTTTTTGAATTGTTCCTTGTTAGAGAATAATCCTCCAATAGTTCAACATTTCAATGCGAATGCCTCGTTTGAGACACGAGTTAAAGCTCCAGTGTTGGTTCATGACCCAGAAACAGGTAAAATAATAGGACCATATCCCCTTGTCATGTGGGGAAGAGGTTATGCTTGTGTTTCCACAGAAAAAGGCCCCAGGTGGATTCCAGCAAAGAACGTGCGTCCTTTCCGTGAATCCCTACCTCGAGCACTTGACGAGCCCAGCGAGGGTTCTGCTCAATCTGCAGATCATCCTCCCGAACAGCAACTCCCTGATCCTTTTGAGGCTGCAGAGGATATTCACCAAACTTCATAAACTGAGGATTGTTACACGAGTCAAGACAAAGGAGTACCTATAATAGATACTGTCTGTACTCGATGTGGGTATTGCAAACCTTGGGTTTTTTGTGTATGTTGTGGTTGTCCTAGGAAGGGATCAAAGAAAAATGCAAGAAGTAATTTGCATGGAAGAAAAAAGGGGGCAAAAAGAAATCTTTAAAATAGTTTCTGCTTTTTTAACACTGATGACAATAGTGAGAGGCTATTCATTTCCCCCTGCACTTCCTAAGGTCAACGTTTGGGTCACGCTAGCAAATGTAACTGGGCAAGACACTTTGTGCCTTGCTACCGCTTCACCTAATTACCCCTCCTCTACATGTCTCGTAGGCCTGCCATTAGATAAGTGGCCAATACCTGAAAGTATAAAACACGTCTTTCCAGCGCTGATGCAAAATTTGACAGATAAGTGGGATGTACGGCTCTCTTTTCTCCCACAAGCTACTCTGGAACCACAAGAAATTGAACTTCTTGGATCGATAAAAATGGGGTTTTGTGTTAAGTTTAACTATACAGGAAAAGATCAATCTGAGGCCTGGGATGTTTCCCCTACCCATCCCATTTTTTAAAATGCCAGCGTTTGGTGTAATTATACAGCAACAAACCTCTCTAAGTCTAGCAATAATCCACTTCTGTTACCATCGGGAATATTCTTTATTTGTGCAGATAGAGCATGGCCCATTATCCCTTCTCACATAAAGGGAGGCCCATGTAGCCTTGGTCATCTTTCTGTTTTGACTCCTAATACATCTATGATTTTGCAGCATCGTTTATCCCACAGAGTGAAGCGTGACATTCATGCATATACTCCTGATTGTGACGAAAATGCAGAATTTTGGTCCTTGGGTAAACGCTTTGCTGCTTCTTTTCTGCTACCAGGAGCCGCTGCTGGAAAAGCATTAGCAACATTAGATAAACTTGGCTGCTGGCTTGCTAAACAAACAAATGCCACTAGCAAAGCTTTGTCTGGTCTTTTATTAGATGTAAATAGTATCCACCATGCCACATTACAAAATAGAGCTGCTATAGATATTTTGCTTTTAGCACAAGGCCATGGTTGTGAAGATTTTGAAGGCATGTGTTGCATGAATCTCTCTGACCACTCGGAATCGATTCATGCCAGTATCCAACAGCTTAAAAAAGGAGTCTCTAAACTCCAACAAGATGATAGTTAGGATTGGTTAGACAAGCTTTTTGGAGGATGGGGGTTATCAGGGTGGCTTAGAAGCTTAGTAAAGACTATTGTTTATGCTCTGGCTGTTTTTATTCTCTTATTGCTTTTTCTGCCTTGCTTGTTACAATGTTTGCAACAATTGATGGAACGCTCTATGAAAAAGATTCTTTCTGTACAACAGGAAGGGGGAGGTGTGGGGCTGGACTTGAAAGAAGCAGACAGGACGGCGCGCCCTGCTTCACTGTTGTTGTGAGAAGGGGATGTACTGGACCTTGTAGGCCATAAGCCTTGGGCAGCCTGATAAGGGGAATAAAGACGTGCTGATGTGGGGGAGAGTTACTGCCCCTATGAGTCATGTGGCGCCGGAGAAGAAGAAAATATAAAGTCTCTGAAAAACAACTCAGTGTCTGCAAAAACAACTTAGTCGTAAACAGTCCTGTTGTTAGAGTTTTAATTAACTACCAATCAACGAGCGTTGATAAAGAATGTTGAAGTATGGCAACCAATCAATGTAAGACGCGTGTCTTCTAATTTCTTCTAATTTTCTATATAAATGAATGATTTCTGCAATAAACTCTCTGACTCTGCTTGCATCAAGCTGTGTCCTGTCTCTCAATCGTGGCATGTACTCTAATCCTTTCATGTGCAGCTAGCTTAATAAAATATCTTTCCAGTGAGCTTTCTCTTTAAATGCCAGTAGTTCAAACAGACTTGTCGTCAGTGCTTCACATTTGTAAATCTGGCGAAGATTTTTTTTTTTTCCCCAATTACAGCAGCCAGCCTTTTCTCACCTTGAACTTAATATTGCAAGTAGCACTTCAAAACATTGTTTGAATAATAAAAATCTGGGGGTTTTTTGTAGTGATGCTGATGTAGTTCTACCTCTTACTGCTCTGGTGACTGCTGCTGAACTTCCTAAATCTTCCTCTCTGCCAATCCGCAGTTTGTTGGAACAGGAGGTAAATTTTATTTCAACATCTGCAGTGATTCTTGTATTTTAGTATCTTGTTTTCTATTAGTGTTTTATCGTAAGAGCTATCACGTGCCTTCACTAAGATAGCCAGCATCACCAAGTCTTCTTGGCCCCCAAGGAAAATCAATACCCACAATTGGTAAGTAACTGTAACTTCAGAATTTATTTTAAAAACTTATCTTCAGCTAAACTGAATGTTGGCTCTGTTTTTTCTCTTTTCTCTCCCCACTCGAAAAGGTCATTGAAGGAGAGCCAATCCAGTTCACTCAGCATGTGGCAGACCAGGCTGGGAACTGTAGGGATTCTACAGAAATGCAACATACTGCTACTTACAACTTGTTAAATGAGGCTGTAACACATAACGTACAACAGGTGATTTATCATTAAATAAGCACGCACGGGTAGTTGTGGAGAATACTGGTGGTTCCAATTTTTAAATGGCTTAATTGCAACTGGCCTTAACAAAGGGATCTGTGCTTGCAGTAAGATTATTTAAACTCCAGTACATGACTGAAAAGAGGACTCTGAAAAATGAACAGTTTTTGAGGAAACCATAATTACATATAAAAATGAAATATAAGTAAAGGATCAGGTGGAAAGCCACTCTTTTGATTACTGGCAGAATAGGGCTGAAGAAATTCATTTCCCAATAGAAATCAACCTCCAGCTTTCTTTTTTTTTCACAACACAGTTGATACTGATTGAGCAAATTATTGGAAAAGTCAAGGCTGTCATTTTATGACAATTCTGAATTTCCTCAATGTAGCCATCTCAAATAGCCAAGCTGCTTTCTCTCAGTTGGAGAGAGTCTCTTTTGTCTCTTATTGCAGCGTCAAGTTACTCCTTCCTTTTGCTATGTATTAGTTATAGATAGATTGTAAGGGTGCATGGTGCTTATAAAATATTAAAGATGAGTCAAAACAAAAATCAGGATCCACCCCACATATTGTCTAAAACCTCAGATTCAGAAAGCAAGACAATAATGCTTCAGAGCCAAGAACGGGCCAAAGACATCATCATGAGGCAACAACATAGGAAGTGTATGCAGAAGAAGTTAAAAGAAATTCGAGAGAAGATGAGTTGAGATCTATGCATTGCTTTGAAGATCAGCAGTGTGAAGTGTTAAGCATACCAAGGAGTGGCAGAGGAATGGTGGGCACTTGGCACATGGGAGGTGCGAGTCTCTTAGACACGGGCAGCCTCCATCCACAGTTGCAAAGCTGAGTATAAGGAGAGAAGATGGGGGGAACTGTTGGGGGTGAGGGTGTGGAAGGCAAGTATGAGGATCGAGAAATGAGCATAGTCTCAAATGAACAGAAAACGGGGAGAAAAATGCGTAAGTTGAGAACAAGAAGTGCTTGCCGCCACGCTCCTCCTTCATTGGCTTTCCTCTAAAATCAGAGTGGAGTGTGACAAATAGTGACATGTGGGTTTGGGTTTCTTTAGAAGTTCAAGTCGAGGACGCCTGCACAGTGAATGTACCCAAAGGACTCAGGCCCCATCACTACCAACATCAACAGCGGTCTTTGTGCCTGTGCCTCCACCTCCCTGGTATCTTCTGCCACCACAGGCACTTCCTCTTCCACAGGTGGCACCACCACCACTGCTTCCTCCTCAGTTCCCACCTGGGCAGCCTCCTTCTGCTGGGTGCACTGCCCCGCCGCCCCCGCCCCAGGATATCCCCCAGCTCCTGCAAACACATCAGCAGCTTGGGGACCAACAGCTCATCCAAATACCACCCCAACAACACAAGCACCCCCTTCACCTAGGGAGTTGTTTTACAGAGAGAAACAGGCTTAAAGAGGAGTAAGTATTTGGCTCAATGAAGTTCTGTTGTTTTTGATGTATGTATTTCCATAGCATATTGGACTGCAGTTACACACAAATGCATCTGACATAAGCAAAAGTGACATAGTTTTGTCCAACATACTTTTTCGTTGCAGATGGTAAACATGCAGAACTGAAACAAGATGAATTCATTCTAAAACTTTCCCTAAAACTTGTAGGAATTCTAAACTGGTTTTGCTTAAATAAGATGTTCACCTTCTGCATTTGCATGCAGTATACATTTTCTCATGTTGGTCATGTTTTGTTTGTTGGTGTCTTTATGTAATAAAGGTCAAACTATAATTGTAATAGAAGTCAAACTTATTTTAATAGGGGTAAGAAAAGTCCAGACTTGATGAGTTTACAAATGATTTTGTTAAGAAACAGATGGAATATGAGAAGATTCAAAAGGAGCGTAGGCGTTCGTTTTCCAGGTAACTGCTTTACATATTGTAATGGAGAAGCAGATTGTCTAGAAGAATCAGGAGGAGTTCCACTCAAACTCGCTATTGTTAGATGGGTTGGATGATTCAAGGGAAAAGCAGTGAGAGGTGTTTCAGTGTTTCACATGAAGGTTACTAGCGCAGCTATGGCAGAGATTACAGTTGACTGACAGTTTCTTTCCTAGAGTAATGGTATTGAGTCAAGTTACTAGAGGCTGAGTTTAGAAGCTTTTAGATATGATATTTCTTGACATGTCGACACTATCCTTGGTTAGAGCTAGAGGTATGTGCAAGATTTTGCTAGGACATCTGCCTAGAAGTGTGGATTAAATGGGCTTGTATGTAAGGTTGCAGTACAAGTATTTTGCATCCCGTACCTATTGCCAAATAAGTAGTGAAGTTAAATAGACTAAGGCGGCATTGTAAAATTGAGCTTTGCTGTCTTTTCCTGATGTTTGATACTGTGCTGTAGCCATTAAGACTTGCTCTTTTTGCACCTTACTGCCACAAAAAGGATTTGCACTGCATGTAGTTGTGCAGCGAGAAATGTTCAGGTACCAGTAGAGGCCAGTCAATACCTGTGGTAGTTCCTGCAATACAAGGGAGTGGAAATAGAGGTTCCCTTCCTGTATATTCTAAACTAACAAAGCAGCAGCTGTTTGTCTTGTAAGCAGAAACGTGCTCAAGTTCTTCAGCCTGCAGTACCATTCTGTCAGCAGTGAAAGAAGCTTTGACATAAGCATATGGAGAGGAAAAAACAAACTAAACCCAGTTATGTAGAAATAACTGTTCTGAATTAAATTCCTCTGTGTGTGTGCGAGTGTGCTCTCTGGTTTCTTTAAGGTCCCAGTCTCTCTCTAGTGCTTCTTCTTACTCTAGAAGTTCATATACCTACTCCAAGTCAAGACTGGGTTCTTCTCACGCTTGCTCCTACCATCAATCATCTAGTCATTCCCATTCTTGTTTCAACTTGCGATTGCCGCCATATCCCAGAAGAGGCAAAGGGAAGAATCATCACAATCATTCCAGGTTAAGGTCACATGGTTATCACCGTTCAAGGTCACGATCACCCCCGTACAGAAGCCACCATTCACATTCAAGGTCTTCAGTAGGTAGAGGCCAGTCTCCCACTAAACACAAAAAAAAACCAGAAGAGAAGAAGAGGGGATGAGAATGAAGGAGTTCCCAATGCTGAATTGTTAGAATCTATGAGAAAACAAAGAGAGGCAGTTAGAGCAGAAGATGTTAAAATGGACTCTCTGTTCATGCTCCCAAGCAGAGCTGATGCCACCCCTGTGAGAGATGAGCCTATGGGAGCAGATTCTATTGCTGTCTGACTTGCTACTCCACGGAAAGTTCACCCAAAAGTGGCAAAAGATCCCCCAGAAACCAGACCAGCCAAGGAGAAAAGGGTAAAGAAAGACCATCCAAAAGAAACCAAGTCAGAGAAGCCCTCCAACAAAAAGGACAAGTCAAAAAAACCTATGGAGAAAAGCAAACCTTCTAAGGCAAAACCTGAAAAAAGAGGAGTAGATGAAAAGGTTGATAAAGAAAATGAAGCCACTTCCATAAAGACATCTAAACCAGAAACTGATGTATCAAAAACATCACCAAAGGGGAAGACTGAGAAAGAGAACGCGACTGGACAAAACGTCAAGCCCAAGCCTCAGGTAAGCAGCTCCTGGTGGCTCTCTTCTGATCTAATTCAAGAGACTGATGAAGCTACACTTGTACCAGATTACGGTGAAAGTGACAGTGAGAGTAATGTGTCTGCAAAAGATGAGGAAACTGCAGGAGAAAATCCTACAGAGCCGGAAGAAAAAGCTGTTGATAAGGTCAAAGAGGATATGGCAGCACCTGCTGCAGCTGACCTGCCTGAAGCAAGCAGAAGTCAAAGTCAAAGCAGTCCAGGTGTTAGTCAAGGCCCTTCTGAGAGTCAGACTCGAAGCCACAGCAGCATTGTGTTCTCCTCCATCCCTTCGGTTGGGGGGATGGATGAGGAAGATCACAGGAGAATTCAGCAGATGAATGGGTGGCTCCAAGACTGGTGTTACCATCAGGGCTTTGGATTCGTCAGTCATGGGTTGGTATACAGGGCACCTGATCTTTTGACATTTGACGGGATGCACCTGTCCTGGAGAGGGAAGGGGATTTTGGGGCAGGAGTTAGCTGGGCTCATTGACAGAGCTTTGAACTAGATTTGAAGGGGGCAAAATATCGGCCCATCTGAAGTGCATGTATACCAAAGCGCACAGCATGGGTAACAAACAGGAGGAGCTTGTAGCTGTGATAAAACAGGAAAATTACGATGTTGTTGCTATTACAGAAACATGGCCTCAAGTTGTGTCAGGAAAGGTTTAGACTAGATGTCAGGAAGTATTTCTTTGCAGAAGGGGTTGTTGGGCTTTGGAATGGGCTGCCCGGGGAGGTGGTGGAGTCCCCATCCCTGGAGGGGTTGAAGAGTCGGGTCGATTTAGCGCTCAAGGATCTGCTGTAGTTGGGAACTGTCAGTGCTGGGTGAACGGTTGGACTAGATGATCTTCAAGATCATTTCCAGCCTAGATGATTCTGTGATTGCCAATGCAGGAGAGAGCCAAGACAGCAAGAAAAAGAGAAGCAGCAGCGTAAGAAGCACAAGAAGCAGAAGAAACAAATTTTGTTAAAATGTAAATGAATTCAAGCGTTGCAAATAATAACATGACATGACATACCCTGAGCTGTACTATCGCTGCTTATTTGACTTTTACATTGGAGTGTTATAAAAGTGAACAGTTTGTACAGGATTGTGAGTTGTGGCCATGTAACATGAAAGTCTTTGCAGGGGCATCTTATTTTTAATCACTGTTAATTAGTTTGGGTGGAGTTTACTGTATTGTGAAAATTTTCACAGTTGAATATTTTTTTAATTGCCTGGCAGAGGAAGCTGGTATCAGATTTAAAAGATCGGCAGAATGACTTGCAGGCCCAGTTATGTCACTTTTTGTTTACAATAAAAAGTTTTCAGTGAACTATCCAGTGTGATGGGATTTTGAGTGACAGCTGAACACTAGCGGAGAAAAGGCTCGTGACAGAAAATAGCTACCAGTAGAAGCTTGCTGATAGCTAACGTGTATGAAAAATAACTGTCCTGGTTCAGCTAGGATAGGGTTAAATTTCCCCAGCAGAGAAGGGGGAAGGGATCTCCAGCTGGGTTATTCATACCATGCTGACGTCAGGTCCGGGCACGGGAGCACAGGAAGCTTTTTCCTTTGTGGCTTTGGTCGCGGGGAGCATGTGAGCGAGCTGTCTGTAACCATTGCGGTATTTCTCTGTATATCTTCTTCTTGTTTACCGTTATGACTGTTTATTGTTGTTATCATTGATATTTTGTTGTTCAGATTGCTTATACACTGTTGTATTAAATTTCTCCTTATTTTAACCCGGAGTTTGTGCCCTACTTGCGTCCAAGGGTTGGGGAGGGACAACGGCAACGTGGTCTCCGGTCCCGGCAGGGCCTAAACCACCACAGCCTTTTTGGCGCACCAACGTAGAGCACAACAGGGTTGAAATAAGAATCAAAAAGGGACAGACCCTGACCAGAGTGTGTTAGAGCAATCTGTTAGTTGTAATTTTTCTGTTTGTATTTGTTTGATAAGAAAATGTTTGCAATGCTGGCCCACTTGCTTGCGTGGTGGGGTTGGATTAATCCTTATATCCAGTATATGATCCCAGTGCTGGTGGTTGTTATCGGTGGAAAATGTGTCAAGGGTCTTACTGTACTCTATCGGCACTGGACTGCTTATAATGTGCTGGTATCGCTGGGGGGGGCGGGTGGTACCTGTTTGCTGCCTGGGCTTTTGTGAGGGGTCTCACCCCCTCTGTGGGTGAGCCAGGGGAAGAGATCCTCTCGGGTTTTGAGAGTTTCAGTTATTCTTGGAGCATTCAGGCCAGTGTATTTGCAGCACAATGTTTGGGGGCGTCTGCCAGATCTTGTTTTGGGCCATGCAGCATTTCTCTAACAATAGCAGTGCCCGGAAACCTGCCCCGAGGTCAGGTAACAGTGAGTGGCAAGGGCTGTGGGAAGAGATGGGCAAGCACCTGAGTCAGTGGGCACGCCCAAGGCTTTGGAATTGCACCCCCGAACAAATGCAGAGCCCTGATAAACTGGCGGAGTGCTTAGAAAAGGTGTGTCGGCAACCTGGCAAAACCCGGGAGACACAGCTCGCTGCGACGTGCTGGGGACTTGCCCATGCCTGCCGTGTCCTTTTGAAGGCCACTCACTGCCCTCAAGGGGGAGGAAGGGCTGCAGGGTCTGAGAGTGAACTTACTGGGACAGCAGCTGGGCCGGGGGCACAGGCAGAGCCAGGCTCGGTCGCCTCCACCAGCACAGCAGCTGAGCCAGAGAGACAGCCAGGGCCGGGATCAGTCGCCCCGATACAGAAAGCCAAATACACCAGAAAGTCAGCTCGCAAAGGGGGGGATGGGGATGAGCCAGGCCCAGCACGGGAACAGGAGGAAGGGCCAGAGGTGATCGTCCGATCTCTGTCCCCGACTGAGCTGCGAGATATGCGGAGAGATTTCGGCCGCCTGGGAGGCGAGCAGATTTGCACCTGGCTGCTCCGATGCTGGGACAATGGAGCCAGTGCTTTTGAGATGGAGGGGAGAGAGGCCAGGCAGCTGGGGTCTTTGGCCAAGGAGGCTGGCACTGATAGGGAAATAGGGAAACAGGCTCAAACCCTCAGCCTTTGGAGGCGACGCCTGCTCAGTGTAAGGGAGAGGCACCCCTACAAGGGTGATCTCCTATGTCAGCTGAGCAAACGGACCAGCACTGAGAAAGGCATCCAGAACCTCAGGGAGCTGGCTGTGTTTGAGATGATCTGTGGTGATCTGAATGAGGAGCAGTCACCCATGGACCCAGATCAGGCCCCTTGCACACACCTGATGTGGCGAAAGTTCCTGAAGAGCACACCAGAAGCGCACTCGAAAGCTCTGGCAATAGTGTCCTGGGGGACAGACACACAGACTCTGACAGTGGATGGAGTGGTTGGCCAGCTCCAGCAGTATGAGGGAAATCTCCCTTCATCTCAGCATTCCCTGGTCTCAGCTGTGGAGGAACTGTCTCAGAGGGTCCAGAGAGTGGAAGAGGACGTGTCCTACGTTCCACCTGCACGGGCTGATGTCTCAGCCATTAGAAGTAAACGTTTCCCCACCCAAGAGAAGGGCAGCAGCAGGCACACACCACGAGGCACCCTGTGGTTTTTCCTCCGTGACCATGGAGAAAACATGAGGAGGTGGGATGGACAGCCCACTGCCGCCCTGGCTGCATGAGTAGAGCAGCTGAAAGGGAAGACCATCACCAAAGGGGAGTCCTCCAAGAGGAGCGCAGCTCCAGTGTCCAGTCAGAAATCCCCCAGGCAGAACAGAATGGTGAACGTTATGTCTGACCCTCTTGAGGGGACCAGTAAATCATTCTCACAAGAAGTGAGTGATGCTGAGCAGGATTAGAGGGGCCCTGCCTCCAGCCAGGTGGAGGAAAGGGATAATGGGATTTACTGGACAGTGTGGATCCGATGGCCTGGCGCGTCAGACCCACAAGAGTATAAGGCTTTGTGGACACTGGCGCTCAGTGCACCCTGATGCCATCGAGCTACAGTGGGGTTGAATCCATCTGCATCTCTGGAGTGACAGGGGGATCCCAGCAGCTGACCCTACTGGAAGCTGAAGTGAGCCTGACTGGGAGGGACTGGCATAAGCACCCCATTGTGACTGGCCCAGACGCCCCGTGCATCCTGGGCATAGACTACCTCAGGAGAGGGTACTTCAGAGACCCAAAAGGGTACCGGTGGGCTTTTGGTGTAGCTGCCCTGGAGGAGGTTGAACAGTTGTCCACCTTACCCGGCCTCTCAGAGGATCCCTCAGTGGTGGGGCGGCTTAAGGGTGAGGAGCAGCGAGTGCCGATTGCTACCAGGACGGTGCACCGGCGGCAGTACCGCACCAACCGAGATTCCCTGGTCCCCATCCATCAGCTGATCCGCCAACTAGAAAGCCAGAAGGTGATCAGCAAAACTCACTCACCCTTCAACAGCCCTACATGGCCTGTGAGAAAGACTAATGGCGAATGGAGGCTAACTGTGGACTACCGTGGCCTGAATGAAGTTACGCCAGCGATGAGTGCTGCCGTGCCAGACATGCTGGAGCTCCAGTATGAACTGGAGTCGAAGGCAGCCAAGTGGTACGCCATGATTGACATTGCTAACGCGTTCTTCTCCATTCCGATAGCGCCAGAGTGCTATTGTATGGGGGACACAGCCGAGGAGGTCTTTGAGAAAGGGAAGAAGATAATTGAAATCCTCCTGGAGGCCGGCTTTGCCATTAAGCAAAAGAAAGTTAAGGGGCCTGCAAGGGAAATTCAATTCCTAGGGATAAAATGGCAAGATGGGCGTCGCCACATCCCAGTGGAGGTGGTAAACAAGATAACAGCCATGGCCCCACCAACCTCTAAAAAGGAGACTCAGTCTTTCCTGGGCGCTGTGGGGTTCTGGAGGATGCACATCCCCAACTACAGCCTGATTGTGAGCCCTCTCTACCACGTAACCTGCAAGAAGAACGATTTTGAATGGGGCCCTGAGAAACAACAATCCTTTGAGCAGATTAAACGGGAGATTGCCCAAGCAGTAGCCCTCGGGCCAGTCCGGGAAGGGCAGGAGGTTCAGAACATGCTCTACACCGCAGCCGGGGAGAACAGCCCTACCTGGAGCCTCTGGCAGAGAGCACCTGGGGAGTCCCGAGGCCAACCTCTGGGCTTTTGGAGCCGGGGATACAAAGGCTCTGAAGCTAATTACACACCCACTGAGAGGGAGATACTGGCAGCGTACGAAGGAGTTCGGGCTGCCTCAGAAGTGGTCGGCACTGAAACACAGCTCCTCCTGGCACCCCGACTGCCGGTGCTGGGGTGGATGTTCAAAGGAAAGGCCTCCTCCACACATCATGCAACCGATGCCACGTGGAGTAAATGGGTTGCGTTGATAACACAACGGGCTCGAATAGGGAACCCCAGCCGCCCAGGGATACTAGAGGTGATTACGAACTGACCAGAGAGCAAAGATTCCGGGATGTCACCAGAACAGGAGGTGACACGTGCTAAGGAGGCCCCACCATATAACGAGCTGCCGGATGAGGAGAAGCAATATGCCCTGTTCACTGATGGGTCTTGTCGCATTGTGGGAAAACATCGACGGTGGAAGGCTGCTGTGTGGAGTCCCACACGACGGGTCACTGAAGCTGCTGAGGGACAGGGGGAATGGAGCCAGTTAGCAGAGGTGAAAGCCGTTCAGCTTGCTTTGGATATTGCTGAGCGGGAAAAGTGGCCGAGGCTCTACCTCTACGCCGACCCGTGGGCAGTGGCGAATGCCCTGTGGAAATGGCTGCAGCAACGGAAACAGAGCAACCGGCAACGTAAGGGTAAAACCGTCTGGGCTGCTGAGGTGTGGCAGGATATTGCAGCCCGGGTGGAAAACCTCGTTGTGAAGGTGCGCCATGTGGATGCCCATGTACCCAGGAGTCGGGCCACTGATGAACATGGACACAACCAGCAGGCAGACCAAGCTGCTAAGATTAGAGTGGCTCAGGTGGACTTGGACTGGCAGCGCAAAGGTGAACTGTTCATAGCCCGGTGGGCCCACGAGACCTCGGGCCACCAAGGTAGGGATGCAACATACAGGTGGGCTCGAGACTGAGGGGTGGACCTCACTATTGACACCATCGCAGAGATCATCCACGGATGTGAGACGTGTGCTGCAATCAAACATGCCAAGCGGGTGAAGCCCCAGCGAAATGGAGAGCGATGGTTGAAATATAGATATGGAGAGGCCTGGCAGATCCACTACATCACACTGCCACAGACCCGCCACAGGAAGCGCCACATGCTCACAATGGTGGAAGTAACCACTGGGTGGCTGGAAACTTACCCAGCGGCCCACGCCACCGCCCAGAACCCCATCCTGGGCCTTGAAACCCAAGTCCTGTGGCGACACGGCACCCCAGAGAGAACTGAGTCAGACAACGGGACCCACTTCCGAAACAACCTCAGAGATGCCTGGGCAGAAGAACACGGCATCGAGTGGGTCTGCCATATCCCCTACCACGCACCAGCCTCTGGGAAGATCGAGCGCTACAATGGAGCGTTAAAAACCACACTGAAAGCACTGGGAGGTGGGACCTTCAAAGACTGGGACATGCATCTAGCAAAGGCCACCTGGCTAGTCAACACAAGAGGGTCTGCCAGTCGAGCTGGCCCGGCTCAGTCAAAACCTCCACGTGCTGTAGATGGGGATAAAGTCCCTGTGGTGCGCATGAGGAATATATTGGGAAAAATGGTCTGGTTCAGTCCTGCGCCGGGCAAAGGCAAAGGCAAACCCATCCACGGGATTGCTTTTGCCCAAGGACCTGGTTGTACCTGGTGGGTGATGCTGGACAATGGAGAGGTCCGATGCGTACCACAGGGGGACTTGATTCTGGGTGAGAACATGCCGTGAACTCTGCTGTGCCTGTGTAAATTATTGTTTTGTTACTGTTAACTGCTAAATGGCAGCTGGACATGACGCAGATGGTATAAAGGGCTGGATTATGTCCTGGTTCAGCTAGGATAGGGTTAAGTTTCCCCAGCAGGGGGAAGGGATCTCCAGCCGGGTTATTCATATCATGTTGACGTCAGGTGCAGCGTGGGAAGCTTTCCTTGGTGTCTTTGGTCGCGGGGAGCACGCGCGGCAGGCTGGCTGTATCCATTGCGGTATTTCTCTGTATATCTTTTGTCTCGTTTGCTGTTATTGCTGTTTATTGTTGTTGTTCAGATTGTTTATTACACTGCTGTATTAAATTTCTCCTTATTTTAACCTGGGGTTTGTGCCCTACTCGGTCCGAGGGTGGGGGACGGACAACGGTAACGTGGTCTCCAGTCCCGGCAGGGCCTAAACTATCACAACGTGTAGGCAGGTAGCTCACAGAAGCATCTATTTGTGGCTTAAAATGTACTCGTTTATCATGCAAATGATACATCAGCAGAACAGCTGTACTTGGCCTGTACGTTAAGCAGTTAAACACACCATGTGTAGTATTAAGGAGGTTATGTGTTACATATAACAAGCAGATGAAGCCAAGTTGCCAGGAAGCCAGGTGTCCTCAGAAATCTGAAATGCAGCTCAGAGGAACAAAGGTGCTTCCCACTCAAGCCATCCAGAGAGGTGATGCTTGGGAAAAGTGGGGCCATGCTTCTGCCAAGACACCTCGAGGTGACATGGTCCCAGCTGGGGCCCTATTGAAGCTTTATCCATGAGATGAAAGGTCCAGTCTCAGCTCTCCAGTTTCATTTCAAGAGCGGGTGCATGCTGAGGTCGTGCATTGCGCATTTTCCACAGCCTGAGCTCTGGGAACTATTTGCAGGGGTAAAAATAATGCATGATCCAATCTTCTCAAGGCTTTTCACTTCCTAGAGGGTGGAAATACGCGGGGGGGGGGGGGGGGGGGGAAGTTCTTGGTTTATTTCAGCTCCACAGATTGCTCCCTGGGGCAAGTAAATGTTGTAAAAAACATACACAAATGTTCAGATTCAGGTTTAACCAAATACCAGGACATCTGGATTTACTCAAGCGTCAGCAGCCCCCAAGCTTTCCTAGTTATTTCAGGTTCCCTTACATCAGCAAATGTTTTCTTTCACAGAAACTCAAAGTCAAACCTCACAGGGCCCTAAAGAGTCAAATAAAAACGTTCCCTGCCTGCCCCATGGACCAGCTCATTATACTCCAGCCCTCACACTGCTCTCCAGAGTGAAAATGGTTGCAGTGATTTATGGAGAATCAAAGCCAAAATCCCCTTTGTTTACAGACTGATGCTTGGCCTTAGGGCACTGTTTCAAGGGGTGCAACGGAGTGAGACATGGAGAGGAGTGCTCCTCAGTCCCACCCTGCCTGGGACGCCAGTTCCACCCCGGCTCCAGCCCAGACCTCCCCTTCTCCAGCACTTCCAGCCTCCCCGAGGGCCGCCAACCCATTTGGCACCCAACGTCTTCACGGGCACCTTATTCTGAGAGAAAGAATCTTGTCTCACTTCTGATCCAATTTCAAGACTGCTGTGAGCCTTCAGGCTAATGTTTTTCACACATCACAAAAAATCATCCCTTCCCCTGCACACACGTGCACACATTCCTTGTGCTTCCCCTCAGGGCCCCATGGGCCTCAAGAGATGATAAAATTTCAGTCAAGGAGGTGTTTCTTAGGCATTTTCTACAGTCCATGACCCTGTTTAAACCCCTGTGAGAAGCACAGTAGGATGCATCACATAACCCTGAAAAAGGGTGGTTTTGAGTTAATTGCTTCCAAAACATCCAGTGATGAGAAATCCAGCAATATAACCAAATCCTTTCCTTGGCTGTTAAAAACCAGCACCCTGCTCCTGGGCTGGGCTGCCCTGGCAAAGCTGTCCAGACACCGATGCTTGCGCAGCTTTTCCCTGCCATGTTGTGAAGCTCTCCAGGACGAACAGTTCCCTGCAGGTGTAATGGTGCCCTCAGCCAGCTGTTACCCTCTCTTTGCTAAATTAAGCACAACACACTCCTTGATTTGCTCTCCAAAAGCTGGGATTTCCTATTCATTAATTCTTTTCTGGCTCTTCTTTGAATCTCCTCCAATAATTCCACACCCTTTTTGAACAGTGGGTCCTGTGCCAAGTACAGGGGCAGCATAATCTTCCTACGCAAAACGGGTCGGAGGATTGCAAGTTGCTCATCGGTGACCTCCTGTCTCCCCAGGGCTTTCCCGAGTCATCAGTGACCAGATCCTGCAATTATTCTCTGCATTCCCTGGCTCCACAGCTGGTCTTCATTCCCCGGCTTTAGCCATTTGGGAGTTACATGCTTTAAGTAAGCTACTCATCTAAGTTGCCTCCCTTTAGTCAGGAGAGAGAAACAGGTGCTGTCCAGAGGCAATTCATCCCACTCTAAGGGACATCTACAGTACAATGAATAGCTCATGTTCTGGGGGTGCCTCCACCCTTCCTAGGACTTGACGTGGACCCCACATACCTAACATTGAGATGCCCCCGGTTAAGTGAGGTGAATGGTCTGACATTTGACCACACCAAAATACCATGCTTACTTGACCCAGGGCTGTCAAGCAAACCCGAGGCTCTATATCATTAACTGGGGCTCTGTGAGAGCTGCTTTTTACCCCCAGTCTTTGTGTCACTTTCAATATTTATCAGCGAGGATTTAACAGATGCTTCTCTTTTTTTCCCATGTCTCGTTGCTGGGGACGTTAAATGGGACAGGGTCAAGACCAGGCATTTAGGGTCTCCATGAGAAACAAAGCTGTTTGATGTGGAATCTCCTTTCAGGACTCCCTTTGGAAAACAATTACAAACCCCATTTATTTAATGTGCACCATGTTGATTTTGGATGGCTCTACTTTATTCATTAGGATGTCAAATGCTTGAGCAATTTAAGAGTAAGTGTGGAGGGTGACAGCTGGCCTGCCTTAGACTGATGGGCTCTGAGGGCAGAAAGGGTTATTGTGGGGATGAATTCCCGTGCAGGCCCCCAGAGACAAGACCACAGACAATCAATATGACTGGAAGTTAAGCTCAAGCTTTATTAGCAAGCAAATCCTTATATATTCTTGTGCATTCTCAAAACAGCAGCAAGCCCTTATGTACTTGTTTCTACCTTGCGTTACTCTTGCACACGCTCATTTCAAAAAACAGCTCCGAGCCTCGGCACTTCCCACAAACATTGCTACCTGCATGCAGCCAGCAGATAAGTTCCTGCTTTTGCAATTCCAATGAGTCCCTTCTTTACCAGTTTCTTCCTTAACAAGCACATTCTTCTCTTCTGGCCCTCTTGCGTTTAGACGTCGTTAACCTTCTGACCCAAGTGCTGGTTGTACTTTTGCACTGTCAGTGTGTGCGGAAAGTTCAGCAACCCGGCCTATGCACCCACAGATTATCACAGCCAGGGTCTGACCTCCTGAGCAATACCGGCTACCAGATTTCATCCATTAGGCTCCTTTGAAAATCCCAACTATCAATGTTTCAGGTCCAATCCTTTCCCTACACAGCTCCCCTGGAAGCACCACAGTTGCTCAGAAAGCTCAGTAGGATGCTGGTGGGGCCAGGGAGGGAAGGGCCCAGCCATACTCGGCTCTCTCCTACCTGTGCTGACCTGGCAGCAGACTCCGGACAGGATTCATATTTTCCATGCTGCTAATTTGAGTCCTTTGCTTTCCAGCACCCACAGACTTGGAGACACAGCCCACTGCCTCGCTGCAGCTGAAATGCTTTCTAACGGCCTCAACCCAGAGATTTACACTGAGCCAACTCACTTTGAAACCCTTCCATAAAAACGCCTTCTGCAAACAGATTTGTTTCATTATCCTTGGGCCTGAAAGTGCCTGAAGTAACAAACAACTTCAAACTCCTTCACATTTATTGTGGCACTGGGTTAGCACTTCATTTACACCCCGTGTACCTGGGTGCCTGTCTTACGGGGGGACAGGCAGGGGGGTGGATGGAGAGCCCCGGTGCAATGTGTCAGTGATTATGGTGCAACACATATTGGATGGGGGATCTATGACAACATCTGTTACGGCTTTATGAAATATTGACAGCGTCTGAACACATACTGCCTCCTGAAGAGCCCGTTCTGGAGGTGTTTAATGAAAGACATCTGTCGTTTTATCCTTGGATCTACACGCAGGCAAAGTGCAATCTCTGCCCTCCCTGTAACCTCAGTGAGGGTTTCCAGAGCTGTAAGGAGATGGCACGAAATACGCAGGCTCACCGGTCCAGAGGGGTGCAGGGGGACAGACAGAGACTCTTTTCTGTACATGGGGTCTTTCATTGTGGAAAGGAATTAACTCTGTGCTCCTCTGAAATCAATCCCTGCACAGACAACTGCCTTTAATGGGACCAATAAAAGACTGCGCAGGCTGCCATGACAGAACAGTGGGAGAGAGCCGGGACGCCGGGGAAATCAGCTCATCCTTCAGACTTTCATCCCCGATCGTGCACTTCTCACCATTTAACCGTGTGCGCAGCGCCAGGGCACAACACCCTTCCCCCGCGTGATCCAAACACACTAATCCATGACACACATTCACCCCAAATGCCCAACATATTCCCAAATTAACGACACATGGTGTTATTTTTCACTTTGTACGGTCTCTCCAGGCATGCACGTGCATGCATACACACAAGCACCCCATACGCTTGACTATTTTTATCTTTACACCACGGAATTCACTCTCTCTTTAACACATCTGCCTGCACAAAGCCCAGCCTGCCCTGCGCAGCTCCTTCCAGCACAGGGACATCAGAGCACACCATCTCCACGCACCTTTTGCTGGCGGAGCTCTGACTCCCCCTTTCCTCACGTACAAAACCCAAACGCCCCATCACACGCAGCTGTCCGGAGATGCAGCTCTACAACACGCAGAGTGACACCCCCAAAGGCCTCCCTCATGTATGGAGGTGTGAATGCAGCCCCACACACAGCGTTCTGCTGCCACTTGCACACTGGGTCATCTCATCCCTTCTCCTCTTGGCTCACCCTTCAAACTGGACAGCTCAATTGGGGGCGGAAAAAAGAAAAAAAGTTGGTTTCCTTCCACGACCCTCTTCTTACTCTCTTGAGGAAAGAAAGCTTTCTCTGGCTGTTCTACAGCACCTTCGTGAAAGACAGGCAAGCCCTGTACGAAGACATGTCCTGAAATCCTGTCCCAGGGACAAAATTCCCACAGGCTTCCCAGGGATGGGTAAATTTTGATGCACAACAGTGACCCTCTTTGTTCATCACCTGGCTGTGTTTGGAGCAAATCCAGAGACACTCCCCTGGCAAAGGACATACTCCCTGTTGATCCTGGGAGGAGAAGGCGACCCTCTGCTGTAAGGACAGAGTGGGGCAGCACCCAGAAGAGAACCAGTTTGGAACGTGCTGCTCTCGGCCAGGTCAGAGTTCCCCCGAAGGGCAGCGCACCAAACCTGTGTCAAGCCAACTGACCTGAGAACCTGTTATTGCTCATTTTCTGTTGTGTTGTCAAGGCGGAATCGAGAGGAATGGTAGGAAAGTGTGCTGTCTTCAGAATCCAGGTACAACTGAAGAGCAGTGACCTTTCCTCACGCAGGAGAGCAGACGTACCATGGAAGTGCAGTACGGGGCAGTGTCGGCTCTGTTGCTGTGCTTTGTCCCGTTCAGTCCTCATCAAGGGCAGCCAGGTCCAGCTGCTACTCTGCAGAGGGAAACACACGTTTCTGCTGTTCCTGCCCTGAGCCACAGTCCCAGGTAACAGGACAGACCACCCCAGTTTGACCCCAGCAGCTCCTACCCAACCCTGAGGCTAACCCATCGGCTAAAGCAGCAGAGCAAAAGGTCCCTGGAAACCAGGCACCATGTGGTTTCCTTTCCAGATTGGTAATTCTGGATTTTCACAGCTGGGTGTTGTTAAATAGGACAGAGCCAGCTGGAGCATCAACAGCCTTTCCTCTTGCCTGGGCAGAGCCTGCAGGCGGATTTCAGCCCGTTCAACCCCAGGCTGTGACTGTAAAACTGGTCCATGGACCTCCTGTCAGCATCTTCCCATCCTGGCCCTGCTCACACACTCAGCTGGAATGAATCCTTTCACCTTTGGTCTTTACTAGAAAGGATGACATTTCCCAGCCCCGGGACCACTAAACTGAGCCTCCTCAGTTGTCTTCCCAGGGACGAGAACCCTAATGAAACCTCATTTCACAGTATTTCCCACACACAGAGGATAACTCCGCTGAACCATGAGCATGCAGGGCAACATCCAAAGATAAATCAGAACTGTAGGTGATACCCCAGACACATGTTTTCTGCAGCATCTCATAAGATCAACAGCCACTTTACAAGCCACATTTCTGGAAACATTTCCCCCCACCGTGAACCAACTTATCCATCCGGCAACAGCCAGAGTCACTGAGGAGCAATACAACACCTCTCCCACAATTTGTTGCCCCGCAGGAGAGTCTGCTGTATGTGTAAAAACACCACACAGCACTCCCCTGCTCGGAATTAGTGATGGGTGCGACTGTGTTTCTCTTTACTCACTCAGCAGGAGGGATCCCAGCACTGGAGCCACCTCTGTTCTTCACGCAGGGAAGCACCTCCTCCACAGCCTGGGCATGAGAAAAAATGCAAAGGCTGTAAAAAATTATCAGAGCCATTTCGTGGTCCTGTCCCTTTGCCCTTGTTCAGTTCTCCTCTATATGGGCTGTGAGGCAGCAGCAGCAGCTCACTCCGTGCTTGTACAGAGACCAGCCCCGAGCAGATCTTCAGACAGGTGTGAGAGTACAGATGTAATGCAGGTGATAGATGATAACCCGCTCTTGTTGTGGGTGTTTTCTAGTCTCATTTCTTAGTCTAAAATGTGTGTCTTCAGTGAAAACTCAGCTTAGCATGATAATCTTAGCTTCTTAAGAAGCTGGCTCAATTTTAGCACTATTTTATGAAAACGAGAGTAAGATCTTGTCTCTTCCGTAAATTATACCACTTTCTAGTTGAGGTTTCAAACCGATTCCGTGAGCACCCTGAAAGCCCTGGTGCAGACATTTCTTACCATGGTAACTTAAATGGGGTATTAAATAGCGTCTTTAGCTGAACCAATGCAAGTTTCCATAGTAGTGTAAGAAAAATAAACACATGGTCCTCCTGACCATTTAGACACTCCCTAACTTACTTTCCCAGCCCAAGTTTGGGAGCAAAGTGCTCCAGGCTCTCAGCTCAGCCATCTCCAAGCAAGACCAGATGCCTGCGATTAACTGCAGGTTCCGCACTGGGGTGCATCAGGGCTGGTGCTGCCCTTTCCCCTCTCGGACCCTGCTCCATAGGCTCAACTCACCTCTGCCCACTCTCCGACTCAGGTTTTCTGTCTGAGCACGCGCACCGTAGGGACGGCAGCTGAAAACAATCATTCGTCCTTTCCCATCCCACCCTCCTTCACCTTCCACCTTCCACCACAACGTGTTTCTTCTCCCTCCCTCCGACAGGGATTTCAACGGCATTTCCCTTCCTGCTGCCAAGCGGGTGCTGGGGCGCACGGAGACAGTAAAACGTCGCTCTGACGGCCCTTGCTGATGCAGCGTCCCCTCCCAGTACTGGTACCGCAGCATCAGGTTATAGCCGTTAACAGCCTTTCCGCTTGGTTACAGCTCGGCTGGCATCACTCCCGGGTTTGGCCCTGCTGTTTTACCTCCCCTCACGGCTCGGGGACCCTCCCCTCAATGTGTGTGCGATTGTACTTCAACACGGGGAGCTGGTGGGAGCATCGCCAGCGACCAGCACGTCAAACCCACATTACAGCAAAGCCAGCGAACCTCCTCCTGGGTGGGGTGCGGGTCTGGGGAGAAAGGGATTCTGGTTATTTGTGAAGTGAGTGAATAATTCACAGACAAACCATTGACATGACAAATTCCTCCATCTCTCCTCTTTTGTGAATTGACAGCGAAGGATTTTCCAATTCCTCCCCTCTGCATTTTCATTATCCAGAATTATTCACTAAACAATCGCTTGGAATAATTCTGGGGAGCACATTCTCTGCTGGGGATGTCAGCACTGACGTCAGGGGAATTAGCGCCGGCAGGAGCTTTGGTTCAGAGGCGAGGGCCGTCCACAAGCCTTTCATCACCAGGACTGGTCTCTAGATTTTGAGCCATGCTGATTAGCTGTGCCAGAGCAGAGAGGCTGGACGGTCCCATTTTCTCTTCCGTTAGACCAGCAGAGTTCCGCAAATCAGGTTTTCCACCGTGGATACTTATGTTTACAAACTAATGGAGGTTGAAATCGCCGAGATGCAATGATATATCGCATTGGCGCTTCCAGCAGCACTTCTGCCAGCAGGTTTCATCTCCAGCCCTGCAGGACCGAGGGGAACACAGTGGGATTTCTACATTTCCCTTCCAGCTGCTGCAAACGAGCCCTGCCCTTTGCAGGAACACCTGCACAGTGCCATATGGGCTCCTGAACCCGCCGCCAGGCTCACCCGTGCAGCTCCCTGCCTTTGATATTCCTGGGAGGTGAAAGAAAACAGCTGAAGGTTTGCTTTTTGATTTCATGGGAAATTTTCAAATGGCTTTTGCTCGGTTCTGCATTTCATTTATTCATTTACAGACTGACCCAACCCCCAAATGAACACCTGAATGTCTTCAGTGTACCACAATTCTGACTCAGAAAGTCCTTGACATTTATCTCCCTGCAGTTTCCAATAAGCTAAAGCCAGCTGACCTAAAATACCAAATGCCGAGGGAGCTCTCTGGCTGATGACTCCTGGTATCTGACAGCGACTCTCTGCGGTGTATTTTCTGTATTTATTTATTGTAAATGAGACATCTGACACCAAGAGATCATAAGCAATTTCCAGCTCTCTCCAAATCACCAGCAGGGTTCCAGTTCCAAGCCTCATATCACCATCAATTCTACTGCAAAACTTTCTGTGCTGGCTGTCAGTGATTTGCAACACATAACTTGAGGGAGAGAATTGCTTGCAGTTCTCCCCTTCATCTTCTCAGGAAAATCAGCCTGTGTTGGGCAGGCCAACCAGACTGCCATGACCAGAAAACCCTACAAATGTGGGGATCTGACTTTCTGTTCTTTGAAGTGTTTTAGGTCAGTGGGAAAATGTAGATGTCATATCCCTATTTCCAATCCTACCCTGGGAAGGATCTTAACGTCTCTGGTCATTTCTCTGATGCAGCGTCCACTTTCCCTGCATCATGTCCCTGCATTTGGATTGAGGTTAACTCCTGTCACCATCCTAGACCTATCTGTTCACAGAGTTGATCACAAAATTATTTCCCAACAAGTGACAATGTTCCATAAACACAAACCTGATTTCTGCAAAAACTAGTGTCTTCCCTTGCTGCTAAACCCCTCTAGTTAAAAGTTCTCTCACCACAGAGAGGGGAATTTCACACCGAGGAAACCCAATTGCAGACCAGCAAGCTTTACTTCTGCAGTGCCTCGGGTAACTGCCAGGCGAGCTGGAAAGAGCTCCCTGTACAGCCGAGATCTTCAGACGCTTTTCTCTTCAAATCCCTCCTCCGGTGCGTCGCTTCCACCCCCCCCACCGCCTTGCAGCAGGTCTGTGTGAGCGTTGCTAGCAATGAGTAACCTGTTCCTCTTAGATGCCAGAGTAGTTCCTCGTACGCTTCCATAGCAGGAGCAAACACCCCACAAGGGATGCTGTGCCTCCAGCCCCAGCAGCGGTGCTGCGGAGGCAGGCAGAGCCCGCAGCCAACACAGAACTCTGATCAGCCCTTACTTTATAGAAGGGTCGGGACACATCCGTGTTTGCAGTTTCAACCTCACTCTCTTTAAGCGATGTGTCCCTGTGCTGCAGAATGACTCAGTTCTGGTAGGGAGCAGCTCTTCCTGCCATCACCCTCCCATCCTGGTGTCCTGGGAAATCCCAACTCAAGTTCGAGTCCCCCGGCCATGCCATTGACCATCAAACACCATCTCCCCCGTTATGCTTAAGACAAACAAATACACACCTCAAGGACAGAAAGAGAGAAAGAAATGAAACCCAAGCCACCATAGTTAGTCCCAGACAGCACAGCCGTGCTCTTCTCTCATTAGCACACGCGACCCCCAGGTGCCTGGAGCGCAGCAGAGTCGGGACATCATCTGGGGTCAGACTGCTGCCTGGAAAAATGCACTTGGCTGATGCAAAGGTGACTATCCCTTAGCTGGGTTGGTTGGTTTGTTTTGTGGGGGGTTGTGGTGTTGGGTTTTTTTCAATAGAAATAGCGGGTAGGACCTGATGTCTCAGTTTCCCCATTTGGGCAAGTGACGTACGTGATGGCTGAGGTGAGGGGGAGAAGCTTAGGGACTGACAGGAAAGTTTAGGCACAAAGAGACAAAGCCCATGTTTTTTGGACATCTAACCCCTGCTGGCACTGAGGATGGGTAAAGCCCTGTCAGACCAGCAGGACCCACACTGCGCTGCTCTGTGGGGTCACCAGGGCGAGAGCCAGAAAGAGAAGGCACCACCATCACCGGCAGGGTGCTGTGGGCCTGTCAGACACGCAGGTCTCCTTAACCCGGCCACAGTGCCAGTGTGGTCACGCTGCCACCAAAAGCCAGTCTCTCAACACGAGGCTGCAGTCCCCGATGCACACAGACCCTAAATGTATGCTCACAGCGACACTGGGAGCCCCACCCAGAGCAGCCCCCAGGCACGCAGCTCCCCACCCCTTCCCTGAGCTCCGCGCATCCAGCGCTGGCACCGTCTGCAGGCAACATCCCCACCAGAGCCATAGGTCTGTGTGCGATGGCACAGCCCTTCTGCTATGGGAGAGCAGGAAAAACACATCTCTCGCCCTCCCCGATGGGCCCAGAGGATGAATCTTCCCCGCTCAGGGCAGGAGATACTCCTGTGCCTCCTGGCCTCTCTCGACGTGTTGGCAAACCCTCCTGCCAGCTAGCTCTAGGCATCCTGCAGCAGGAAAAGATGGTGTGCATCAATAATCAAGGCACAGGGATGCAGGGAGAGAGGAGACAGGTAGGGAGAGCCTCTGCCACAGCCAGATGGATGAATCTTGCTCAGAGGCAGCGCGGGAGGGGGGTGTTTGCAGGGTCTGTGTTCTGCCGCAGGCACTTGCGGCGGGCGGAGGAAGCAAGCAGCCGATTCAGTGTGAATGACAGAGCAAGCTTCAACTTTATTGAAAGAAATCACCCCTTATATAAGCACTCTACAATAATCACGCACACTACTCACAAATCTATTGGGTACATGTAACAGGCTACATTATAATGTCCCAGCCCCTTGTGGCATCTCAGACATGTCACAACATCTTCCCTCTTCTGGCCTGCCTCCTTTCCCAAGGTTGTTTTTACCATCAAGGCCATTGTGTACCTCAGTTTCTCTCTTTGTTAACATAACAGTCCTTTGTTAGGCATAACTGTACCCTGGGTTTTTCCTCTGTTTACCTCAGGTGGCTGTGACCAGCTCCTGCAGAGACCCATGGCCTTGCTCTCTGCAAGCCGTTCTCCAACAGGCACTAACCAAGCTCTGCTCTTACAGTCCTCCCATCCCTGCCCACAACCACCCTGCCCGGGCATCGTGTCCCAGCCCAGGCCCGCGGATCCTGACCAGGGGCCTGCGGGAGAGCTGAGCACGCACACGACCAATGAGATCAAGCAGTGCCCCTTTATTACAACTAAGAAAGCCCTTTTATACTCTTCTCCCGCACACGTGAGGAACATGCAGTACAAGTCCTCAAGATTGGACAGTTACCTTAGCCCGCGCTTTAAACCTTCTTATGATTGGATAAAAAGTGCCACATCAGCCGTGCCAGGCTTCCTGCCCTGTGGAACTTCCTCTTCCGTCCCAACCCCTGCCGGGGGTTGTTTGTCTCGTCGAGTTTCTCCCCCCTCATTCGGGGTCACATCCTTATCGCATTCTTGCTCAGGCTGAGGCTCTTATCAGTCTTGTTCTCATGCACGATTGCTCACATGGCCATTCTCTCGCAGAAAGCCCTCTAGAATCCCAACAGGGGCCCTGGAGCCATCCCAGGGCTTTGCACACTGCAAAGCAGCCCTGGTTCTTTTAATTAGCCAGGGACTGTAAATGAGCACGGGGTGTGCGCAGGCCCCTGCTGCAGAGCCCAGGAGAGTGCTGCACGCTTCTGGGGTCACCGTCAGTAGAGGGAAAAGCCATTTGGCAGCCAGGCTGCCGGCAGCGGGCTCACAGGCAGGCTCCGTGGGGCAGCACGAGCAGCGAGCACTCCCCAGCAAGCGAGACCAGACAGCTCCCTGGCATTGAAATCCCTGGGCCCTGCATGCACCCAGATCAGGGACCATGGAGGGAACGTTCCCCAGGACCAAGAGCAGGGTCCTGGCACCACCACCATCTCCTTCCCATCCATGCCCATGCATTCCTGGCCACTGATCCCACCACCCAACCCCAACCACCCACCCGTCCTTCCCCCTATGTGCTTTTCCTCCATTTCTTTAGCTCCTTTTCAGTCTGTCTCTACGTGTTTAAGATTAGAAAGTCAGCATTTGCCTTCTCATCCACTCTGCAGGAGTCCCACTGTCTACAAGGGCATAGAGGAGGATGCAGACAAGCACCTTGTAAGAACAGAACCAAATGAACTCACCCACCCCGTGCCTGGGAAGCACCCACCAGCTCCCACTGTGTGGCAGAGAACGGTGGGGGCAGAGGGGGCTTTATTAGGGGGTCCCAGGGCAGCCAGATGCCTGTGAGGGCCCGCTCAGAGACATCAGAGGGTTCTCCTGGGTTGCCGGGTTTCAGCTTCAGTTTAATCCTCTCTTTTGTTGGTGTTAGATAATTGAAAGCGACTGGTGCTGCCCAAGAGCAGAGTGCACCAGAACAGAGCCAGTGACCCATCAAGCACATGACTCTAATAAATATAGATCCTAATTATTACTGACCCAAGACAAAGACTCTACCCTCCTTTTCCTAGGTGCAATTCATAGTACTCCAAAAGGCCAGGCCGAGCCATAATTTACATTTTATTTACCCAGCAAACACCATCCAGGCACCAGTGCTGGGCACCCCTGAGGCACGGGGCAGAGCAGCACAGTCTGGGCATCACCCCAAGCCCTGGGCTGAAGCAGAGATGGTGGCACAGGCAGTGCCCAGGTGACACAACCAGTCGTCACAACATCTTTTGACTGAAACTCTATATTGTGTCCTTCAAAGAGGCCAGAACAGCAAGGGAGATCAGACAGGACCTGGACAAGAACCTTCCCAGCCCGGACTCCCCCCAGCCATCCTCCGAAAGAGAGACCATGAGCCAAACTTTGCTGCGTCCCCCTCCCCACCTTACGATACCCTCGCTCCTCTCAGCTCTAATTCAAAGGAAGGGAAGCGCGTGCTCAAAGCAGGGAGACGCATCCTATGGTGCAGCGGCGCCAAGATACCTCGTCCCTCACGGGCATGGTCCCCCTGGGCACAGGAGGGTCCTTCTGGCTGCACAGGGTGCGAAGGGCCTCGGCAGCGGAGCCCGGGGGCTCTCCGGCCCTCGATACCACGGCCTGCGCCAGCTGGCACAGCTGACGCTGTGGTGCTCTGCAGCACCCTTATCTCTCCGGAGAGGTTTTCATTGCACCCTCAGACACTAGGAGATGGAGATACTCGACTGGCTGATACTGCTCTGCAAATCCATCACAGAGGGGGGTGGGAAGGGGAACAGCTTGTTCCCACCTGTCGCTCCATGGAAGCTTTGCCCTTTACCAGCGACAAATAATCAATTCCCAACCAAGTCTGGACAAAATTGGTGCCCTCGTCTGGTGCACAACAGGAAAACCACCAAGAAGTTTAGCCCCTGCCTACAAATGACCCGCTATGGGGGCAGCAACCACCAGGCAGCACGGGGGGTCCCCAGGGCACCGAGAGCTTGGATCACACTATCCATGGCTGCCTGAGGTACGATCCATGCCATAAGGGTTGTAAATCCACAAACTTTCTTTGCCAGGTGGGGCTGGCCACTTCCCTCGGGTCAGAGAAGGGGCCATTGCCAATGCCCAGAGCTGGCAGTGCCATCCCCACTGCACTCCGGAGGAGGGATGGCAGCAGATCTCGGAAGTTTTGGCACCTGGAGACGGACCCAAGCTTGCTGTGGCCACGGCGCAATGAAAGCATGGGGGCAAGATGGGCTGCCAGCCCCACGGCAGGAGGCTCCCGGTGGGCCCCAACAGCTCCCACACCTCCGGCAGAGCTTTTCCCCAGGCTGCTCAGGTGGGAGCAGCTCCAAGGAGCAGGGAAGAGGTGTCTGCACCCCGGCACAGCTCACGCCTCCAGACACCCAGGCAGGCTGCAGGGGGCTTCCTTCCTCCTCTCCCCTCCCAGCAGCACAAAGCACCAGCCTGCCCTCCTGGATGCTGCTTTTCTGCTGGTGTTCCGTGAGTCACATCGCTGATGCCACCTCTCCACGTCACCGGGGTTTGGAGACGGATTTAATGAGACTTTGTTTTCTTCAGCTAAGAAAAACCTCCAAGAAGCTCAGTCTCAAGCATCCTGAGGAGCCAGCAGGTCTCTGCTACTGCCACTGTCCCCACAGGAGGTCAGATTTAACTGGAAAAGGGTCCAACAGGTCGGCTGACGGCAAAAGCAGAGCATCAGAGACCTGGAGAACAACATGCCAACGTCACCCAAGAATGCCTTTGTCCTCAGCAGAGCCTGCCACATGCCCCTCCTCACAGGACATGGCAGGTGACATCCTGCTGTGCCTTACCCTGCCCTGAGCAAAGCCCCACGCTGGAGCGAGGGAGGGGCTGCAAAGTGACAGGGGCACCGTGTCTGCAGCCAGGGGAGCCGGCAGCAGCTCCGACGGCTTCGGCACAAGAGGCTGAGGTGCTGACCCGGCTGGCGTTCACACAGGCGTGCTGGCACTTACCCACCAACACCACGCTCCTGCCCTGCAGTCTGGGGCCACCGACCCCCAGAGACGCCGGCATCTTCCTTGGGCTGCCCGGCAGCTGTTGTAATGCAAGTCACACCCGGGAAGGGAATCCTGATTTACACCGGTATAGAGGGACATTTAAGCCTATAGTTTTTTAAATCCAGAAGAATAAACCCTTGCAAAGCAGAAGGGAACAAAATTCATTATAAAAATCAAGGGAAACGAGGAGCATTTTTTTTCTCTTTTATGAAGGTCACTAAAAAGGGAAACATCATGTGGAGTCCCTGGGAAACCAGTAATGTAAACAGTCAGCAGGCAGAGGGCATCTTCTACTAACGAAGGTGTCTTGCCAAAATACATAGGCATCATATAAATGATTAGATAACGTAATTCCAGTTAATTTGCTGCCTGGTCAGCCACAGCCCTCCTGACACGCTCCTGAGCCCAGCCAATAACATTAAGAAAGAATTACGTTGGTATAGGGCAGCTGGCCGACTTGACCCCGAAAGCAGCACCTTCTCCAGGACGGGGCAGGGTGGGTGCTGCAGCCCCACAGCCCTCTCTGCTCACCCAACACCATTCTCCCAAGGCACCATGAGCAGCCGTGACCACTAGGCATGTCCTCGAGAGCCAAAAGAGAGGATTGGCCACTAGATTGAGGACAAGGAGACCAATATTTCTTTTCAGAGGCTTGCTTGGCAAGTGTCACCTTCCCAGGGGCTCTAGAGAGCTGCTGACACATGGTCTCTGGCTGTGGGAGTCTGTAACCTCTCAGCAGGTTTAAGGGGTGAAACAGGCCAGGGTCATAGCGCTGCAGACCAGAAAAAGGCCAGAAAAATCCAGGACAATTCAATATTCCTCCCTCTCACTACCATAACCTCCAGTCTCAAGTGTACCCATTTCATCCCAAGCAGTGTCCTGCCCTCAGGACCGGCCAACAGCACACGCCTTGGGAAGACACAAGCAGGGGATGACGACACAGCAGCACTTCCCAGAAAGGGTCTCCCAGCCCTCACCCACCTGCAGCTCTGCCATGAACAGCCCTGGATGGATCCTTCTGCCCAGTGCCTCTGACTGCCCATCTCACCCTGCCCACAGCTCTCCCCTCTCTCCTTCTGGGGCTGCAGACAGGACAGGGGTTGTCTCTGTTTGTTGGGCCCTGGGGGAGTTCCCAAAGGACAAGGAGGCAGCCACCACCCCCTCTGCGCTAGCGATACCCTGATCCCATGGGGAGAAAGAGACCCAAGAGGTGGAAGGCTGGGGCATCCTTCCCTCCAAAGAAAGCTGCAGCGTTTGAAAGCAAAGACAAGGTGCAGGATCAGGTCTTGCACCTGCAGCCTGGAGCGGGTTTTCACGTACAAATCCCACTACAACTCCTTCCCATTACCCTTCTCTCGCTGCTGCTCTGAACTATTGGCCCTTCGTAGCACCAAATATTCAGCATGCCCCACATAATTTTAAAACCATTATGTAAGCTGCTCTCTCCCCCATCTCTCGATGTCTCCAATTGGTGTGTCAGAATGTAATTAGCTTTTGATGGGACGTTAAGATTTCTTGGGCTCCTGTGGAGAGGCAGCATGGGCAGAGGCGAGGCAACGGATTGTGACTGTCACCCCATGGAAAGTGCTCAAAGATGCTGGAAGGCTCATTTACAAAAATATAAAATAAGATGAATTTTGAAAATCCAAAAGCAACAGACCCAGTAGGCTTTAGTTTAATTGACTGAAATCACTGAGACTTTTTTACCTCTGTGCTTTCTCCCGCTTGGAGAAAAATGGAAATTAACTGTCTCAGGACCAACCGAGGAGTGCCATGCTGTGGCAATGGTCGGGGCTCTGTTGCAAACCCAGCTCCTCCAGAGGCTGAGAATTTCCTCCCCGAGCTGTTCGTTCCTGCCTTTCTGACCGGGGCTATGCCGTAAGCTTTGGTGCTGCAGCCAGTCTCATGAGCCTCCTCCACCCGCACCAGCCCCACCACAAACCCACCAACCCCCCGGCCATTCCGGGGCAGGACACTGCACCCTGGCAGCAGAAAGGGCAGCGGGAGGTGATCGTTTCCTGCAGCCACGCTCCCAACAGCACATCTGATCGTGGCAAAGTGCAACCCGCAGCCTACCTCCAAACAAGGCGGCACCTGAAACCCAGGTCTGCGGTTCAGGGGAAGGTTGGTGCCTCCAAACAGAGTGGCAACCTCAGCTGCCGCCGCGGCTGGGCTGAGCTCCCTCAGTGCTCGGCACATCACAGACCTCCAGCGTGGTGAGGCAGGACAGCAGAGTTAATGCCTCCCACAGACGGGAGACACGCACCGAGGCATGGGGTGCTTTCACCGGGGAGAAGCATTTACCAGCAAGGCCAGATGTTTCAGCATCTGTTCTGTCATCCCCGAGTCCTTCCGCAGCTCTGGCTGGGGTGCCCCATTGGGAGAAAGAAGACACGATCCTGCAGAAAGGTGCAAGTCCTCACTCAGGTAAACCATGCGGGAGATGGGTGTTCCAGGGCTTCCAGCCCGGCCTTAGTGCTGCAACCTAGAGATCTGTGACGGAGCTCTGACAGAAACAAATGCATGTTGGTGTCCCTTTTCCAGCCTCCCAGGCATAGTGTGATGGAGAGCTGCAGCACCAGTGCCCTAACGATCCCATGCACACAATACCCCATCTCCAGAGCCTGCTCCACACTCCTCCCACTACCCGAGCCCCATGGCAGTATAAAACAAGGCTGGCAATTCCCCCACAACAAGTTTTCTGCCATCTGGCCTGGCCTGAACTTTCACAAGAGCATCTGCCCCGGCCAGCAACAGCACACAGAGCATTTACATCCCCACAGATGGTGCTTACATCACCGAGCAGTGTGTCTGCCTACACACCAGCCCCGGCCCAAAGCCCATTAGAGTCATCAGATGCTTTTCATTGACTTCAGCAGGCTCTGGACGAGGTCGGTTTGGTCAGAGTCTCCACCGGCGCAGACAGAGGCATGTCAGTGAATCCTATAGGATGCCCAAGCACATCTGCATTCACATCAGCCACGTAAACGCTTCCCTAAACACAGACCTGCCACAAGCTCCTTGCAAATGCACGAGGCCTGATGTTAACGCACTCCTGGCTCTGCATTAGTCGGTGATGTGAAACAGACCCATCCAATCCAATAACCAGCCATTCCCATCAAGTGCCAGTTCAACTGGATAATGGGTCATACGGATTGCTTCAAGGGCCGGACCAATTTCACTTGCCCTTTTAATGATTATTATGACATTATCTATATTATTTCTGCTCAGCAAAATTAATTCCTCTTTCCCCACCCTCTGGATGCAAGTCTGTTCAAGTCTCTATTCCTGCTGAGACAGAAGCTAAGGAGACCTCTGGCAAGGACTGGACTTAATTCGCTTCTAAAGTGTTGTCAGGCAATTTGATATTTTTCTCTACTACTGCCACCACCATTAACGGAAAGAAAACAATAAATGTGTCTGGTCACCTAAGTAGTCAGCCTCCCCTTTCATAGCTCTGCTGACGTTTCTGTCTCCAGCCTGGACAGTAACTCATTCCATTTTAATTTTAGCAAACGGTTTCTTTATGATCAGAGACATTTTTGTATTTGTACTTGTTTGCATCTCCCTTAAAAATCAGTATTTCGTTTGGGGATGCAGGGTTATTGCCTGCTCCTCAAAATAAAGTATATATGGCATGAGGATATTTCAAATTATTTTCTCGGGTTTCCTCCACTCAGGAGCAGCAATTGCCTTTCCAGCCACCCCTGGGAGCAGCCCAGAGGAGTCAGTCCCAGTCCCTGAACACTGCACGGTGCATCAGGCCAGCCAGGCCACGGGGGGAAACGGGGCTTCTTGGGGCTGTACAGGATCACAAAAAAGCAAAAAGAATTCGAACAAACTTTTGTTTCCCTGGGCCAGACACATCTGTGGCTGCATTTACTCCTCGAGCAGAAGCCGTGTGTCCCTGCAGTTTCACCCGTACAAATCTCCTGCAGAAGCCACGCGTGCAGACGCAGGGACAGCTCTGCCCTGGCACGCTCGCCTCCCCCATCGGCCACACTGCCAGCAAACAGGGACCTTGGGGCTGGGCGAGCTCAGGGCTCCTGCTGCCTTCAGGCACTTGTCATTCTTGAGTGCTCTGAATATAAAATAATGAAGCTGATGAGATTCCTGTGCAGCAACCAGCTCCTCTCTCGGCTGCCAGGTGACCCCGGAGAGGTTTGGGCAGGAGCAGGTGGAGCTCCCATGGCATGTGCATCGAGGGGGCGACCTGGGAGACTCCAGTCCCCAGTTCTGGGGTCCAGGCCTGTGGCAGACCCCAAAAAGGCATCAGGCAACATTTGAACATTGTGCCCCAGAGCTGCTGACTATCGGAAGTGGTTTCCTCAGAAATATATGGTACCTTGACACTCACGCGTTCACCAAGCCACCAATCCCTCGAGCACTCGCCAATCGTACAACAACCTGGAGAAAACAGGCAGGTGATTTGCAACGTGCAGCATCTCCTCTGCCTGGGCAGCTTACACCAAAGCGGCCCTGGCTCCTCTCTCTGCTGTTCCTTTCCCCATTGTTCACTCTGACCCCCGTGCACTTGCACCCACCACCAGCCCCCCTTCCCCACGGCACAGAGCAGTTCCTTTAAAGGGTGCCCTTGGGACCCAGGTGTCTCGAGGATAATGATCACATGCTCTTACCTGAATACCCCTCTGATCTCTGCCACCAAATAAGAATTGACAAGAGAAGTGGGTTGGATATATACATAGCAATTTTCTAATGTTTTGAGCCAATTTGGTTAAAGCTGCTGAACAAGAAAGCCTGAATCCTCAACAGAGCAACAAGACAGGCAGAGGAGTGATGGGAGCTCTGAGCTCAAACGCGGTTCTGCCCTAACCTAGAGGGACTGTGTGAAAGGCTGAAGGAGATGTTTGTCCTCCCTTGGCCGTTACATCAAGGCTGCTGAGAAAAGCTTCCAGCAGGGATCTACAATACAGTAATATCTCCACTGGGGCCCAGTATGAGACTCCTCAAGTGCTCTGAACCCACCCACAAAACGGAGGGAAAGGTTTTGCATACGGGCTGCTACAGGTTTTGTATGCTGGAGACTGTGCCTCTGTGCATATACACCTTGAGTAATTATAGAACATTTGTAGGTAGGAAGAAGCCTTCTGGCAACCTGTGTGCTTGCACAGGAGGGTGGAAAGAGACCTTAGGTGGATGTATTTCTGCAAGATGAAAGCAGCCAGCACTGGAGTTACTCCGAGAGCAGGAATCAGCACAAGAGTCTGTCTCCCAGCTTCTGGGCTCTCCCGTAACAACGGTGCAGAACAAAAGCTTCTGTCTCTGTTCAAGCAAGGGAGGGGTGTCCTAGTTCCTGCACACCCGCCTCGGCAGCACTGGACACGGCCGCTCTGCCTCGCCTCTCCATCAACTGCTACCGCCTGCAACAGGACTTTGGGAGCAGCGAGTGGATCAGCTGGAGGGAAGATGCCAGGAAGGTCCTGGGCAGGGGATCAGATTCCCTCAGGGCATCAATCGAAGCGGCCCGTGGAGATGCTGGGAGAGTAAGGCACTGCTCAGCACCAGAGCAGCGCAACCGGCTCAGAAGAAATTTTGCCCATATCATCCACATCCACGGATTTCTGATTACGGGCGATGCGGCAGCTTGGCTTTTTCCCAGTCAGACTGGCTGTTGCCCAAGCAGCCGCTGGAGCCACCAGCCCGCACAGCAGATGTCTGCGGGCCAGATCCGCTCCCGGCCCGTGTAAACGGCTGCAGCGCTGCAGCCCTGCTGGCCCCGCGCTCAGCCACGCAAACATCTGGCAAAGGGCTCTTGAACCACTGTCATTTGTGTCGGTCTTTTGCATAACTCATTTCTGGCAGCTTCCTAGGACATATTATCATCTTACTCATGGGGTTAGGGTCCCTCTAAGATGTCAGGATTTGTTGCTTTATTTGCTCTCTTGCTTCCTCTCAAGCCTAGTGTTCCCACACCTACAAATGTCTCTATTTTGGTTTCCAGTACCAGGAATTCAATTTTAATCCCTCACTGCCTTCAGATGCAACAGAAGATGTAATGTAATTGTCTAACATTCATAGACCACTAGCTCTGCCCCTTCATGTATTTATGAGGCAGTGCCAACAACCACCCAGGGTGAGTATCCCAGTGTCAGCACAGGGCATTGCCCGGCGTGTCCGTCCCTCTGGAGCACACGCTGAAGGCCATCTCTTCTCATCAGTGAGAAGAGCCCAGCAATAACAAGCCATAAAACTAAACTGCATTAAGAAACCCCCTAGACTCATCTTCCCCCATCTAATTAATTCAGTGCTACTAACTAGACCTATCGCCCATCCTTTTCAGGTTTTATTACAAGCTTTTCAATGGAGTTGGAAGGAAAATTGACTCTCCCTTGGTGGGGGTAAGTGACATGTCAAATATCAGTCCCAAGGAAAGTTAGATAATCAATCAGTATTACGAAAGGAAATTGGAAAAAGAGAAGGAAAGGCTAAAAGACCAGTCTCCTATGATGGAGAACACTTTCTGTGCCCACACTGCCAGATAAACCTGACTGAGCTCCTGATTTGTTCAGAGCCGGCCAAGGGGAGGCTAAGAGATGAGCTGCCTCTTAATCAGACCAGCACTCTCTCCCCTACAGCCTGCTGACACCAACACATGAAAACCATGGAGATAACAGAGGGCTCCCAAGGGCACAGAGCTGGCAGCAGAATTTCCTTGCTGCCTTGAAACTGCACCAACCAACAACCATTTCCTCAGAGAGGTTTGTGCCTCCTGGCTTTTGTCTCCATGTCCTGCTCTCATCCGCATCATCTCCTACACACTGAGGTCCTTCACTCCGAGAAGCAGGACTTTGGATGCAGTGATGTGGATCCAGAACATCCTAAAATCTAGGGGCGGGGGGCTGCCTGCCCTGTGAACACCAACACGTATCAGAGCTGAGGTGTTCCTGCTGGTCAGGCATCAGCCAACATCCCCGCATCCACCTGCCCCGTGCCTCGCTCAGGCTGGATAAAGATACCTTATTCACCCGGGGTATAAGAGGTACTCTCATCATTTCCGACACCTTTAAATTGCTAAAAATTGTAGCTATTCCTCATAACTCAAGTTCTCACAAACTTTCCCCCAAGAATATTGATGGGTTTTTTCCAATCCCAAGCTGAGGCATCTCTGGGAAGTTTGCTGTCTCCTGCTTCACCACCTTTGTTCAGCTGGAAATCTCTCTCTGCTGCCCAAGTTGTCCTTGCGCAGCTCTCTCGCTAACGCAACTGCCGC